>NC_090448.1:348816176-349116176 GCF_031143425.1 Pleurodeles waltl | reverse complement strand
GTCTGTATTGTTTTGTTCGGTATCGGGTTAGTTAGAACAAATCGACACCGAATCTTGAAGAGCTCCGGTGGCCCTTCGGGGTAATTTCGATCCCCCGTCGGGACCTGGTCGGCCCGACCGCGTGCGACTTCAAGACTGATGGAACGGACCCCGTTCCGCTTCTGTCCTAAATGCCATAACAAATTTCCGTATACAGATCAGCATCTGGTCTGTAACTTGTGCCTGTCCCCGGAGCACAAGGAGGATACGTGTGAAGCCTGTCGAGCGTTTCGGTCGAGGAAGACGCTCAGAGACCGAAGAGCCAGAAGATTGCAAATGGCTTCCACGCCGACAGGACAACATCGGTTCGAGGGCGAAGAGGAAGCGTTCTCCATCCACGAGTCGGATTCGGGGGAATCCGACGCCGAAGACATAACTGTGAGTAAGACTCAAAAATTAGGACTCACGAAAAGTCCACAAAAGCCCAGGGGACGCCACTGCCAACAGGGCCATGGCTTAACCCAAAAAAATAGGTGAACGAGCCAAGGCACCGAAAAAGGGCATGCTGGTGTCGAAGTCATCCGACTCCGGTCGCGATACCGCCACACAGCAACCTCGGAGCCGAGACACCGGCTCCGAGACAATTCGGCGCAGAGACAGCGGCACCGAAGATGTTCGGCACCGAGATACCACGCCGAAATCAAAGAAATCTTCTTCGGAGCCTAAAAAGCCTACCGAAACGGTTTCGTACCGAAAAAAGCCTCGGAACCGAAAATTAGTTCCTATACAGAGGAACAAGGACTAAACACCCAATTGCATAGATTTGGTCAAGAGCTTCAAACTGTAGAAACTGACTACACTCAAAGGAGGCTTCACATCCAGGAAGACACAGGGAAGATAACAACTCTTCCCCCAATCAAGATGAAAAGGAAACTTGTTTTCCAACAAGGGGACAAGCAACCACAAGCAAAGGTGGTAAAGAAAGTAACACCACCACCTTCTCCACCACAATCAGCACATGCATCACCGGCGCAAACTCCACCACTAACGCACTCACCAGCTCATACCACAATGAGCCAGGATGATCCCGATGCATGGGACCTCTACGACGCCCCAGTGTCTGACAATAGTCCAGACTCCTATCCAACTAAACCGTCACCACCTGAGGACAGTACATCATATGCACAGGTGGTCGCAAGGGCAGCCGAATTCCACAATGTCTCACTACATTCGGAACCGATTGAGGATGACTTTCTCTTTAACACCCTGTCCTCCACCCATAGCCAGTATCAAAGCCTTCCCATGCTCCCAGGAATGCTACGGCACTCAAAACAAATATTTCAGGAACCAGTTAAAGGCAGAGCCATAACTCCAAGGGTGGAGAAAAATATAAGGCACCTCCCACAGACCCAATATTTCTTACAACACAACTAACACCGGACTCAGTAGTTGTGGGGGCAGCTCGTAAAAGAGCCAACTCTCATACATCAGGCGACGCACCACCTCCAGACAAGGAGAGCCGCAAATTTGATGCAGCAGGGAAAAGAGTTACAGCACAAGCAGCAAATCAGTGGCGTATCGCCAACTCGCAAGCACTCTTGGCAAGATACGACAGGGCTCATTGGGATGAAATGCAACATCTCATCGAACACCTTCCCAAGGAGTTCCAAAAAAGAGCGCAACAAGTGGTGGAAGAGGGACAAAGTATCTTGAACAATCAGATACGGTCTTCCATGGATGCGGCCGATACAGCTGCAAGGACAATAAACACTGCAGTCACAATACGGAGGCACGCTTGGCTGCGCACTTCTGGGTTCAAACCCGAAATCCAACAGGCTGTGCTCAATATGCCGTTTAATGAACAGCAATTGTTTGGGCCGGAGGTAGACACTGCCATTGAAAAACTAAAGAAGGACACCGATACAGCCAAAGCCATGGACGCACTCTACTCCCCGCAGAGCAGAGGCACATTTCGGAAGACACCTTTTAAGGGAGGGTTTCGGGGTCAACCCACAGAAACCAACACTTCACAGACAAGACCACCTACCTACCAGGGTCAATATCAAAGGGGAGGTTTTCGGGGACAATATAGAGGAGGCCAATTCCCAAGAAGTCGAGGAAAATTTCAAGGTCCCAAAACCCCTCAAAATAAACAGTGACTCACAAGTCACACAACACCAGTGGGGGGAAGACTAAGCCAA
Source organism: Pleurodeles waltl (assembly GCF_031143425.1). Taxonomy (NCBI): domain Eukaryota; kingdom Metazoa; phylum Chordata; class Amphibia; order Caudata; family Salamandridae; genus Pleurodeles; species Pleurodeles waltl. The sequence continues at coordinate 349,113,996 of NC_090448.1, read as the reverse complement.
TTCTACGAATCTTGGGAAGAAATAACAACAGACACTTGGGTCTTAGCAATAATCCAACATGGCTATTGCATAGAATTTCACACATTCCCTCCAAACGTCCCACCGAAAACACACAATATGTCAAAACAGCATATAGATCTTCTAGGACTAGAAGTTCAGGCATTACTACAAAAGGACGCAATAGAATTAGTACCAAGCCTACAGAAAAACACAGGAGTTTACTCACTGTATTTTCTAATACCAAAGAAGGACAAAACTCTGAGACCAATATTAGATCTCAGAACACTAAATACCTACATCAAATCAGACCACTTTCACATGGTCACATTACAAGACGTAATCCCACTGCTCAAACAGCAAGACTACATGACAACATTAGACCTAAAGGATGCGTATTTCCACATACCAATACATCCTTCCCACAGGAAATACCTAAGGTTCGTATTCAAAGGAATACATTACCAATTCAAAGTGTTGCCATTCGGAATAACAACTGGGCCAAGAGTTTTTACAAAATGCCTGGCAGTAGTAGCTGCACATATCAGAAGGCAGCAGATACACGTGTTCCCTTACCTAGACGACTGGTTAATCAAGACCAACACGCTAACACGGTGTTCACGTCACACACAGTATGTCATACAGACCCTTCACAAGCTGGGTTTCTCCATCAACTATGCAAAGTCACACCTGCTGCCGTGTCAAACACAGCAATACTTAGGAGCGACAATCAACACAACAGAAGGGATAGCCACTCTAAATCCACAAAGGGTTCAAACATTTCACAAGGTGATACAAGCCATGTATCCAACACAAGATACAAGCAAAAATGGTATTAAAACTCCTAGGCATGATGTCTTCATGCATAGCCATTGTCCCAAACGCAAGATTGCACATGCGGCCCTTACAACAATGCCTAGCATCACAATGGTCACATGCACAGGGTCAACTTCTAGATCTGGTGTTGATAGACCGCCAAACATACATCTCGCTTCTATGGTGGAACAGTACAAATTTAAACAAAGGGCGGCCTTTCCAAGACCCAGTGCCACAATACGTCATAACAACGGATGCTTCCATGACAGGGTGGAGAGCACACCTCAATCAACACAGCATCCAAGGACAATGGGACATACATCAGAGGAAGTTTCACATAAATCACTTAGAACTGTTAGCAGTATTCCTAGCGTTGAAAGCATTTCAACCCATGATAACCCACAAATACATTCTTGTCAAAACAGACAACATGACAACAATGTATTATTTAAACAAACAGGGGGGGACACGCTCGACACAGTTGTGTCTCCTAACACAAAAAATATGGCATTGGGCAATTCACAACCATATTCGCCTAATAGCACAATTTATTCCAGGGATCCAGAACCAGCTAGCAGACAATCTCTCTCGGGATCACCAACAAGTCCACGAATGGGAAATTCACCCCCAAATACTGAACACTTACTTTCAAATTTGGGGAACACCTCAAATAGATCTATTTGCAACAAAAGAAATCGCAAAATGCCAAAACTTCGCATCCAGGTTCCCACACCATCAATCCCAAGGCAATGCTCTATGGATGAATTGGTCAGGGATATTTGCGTACGCTTTTCCCCCTCTCCCTCTCCTCCCATATCTAGTAAACAGATTGAGTCAAAACAAACTCAAACTCATACTAATAGCACCAAAATGGGCAAGACAACCTTGGTATACAACACTATTAGACCTGTCAGTAGTACCTCATGTCAAGCTACCCAACAGACCAGATCTGTTAACACAACACAAACAACAGATCAGGCATCCAAACCCAGCATCGCTGAATCTAGCAATTTGGCTCCTGAAATCCTAGAATTTGGACACTTAGACCTCACACAAGAGTGTATGGAGGTCATAAAACAAGCTAGAAAACCTTCCAGTAGACACTGCTATGCAAATAAATGGAAAAGATTTGTTTGTTACTGCCATAATAATCAAATTCAACCGCATCTCCAAAAGATGTAGTAGGATATTTACTACATTTGCAAAAATCAAATCTAGCTTTCTCTTCCATAAAGATGCATCTCACCGCAATATCTGCTTACCTGCAGATTACTCATTCAACTTCCCTATTTAGAATACCTGTCATTAAAGCGTTTATGGAAGGCCTAAAGAGAATTATACCACCAAGGACACCACCTGTTCCTTCATGGAACCTCAACATTGTCTTAACAAGGCTCATGGGTCCACCTTTCGAACCCATGCATTCTTGTGAAATGCAATACTTAACGTGGAAAGTTGCATTTCTCATTGCCATCACATCTCTAAGAAGAGTGAGTGAGATTCAGGCATTTACCATACAAGAACCATTTATTCAAATACACAAAAATAAGGTAGTTCTAAGAACAAATCCAAAATTCTTACCAAAGGTTATCTCACCGTTCCACTTAAATCAAACAGTAGAATTACCAGTGTTGTTCCCACAGCCAGATTCGGTAGCTGAAAGAGCACTACATACATTAGACATCAAGAGAGCACTAATGTACTACATTGACAGAACAAAACAAATTAGAAAGACAAAACAACTATTTATTGCCTTTCAAAAACCTCATACTGGAAATCCAATTTCAAAACAAGGCATTGCCAGATGGATAGTTAAGTGTATTCAAGCCTGCTATCTTAAAGCAAAAAAAGTGCTGCCTATTACACCAAAGGCACACTCAACCAGAAAGAAAGGGGCTACCATGGCCTTTCTAGGAAATATTCCAATGAACGAAATATGTAAGGCAGCAACATGGTCTACGCCTCATACATTTACCAAGCACTACTGTGTAGATGTGTTAACTGCACAACAAGCCACAGTAGGTCAGGCTGTACTAAGAACATTATTTCAAACTACTTCAACTCCTACAGGCTGAACCACCGCTTTTGGGGAGATAACTGCTTACTAGTCTATGCACAGCATGTGTATCTGCAGCTACACATGCCATCAAACTGAAAATGTCACTTACCCAGTGTACATCTGTTCGTGGCATGAGTCGCTGCAGATTCACATGCGCCCACCCGCCTCCCCGGGAGCCTGTAGCCGTTAAGAAGTAGATCTTAAACATTTGTACATTTGTAAATATATTACTTTAACCTTTATTATGTACATACGTATTCATTCCATTGCATGGGCACTATGATTAACATACACAACTCCTACCTCACCCTCTACGGGGAAAACAATCTAAGATGGAGTCGACGCCCATGCGCAATGGAACCGAAAGGGGAGGAGTCCCTCGGTCTCGTGACTCGAATAGACTTCTTCGAAGAAAAACAACTTGTAACACTCCGAGCCCAACACCAGACGGCGGACTGTGCACAGCATGTGAATCTGCAGCTACTCATGCCACGAACAGATGTACACTGGGTAAGTGACATTTTCCATTATAACTGAACGCACTGCTTTTCAGTTTTCTCATGTTTCGAACTACTCCATGACAGAGGCTTTTCACAGATTTTACCTGACTACATCATGTTGGCGCCTTTATCATTTACTTATGTTTTCTTGATGCACATACTCTTACTCTTGGAGTGTTTTACACTCGTGGAATTACTAGTTGGAGTACAATTGGGGGTGTTGTCTTCATCTGTCCTTTCTTCTTCTCTCATCTTGCTAGTTTCCACTTTATCATGTAGGATCCACAGTTATCAACTTTAATTTACTTTTTGTGAGATCACTTATTTCCTTCAGGACTCTGCCAGTTTAACCTAAACCCCATCTTGAAATGAGGTTGAGGTCTTTCCCTTGGATGTCCTACTCAGTGCATATTACTTTGTATTTATTACATCATTATGTACTTTGCAGCCTTGAAAAGGTCACAGGTGTGATGAAACAGGTGTTTTAATTTAATTTGACTAGTTCATTGGACTTAGATGTAGGAAAGTACTCTCTTTTTGGCATGGTTGCCCCCACATTTTGAATGTGTTCACTGGGATCCTGCTAACCATGACACCAGTGACTGTGCCCTCTCCCTTTAAATTTGGTTGTCCCTGAATTTGTAAACCCCACAACTGGCATACTGGTGCCCCCATGTAAGTCTCTAGTATATGTTACCTAGGTACCCGGAGCATTGGGGCTCCAGGGGTTCCCCTTGGGCTACAGCATGCCATACTTGTTGGACATGCACTTCCTTGTTCAGACCGACCACAAGCACCTTCTATGGTTAAAACAAATGAAATATGAAAATCCCGAACTTTTGAGGTGGTTCTGTTGCGTAGGTTCTCACTATCCTAATGAGACTACTGGATTTGGGAGGCAGAATTGCGTGTACTGTGGTGTTCAACCTAACTGCATAAGGGACCTTAGTTGAATCTGTCCATGGTGTAAAGAGGACATACCACTTTGTATTATGTCTATTGCAGAAGAAACAATATTATTTAAGGTGTATATCTGGTCGGACAGGGTATTAATCCCCTTATCTACAACAGCTAATGCTCCCTGATCTATTTGCCTTAACCGGGCAGCAGCTTCTTGTTAAGAAAGCTTCCAAATTTCATTATAGACTGCATATAAGAATCGCTTTCTGCATTTTTTTCTGGGCCCGAACAGGAAATCCTGTAAGTCCGTGTTATTAGACGGACTGAGGTGTTTTCTAACAGCATCTAGTGAGAACTCTTCAACAATTGGTGGCATAGTTTTCCTACACTGTGTGTTACTATACCTGCATGTTCAGATGACACATAGCGAGGGTCAGGCCTACTTTTTCTAAAAAAAAAACTAAAAAAAACATGGAGTTTATAAAACGTTTGACACCCATTGCTATCTACTGGCCACAATAACCACCCACCCGGACGTGAAAATGAAGCGTAACTATGCCTTTCTGGACCCATTCATCGAGCTGATCTTCAGTTGCATTTATATATTTTTGCCATTTGTAAAACTTTGCAGGGGCAGGACTACTGGGCGCATTCAGTTCCCTAAACTTTGCAAAGCCTAAACAACTTGTCTGTTGTACAGTTTCATTAAAAAATATAATTTGAACAGGTATCAGGCATGCTCTGAATAAAGCTTCCCTTTCCCCTTATTTGCCAAATTGTTTGTTCCCCACACACTTTTTTTTTTTAAGTCAATCAACTTCAGCCAATATTCATAACCTTCTATAGCCAACCAGGAAACAAAGGAATCTGAATAAATGAATTTTGTATCTGTTAATTATATATGTACATTTTCCATTAATGGCAATTTAAAATAATATGACTCAGCATTTTTAACAGTGTGCCCGGAAAAATATGCACATTTTTCAGAATATGTTTTGGAACTCCCTTGTGGTGGAGTTGGGCAATGTTCCCATTGTGTTTAATTAAAATAGTCTTTGGGGTACTTGCTCTGAGAATGAAATGGTGTCCATAATAATTATAGCAAAACATGTCACCATAAATCTCTTTGGATTGATACACATCCTCACTTTCAAATACAGCAAAATATTGCAATTCAGTCATCCTAGAATCAACGGTTTTCACATCCCAGCCATCAGAAACAACTCCGGGTATTATCACATCGTTCATGGGAAGTTTAAACACATATGGTATTTGAATGACCTCCATTGGGCTGTATATATCAAATGTGACTTTATCCTAAACAATCCCATCAGGAATTGGTATAGCAGAAATGTTCACGAAAGACAAGTCTCTGCAGACCTTGTGTGAAGAAAAATGGTTTTAGGAACTCATCCACCAGTTCAACTGTTGATCTTTTACGAAGGTAATGACCATGTATTAATAGAAAGAAAGTAATAACAAAGCCAATCAAAGGAGAAAAATATAGTCCAGGAAAGCCACAGATAGTTCCATGGGAAAAGAAAGTAATTTGTTTTAAGCCAGTTTATCAGCTTACGTGTTTTTGGCAGATCAGATGTAAAAGAGGCAAATGAGTCCGAAAAGGTGTCATTGATGTCAGCAAAGTATCCAGAAGCAGTTTATGCAAAAAGTGGAGCCGTATTTGAAGGAGGAGAGTTGGTAGGAGTCTCCTGCAGTGGTTCACTATAAATGGCGCCATCCGTCTGTGTAGAAGTTGAATCAAATCTATCACCAATTTCTGTGCTGTTTGTTGTAATAGATGTTAGTGGAACTAATGCAAGATCATTTTCCACCCTCCCCAAGCTCCGAGAGGTGTTAGCATTACTGTTTAAACCTTGTAGAGGGACATCCTGACCAGTAGTGACAGGGACTCAGGGACTACTGGTTGCTCCTCTTGGTCTGCTGTGCAGGATCGGCCAAATGGTGTAACTTGACATTGACGATAGATAAAAAAAGATTTTCTTTACCACCAGGCAACGGTGGTAGAATGGCAGTTCTGGTACCGTATATTCCCAGGACGGGGACCGGTACACGATAAGGAACAAACTTCTTTTTCACGTACTAGATCGCCAACCTTTGGAATCCAGCCGGTAGATGTTTTGGTACATCCTTAATTCCTACGGAGGTAGCACTGGCAGAAGTGTTGTCGTCACGGAACTGTTGTAATTCCTGCAAGACAGTGACACCTTCATTTATGTCAAAAGGTGTTTCTGCCGCCTCCCTGCCAGGACCATCAAGATCTGGAACATACATTTGAGTTCCAAACAGGCACTCGTATGAAGTAGACACCCCAGGGACCCTCTATGCAGATTAAGTACTCTCAGGACTCCATACATGTGATTAAGCCAGCTAAGACCTGTACCTAATACTCTGGCTGTTAAGGATTGCTTTAAATCTCGGTTTCATCGCTCCACAACACTATTTCCCTCGGGATGAAATGGAGAGGAGTAATGGAGGTGGACCCCTAACAAAGCCATGGCGTCTCTGAATGCCCTTGAGGTGAAGGCCCTTCGTCAGAGTGGAACGCCGCAACTGCATATGTGCCGATAAAGACTTGCAAATCTTTAATAACAGTCCGAGCGTCAGCCAAGCGTTGTGGCCACACCCATAGAAATCTGGAGCAAGAGTTGACTGCGACTAAGATGTATTTGTATGCACTCTCCGGTGTTAGGGGACCACAATGGTCCAAGTACACACATTGTGAAGGTTTGTTGGAAATTAAGAGGGGTGTCTGCGGTGGGCGTTTGACGGTGGACCCCTTATTTTGATGGCAGATGTCACAACAAAGGGCGTACTGCTTGGTCTGTTTGTATAGACCTGGCCACTAATAACGTGCTTGCAATAATTATATTGTAGCCACCACTCCAACATGGGCTAAAGCAACCCCCTCATGCTCTGCTTTAATCAACTCTGGTCTTAGGTCTTATTTGGGACATATCTGAACCCTCACGCCTGGTATTTTACTTTTGCATCAAGGAAGCCTCCCATTCAGTAGGAATATTTAGCTGGAAATGCTTTTTGGTAAGGTTGTGCCTTCAGCCGTGGCTTTCACGGCAGCCCATGTGTCATCGTACGGTTTCGTTCTAGAACAAGTTACTTCAGCAACAGCAGCCGTGGCTACTGCTGATTTGGCAAGTGTATTTCCAGCAACGTGTATTGCAACTAGCTGGTTTACAAGTATATGTACAACATGGATGTTTGGTAGTGTTTCCTTTAGATCCGCTACTTTCCCACACAGAAGCCTGTGTTTGATGGTGTTACCTTTGGAATCTTTGAACCCATTCTGGTGCCTGTAATGCAGATATTGATTGAAGGACTTGACACAGTAGTATGAATCACAGACAATCAGTGTTAGCTATGCAGGATCTGTATGTTCTAGTGCCATCACCAGAGCCTTTAGCTCTGCCAGTTGTGCAGTGCAATCCCCTAGGGTTTGCGTGAATGTATGTTGTAGATAAAACTTAATATCCTCCATATAGCTGCCTACGACTGCGCAAGCAGCAGAGTATTAATGCTTTGTGCCTATTGCAGGTTGTTCTGAGCCATCGGTGTACATGACTCTTTGATATTGATCAATAGGCAGTGTATTTGCCAGAACTGGGTATTCTAGTTCATATTGCAAAAATTTGAGTTAGTCATTTTGGGTCAAAAATGTAGTTGACATTAGTGGCTGTCAGAGACGTTGCCCATTGAATCCAACGTGAATGTAATTCATTAGCGTTTGGAACCCTGGCTTTGGTAACAGCCTCAAGGGCTGGAATTGAAGATACGACAATAATGCGTTTCCCCTGGGCCAGTGGTTTTTCTTTAAGACGGCCATCTGAACAGCAATGACAATTTTCTCAGTGGGAGCAAATCGTTGTTCTGCTGCTGAATACCAATGTGATTTGTATGCAGTCTGGACCGTCTCACCCTCATTGGAAAGCTACATATGGGGAAACCAATGGCACCAGCAATTACTCTGGTGACCAGTTTTTTATTGTCCTTTGTGTGTAGGTGTTGTGCTGCAAGCATGTCTGTTTGCAAACGTCTGAGAATGTGTGTGTTCAACTGTCCAAAATTTGCTGGAAAGTCAGGACATATTAAGTCATAAAAGGGTTTTATGCGGGATGTGTAATCTGGAATGTAAATTCTGACAATTTAGGAAACCCAATAGGGATTAAAGTTTTTTAATGGTATTTGGAGATTGTAACTATGTGCATTTTTCCAGGACTTGTGGCACTAAGCTCTTTCCTTCACTTCATAGCTCGTATCCTAAAAACAGGAGGCTACGGAAGGCAATTTTTGTTTTCTTGAAGTTTATAGCCGAATTCTGTAAATCCTACAACAATGCAGGCTACCAGTCTTAGATGTTGCAGTAATTCATCATCTGTAAGATAGTTATCATCTTCATAGGACAATGCTTCAGGGTCCATGTCATGCAATATTGAAGTCACATGACCCGCGAACAGTCCTGGACTTTTCTTATACCCCTGTGGTAAACAACATAATTTTTTCTAGGAGCCTAGTGCTCTGACACTTGTTAGGTCTACTCTCAGGCGCTTTATTTTAGCAGAAAAAACGGTTGGAAATGTCCAGTGTTATTATTTTGTGCGCACTATTTTGTTCATAAGTGCTGTGCTGTGAGTTTAGTATGGCATATGTGCGTGTATGACTGTGTCAGTAATCTAAGACTATTTTGTACCAATGCTGCGGTTTAGCTACAGGCAATAAAGAATTATTTATTGATGAGACACAGGATTTCCTTCACAGGCGCTTTAGCATCATGTTTTATTGTACACTGGGGTTGAGTTTGGGGTTGATTTTTAATAGGAATTACATGAAAGGGGGAATCTTTATCAAGAGGCGAGAAAGGTTTAAAAACATCTTCCCCAATATGGGCAAGTACGGACAGATTCTGGTGGTCAATTCCTTTCAGCCAGTAGAATATCTTATATATTTACGACCCGGTCCCAAAAGATTGCGTCGATTATGTGTTCAATGTCTTCTAACTGTAACGTTACTTTGTACACCCCATCAGACGTGGAGACACGCATGTCTGCAGTTTCAACTTGTAAGAAGTCATCAGTTGCTCTCACCTCGAGATGCTCTTGAAGATTCCGGTAAACTATTGTGACCTTTGCCACGCTGTCTAGCAGAGCTAGTGCCCACTTCTTGAGTGGCATGTCGAATCGCAGCTTTTGCCACTTTTTTATTCTTTTTGAATTGGGGTTTTTGTTGGGGAAGTTTCGCTTCTTTTTTTAACAGAAACTTCTGTAGAGCGTTGATTCACTTGGTTTCATGCAGTCTGTTCTTTGCTCTTTTTTCAGTGAGTCCTGAAAGGAACGAGATTGGCGTGTATCAGTATATTGATATGTCAGGGGTTTTTATATTACCTTTAAATCTGAGATATCTATTCTGTGGGGTCTCCGTATGCGGAGATTCTCCCCTTTCTTTTTTAGGTGTTTGTTGTTTTTTAGAACCCTCAGGAGCTTGCTTGGTAGAATCTTTTAGATTTACCCTGAAATTGTGGTTTTGTGGGTCTGGCCCCCAGACTATCTCGACCAGTACTAGAGTAGGTCTCTGGGATAATCTTTGGCAGCTCACGTTCTTGATCCTGTGGAGGAACGTCCCGGAGCCGCATTTGTAGTGCTAGTGCAACTGCTTTCCCTTTAAGATTACTTAATATATTATAATTGAAGATACAGTGGCAAAATTGCCCATAAGTTGCATCCCCAAGTCTAGGGCTTGGGCAGCCCCGTATTAATCTAGAATTTTCAACACTTCCAGTAAATTGGCAAGTGTCAGTGTACCATATAGAGCGGGGCAAATACCGTGTCCCAAGTATTAGTTCTCTACTGTGGGAGCCATCCCGAATGGCAAGCACATAGTTAATATTCCTTGCTTATCCTGAGGTCCGGTATGGGGAAATACTGCTTCCATTGCATTTATTTTTTGAGCTAACCAAAACTTAATCTCTTATCCTTTGGTGGGTACTTTACCCATGATCGAATGTACAGTCGCAGGTTAATTGCTGGCGTTACTGCATGTGGTTGTGTCTGGGCAGCACGTGCTGGGTTTGTATTTCATGTTTGCATTACAGACTGTACTAATCATCTGTATATTGCCGTAATCTCAGTGTATAGGAGACAGGCTTTAGCTACTGTCAAGGTTGCTGCAGCAGGGTGCTTGCTGTGTATATGTGGCCAATAACGGCCAGGTAGGACCATCATTACATAGAGGACCTAAAGTGTAGAATTGTATGGGTAAGGGGCGCCATCAAGCCAACTATTATGTTCTTGATAAGATAGAGGTATATCCCAGATATGCATATGCTCTGTATTGTGCAGGTATGTTTGCAGGTGTATAGTGGTGGAACGTATTTGCCTTCCCATCAGCTTCTGGAAATGTGACCCAAGAATAAAAAAATTCTGTTTTATATGCTGGATGAGCCTCAACAACAAATGAAACAGCCCCCCCCCCCCCCCCCCCCCCGGGCCGTTAGGCCATGTGCCAATAAATGTGCAGTAAGGGGTGGTCGCATATTGACTGCAATTGCTACCTGTTGCGGGTTTGCCATGATGAATGGTAAATTTGTTTCAGAGATAAGCACACTGTAAGGAAATGCCTTCCTTGGCATGGTTACCCCCTGACTTTTTGCCTTTTGTTGATGCAAGTTATGATTGAATGTGTGCTGGGACCCTGCTAACCAGGCCCCAGCACCAGTGTTCTTCCCCCAAACTGTATCTTTGTTGCCACAATTGGCACAGCCCTGGCACACAGATAAGTCCCTTGAAAATGGTACCCCGGGTACCAAGGGCCCTGTTGCCAGTGAAGGTCTCTAAGGGCTGCGGCATGTCTTATGCCACCCTGGGGACCTCTCACTCAGCACATGCACACTGCCTCACAGCTTGTGTGTGCTGGTGGGGAGAAACGACTAAGTCGACATGGCACTCACATCAGAGTGCCATGCCCACCTCACACTGCCTGTGGCATAGGTAAGTCACCCCTCTAGCAGGCATTACAGCCCTAAGGCAGGGTGCATTATCCCACAGGTGACTGCATAGGTGCCTGAGCACTAAGCCCTTAGTGTCTAAGCAAAACCTTAGACATTGTAAGTGCAGGGTAGCCATAAAGAGTATATGGTCTGGGAGTCTGTCAATTACAAACTCCACAGTTCCATAATGGCTACACTGAAATCTGGGAAGTTTGGTATCAAACTTCTCAGCACAATAAATGCACAGTGATGCCAGTGTGGGATTTATTGTAAAATACACCCAGAGGGCATCTTAGAGATGCCCCTAAATACCAGTCGGACTGCTAGTGCTAGGCTGACCAGTTTCTGCCAGCCTGCCACAACCAGACAAGTTTCTGGCCACACGGGGAAGAGTGCCTTTGTCACTCTGTGGCCAGGAACAAAGCCTGTACTGGGTGGAGATGCTTCTCACCTCCCCCTGCAGGAACTGTAACACCTGGCGGTGAGCCTCAAAGGCTCATGCCTTTTGTTACAGCACCCCAGGGCATCTCTGCTAGTGGAGATGGCTGCCCTTCCGGCCACTGCCCCCACTTTTGGCGGCAAGGCCTGCGGAGATAATGAGAATAACAAGGAGTCACCCACCAGTCAGGACAGCCTCTAAGGTGTCCTGAGCTGAGGTAACCCCTGCCCTTAGAAATCTCCATCTTGAGATTGGAGGATTTCCCCCAATAGGATTGGGGATGTGCCCCCCCTCCCTTCAGGGAAGAGGCACAAAGAGGGTGTAGCCACTCTCCAGGACAGTAGCCTAGGACCTAAACGCACCCCTAAATTTAGTATTTAGGGGCAATCCTGAACCCAGGTAATCAGATTCCTGCAGCCTACACAAAGGACTGCTGACCTGAAAGCCCTGCAGAGACGACAGATGACAACTGACTTGGCCCCAGCCCTACCGGCCTGTCTCCAGACTCAAAGAACCTGCACAGCGACACATCTGACAGGGACCAGCGACCTCTGAGGACTCAGAGGACTGCCCTGAAACCGAAGGACTAAGAAATTCCAGAGAACCGCGGCACTGTTCACCAACAGCAACATTTTTGCAACATAGAAACAACTTTCAAAGAATTCTCCCTTCCCGCCGGAAGCGTGAGACTTCTCACTCTGCACCCGACACCCCCAGCTCGAGCTCCAGAGAACAAACACTGCAGAGAGGACTCCCAGGCAACTGTGATGACACGAGTAACCTGAGTCGATCCCCCCTGCACCCCCACAGCGACGCCTGCATAGAGGATCCAGAGGCTCCCCCAGACCGCGACTGCCTGGTAACAAGGAACCCGATGCCTGGAACAAGCACTGCACCCGCAGCCCCCAGGACCGAGAGGAACCAACCTCCAGTGCAGGAGTGACCAGCATGCGGCCCTCTTCCTAGCCCAGTCAGGGGCTGGCCCGAGAAGCCCCCCTGTACCCTGCCTGCATCGTCTAAGTGACCCCCGGGTCCCTCCATTGCTTCCTATAGCAAACCCGATGCCAACTTGGCACACTGCATGCGGCCGCCCCTGTGCCGCTGAGGATGTGTTTTGTGTGCCTGTTTGTGTGTTTCTCTCCCCCCCCCCCCCCCCCAGTGTTCTACAAAACCCCCCTTGTCTGCTCCCCGAGGACGCAGGTACTTACCTGCCAGCTGACCGGAACTGGAGCACCCCTGTTCGCCATAGGCGCCTTTGTGTTTTGGGCCCTCCTTTGACCTCTGCACCGGACAGGCCCTGTGTTGCTGGTGCTGTGACTTTGGGGTTGCCTTGAACCCCCCCAATGGTGGCTGCCTATGCCCAGGAGACTGATTGTGTAAGTGCTTTACTTGGCTGAGAAACTTAACCATACTTACCTCCCCCAGGAACTGTTGATTTCTGCAGTGTCCACTTTTAATATAGCTTATTGCCATTTTAACCTATACTGTGTGTACTACTGCTTTAATTCAAAGTTCCATACTTACCTGTGTGAAGTACCTTGCATTTTATGTACTTACCTCAAATCTTGAATCTTGTGGTTCTAAAATAAATTAAGAGAATATATTTTTCTATATAAAAACTATAGGCCTGGAGTTAAGTCTTTGAGTGTGTGTTCCTCATTTAGTGCCTGTGTGTGTACAACAAATGCTTAACACTACCCTCTGATAAGCCTACTGCTCGAACACACTACCACTAAATAGAGCATTAGAATTGTCTAATTTTGCCACTGTCAACCTCTAAGGGGAACCCTTGGACTCTGTACAAGCTATCTCTCACTTTGAGATAGTGTATGCAGAGCCAACTTCCTACACACACCGAATGGGGATTATCCTTTTAGGGTTCAAGCTTAAACAACCTACAGTGTTAGTTAGGTACTCCCTACGTAGCTGAGGAGGAAAATCTTCAATACCACGGACGTCTACGTATATAGTACTGAGGTCTCTTTGAATGTAGTGAGAGAGAGATACTCAGGAGTACCTGAAAATTCGTGCCTGACCAGACGTTGGCGGTGCCATGTTGCATAGGTTCTCACTATCCTAATGAGACTACTGAATTCTGGCGGCAGAATCGCGTGTACTCTGGGGGACTGAGTCTGAACCCGCTGCAGGCGACACCTGTCGGCCTCATCCAGGTTTTGTTCCGGCTAATTAGCAGTGCATCATCTCCACCCAAGAGCAGGGATGACTTGGCAACCAAGCACATGACACAGTTGACTCCTCAGGGAAATCGTGGTCACTCAGATCTCATCCATTTATCTCAGTTACATTATTCTCACGTATACAAGGACAATCAGAGGCAGAGTATAGTTCAATAAGGGTTTATTGAAGTAACTGCATCTTAGATAAAGCATGTATTGCATTACAGGATTAAAATTGTGACAAGGATAGTGAAACATAAAAATAACGCTAACATTGTCACTAAAAATCGTTAAGAATAGCTCCTACCTACTCTGTTAGAGCACAGCATGTTAAGCTCTAGTTCTGCCCTTCAGGTTGCCCTGGGAAGATATCATCCCTCGTACTTCAGCAAGAGGCCTGTAGTCTACGTAATTAGCTGCATTGCTACGTAATTCGCTGCATATGTGGTCATCTGGCTGCAATCTCCCTCTAATGTACATGGGCCAAAGTAGTGGTTTTATAATAAAACAGCTGATGTTCCAAGAACGAGTGTGTATGTTTCTGTGAACATTAGAGACACAGCTTACCACTGTTGCCGGCAATCTATCTTTAATGTATCCTTGAGAAAAGCACAAAGTGAGAGAAATGTCTTAAGAACGCAGTACAGGCCTAGGCAAAGAACAGCTAGATAGAGAAAATAAAACAAGACTGCAAATGTGGCTATTGTTAAAATAATAAAAACAAATCTGAATAAGCTATGCCTAGGTTAAAGTGCACAGCGGCAGGCCTAGTTTGCTAAAATAACGTGTGTACAACTATAGCTAAAATGGCTACACAACAGTCCAAATCCCTACAGGGAATGGACTGTACAGTGGAACAAAGACCTGGGAGTAACCACTCCAATGCAGATGGACGCTTCAGATATTTTCACTTAGACAGTGAAGACTCATCTGGACAAGATTAGCCTTATGGGCCTTCTTAGGGGAGGAGGGGGATTTTGTAAGAAAGTACCCTCTTTGGCATGGTTACCCCCACTTTTTGCTTGCTGTTAGTGTTTTGACTGTGTTCACTGGGATCCTTCTAACCAAGACCCTATTGTCTGTGCCCACTCATCCTAATTTTTGTTTTTCCTGACTTTGTACACCCCACAATTGGCATACTGGTACCCCCATGTAAGTCCTTAGTATATGGTAACTAGGTACCCAGGGCTTTGGGGCACCAGGGGTTGCCCATGGGCCGCAGTATGTATTATGCCAGCCATGGGAGCCCAGACAAAACGTGTCTGCAGGCATACCATTGCAACCTGTGTGAAGAGGTGCATGCACCCTTTCACTACAGGTCACTGCACCAGGTCAGTGTAAGTACCCCTATGGCAGGCCCTCCTAGCCCAGAGAGCAGGGTGCAAGTACCTGTGTGTGAGGGCACCCCTGCATGAGCAGATGTGCCCCTACAAACTCCAACTTCCTTTTCCTGGACTTTGTAAGTGCGGGGAGGCCATTTTACCCATGAACAGACCTTTGTCCAGCTACATAATGGTAACTCCAAACTTGGGCATGTTTGGTATCGGACAAATCAGAATCATACCCCAATACTGTTGCCAGTATTGGTTGTATGATTCCATGCACTCTGGGGACTCTCTTGCCCCTACCAGTTTGCAGGGTTTTTCCGGGCAGCCGTGCTGCTGCCATCCTCCAGACAGGTTTCTGCCCTCCTGCTGCTTGACAAGCTCAAGCACAGGGAGGCAGACCAAAGGATTTCCTTTGGGAGCGGCAAGACCCTCCCTCTTTGGAAATAGGTGTAACATGGCTTGGGAGTGGTAGCCTCCCCAAGCCACTGGTATGCTTTGAAGGGGACATTTGGTGCCCCCCTCTTTAAACTGGTTTGCATCAGTCCAGGGACCACGGTCCCTACTCTGGCACAAAACTGGACAGTGCAAAGGAAAGTGACCCACTCCCCTGTCTATCACCACCCCAGGGGTGGTTCCCAGAGCTCCTCCAGGTGGCCATTTGATTCTTCCAGCTTGAATCCAAGGTGGGCAGATACCCCTGGGAGCATCTGAGTGGCCAGGACAGGCAGGTGACTTCACAGCCCCCTCCTGATAGGTGGTCACCCTGCTAGGTGACCAATTCCCCCTTTGTGGGCTATTTAGTGTCTCCCTTTTGGGTGGGTCCTCAGATTTGACGTGCAAGATTTCAGCAGGATTCCTCTGCAACGTTTACTTCACCTTCTGGCCACTGGAGCTGCAGCTGGACCCTCCTGGAACCGACAGTCTGCATCTACAGCAACGACTCTGCTTCGCAACATTTTCTACAGCTCATTCCAGCAACTGAAACATTTCCCCAGCATATTCATCCTCTGAGGGTGATAAGTCTTCAGCCTGCACAAGAAGCAAGAAGGAATCTCCCTTGGATTTAAGGAGTCACTCCCCTGCAAACGCAGGCACCAACTGCAACAACGACCAGCTGCATGGATATCCTCTCTTCCAGAGCTACATGGATCCTGCATCACGGGTGGTGGAATGCAGTTGGTTCCCTTGGTCCTCTCTGCCAGCTGTCCAACTTTGGAGACAGTAAGTCATTGCCTCTCCTCGCAGGACAGTACCCCTATGCACCCTGTACTTTGCAGCTATCAAGGCTTGTTGGCATCTCCTCCAAGGGATCGTCAGGCTCCAAGTGCTGCGTGGGCCTCACCGCAACTCCTGTGCTTGTTGCCTGTGGGGGCTGCCTCCTCTTCCTGTGACACTTCACTGTTGATGGTCACCTGGGGCATCCCTTCCATGAGTAGAGTCCCCCTGAACCTTGCTGGTCCCTGACAGCTCTGCATTTCTTCTTCCACAACATTTTCTTTTGCCAAGGCTTGTTGATGGTCCTTCCACACCACAGACCCACTGTAATCCTTCAGGCGTCCGATGTCCACTGCATCACTTCAGGAACTCTTCAGTAGCTCTGGTGCTGCACTGCTGGCTGTCTCCGTTCACCGTCGACCTGGTTTCTGCATCTGCAGAGGGGTGGGTAGTGGCTCCTGTCACAGATGGACACTCCAACATGAACTGAACTTGGTCCCCTTCCTTTACAGGTCTTCCTCTTCCAGGATCAACCATTGGTTTCTTGCAGTCTTGTCTCGGTCTTTAATTATCCTCTTCTGAAGTCCTTTTGGTGGGTTTGGGGAAAACCAGATACTTACCTCTTTTCTCCTGGTCGCTGGGGGGTACCCTGGTACTTATTGTGTGGGTTTCCTAGTTCCCCCAGGTCCCCTCTGCCGATTCCACTTCCTTGGGTGGGGGCCCGATCTTTGCATTTCACTTACTTAGTATATGGTTTGGTCCCCCCTAGGGCCTTCATTATTGTCTATTGCTATCACTGTTTTCTATTGCGTTTATGCTAATCACTGACTTCTAATGTGTAGATAATAGTATGTTTACTTACCTCCAGTTGGGGTATTTCCTATTCAGTATTTTAGTACTTGTGTTACTATAATAAACTACCTTTATTTTTGTAACACTGTGTGGTTCTTTCATGTGTGTGTGAGTGCCGTGTTACTATAGTGGTATTACATAAGCTTTGCATGTCTCCTAGATAAGTCTTGGCTGTTCATCCACAGCTTCCTCTAGAAAGCCCTGACTTCTTAGACACTGCCTACACCTCACTAGTAGGGGATACTTGGACCTGGTAAAAGGTGATAGCGCCATAGGTGCTCACCATACACCGGGTCAGCCTCCTACATTAGTGGTACAGCAGTGGGATAAGCACTTGAAATTACCTTACCACTCTCACTATGTACTTTCCACAGGAAAGACCATTTACTAACTAATAGGTAAACACTCCACTTATTGTCCGGGATCTAGTTTCCCAAGTTTGGGTCATCTAGGGTTTCAGCATAGCCCTTGCTCTAAACTTCTTTTGGAGTCTAGTGGTTAAAGTAGTTAGGGTCACCTACACCACTCTAGCTAGACACCATGTCATCAGTAGAACACACCTCTCATGCCCTGGACTTGCAGTATGTGGGGCTACCTTTCCAACAGTTGAGGGAGATGTGTGCTGAGAGAAAACTGAAGATAGGGGAAGATCTCAATAAGAGTCTGCTTCTAGGTGTACTTCACCAGGCTGACCGGGCCCATGCTGGAAACCAGGAGAAGGAAAAAGAAGAATTGCTCCACTTCAGGGAAGGATTACCTAGATAAGGAACTCAAACAACTGAGGCTGGAGTAGGCCAAGCTGAGGCTGCAGCGACAGCTGGCCCTAGACAGGGAGGCTTTGGCAGTGGAGAGAGAAAGGCAGGGTATGGGGTTAGCACACTATGGTGGCAGCAGTTTCAGATTCAGGGACACCAGGGTCAGGGAGGACTTTCTTGACTCTTGAAATTTAAAGTAGTCCTACCTTACAAGATCGTTTACTGCTTTGGAGAGGGCCTGTAAGGTACAGAGGGTCACCAAGGCAGTGGGCAGCAATTTTGTGTCTCTCCTTCTCTGAGAAGGGCAGGGACAGGTTCCTTACTGTTGGAGAAGAAGATGCAGACTACTACACGGTTTTAAAAACAGCACTGTTAAATGGGTTTCGTTGGACTACTGAACAATATAGGTTCAAATTCAGAGACCAGGAAAGAGTCCTCCCAGTAATGGGTAGATTTTGTGCCCTGTTCTGTAAAACCTCTGGAAGGCTGGTTGCTTGGGAGCACAGTTAATGATTATGGGGGCGTGCATAACCTAATTCTAAGAGAGCACGTTTAGAATAACTGTGTATCTGATCAGCTGCATCAATACCTGATGGACTGGGAAAGAAGGCAGACAAGTGTGTCCGCACTAGGGTGAGTAGGAAGACTCACACAGGGGGTGACCACAAAGAAGGAAGCAGGTAAACATCAAGATATGGGTGGGGACAAAGAAAAACCAAGAGGCCTCATCAGCCCTACAAAACTCCTCTGGGGTGGGAACAAATCCTCTTCCTCATCTTACAACTTCAAAAAGCCTTGGTGCCTTGTTTGTAGAAACAAAGGCCATAGGGCAGGGGACAGCTCCTGCCCTAAGAAAAACACCAAGCCTTCCATCACTACTAACACCACTTCTACTCCTAGAGCCCCTAGCAAAAACAGTAGCTGTGGGACTACCAACAGTAATCAGTCCAAGAGTGTAGATGGCTCATCTTAGGGACAATAGTGGGGTCTGGGCTAGTTAGAGAGACCACTGAGGCTGTCCTGGTGTCAGGTGGGGGCATTGACTTTGCCACCCTTGCTGCCTGTTCCCTTAATATGGGTAAGTACAGGCAGCATCCCCTAATTAATGGTGTTAAGGCTGTGGTCTACAGGGACACAGATGCCAGTGTCGCTATGGTGACTGAGAAACTGGTGTCTCCTGAACAACACCTACTTGGTCACACGTACCAAGTGACTGATGCTTATAGTAACACTTTGTGCCATCCCATGGCAGTTATTGGCTTGAGCGGGGGGAGGGAGGGGCTACTAGCCCTAAAAAAAAAGTTGTGGTGTCTTCAAACCTACCTGTAGAGTGTCTACTAGGGAATGACTTGAAGACCAGCTTGGGCTGAAGTGGAAATGGAGGCCCATGCAGCAATGCTGGGCATCCCCGGGTATATATTGTCCCTCACAAGAGCACAGGCAAAGAAGCAAAAACAGCAAGGATCCCTGGACCCTGGAACAATGGCCCAAGAGCTTTCTAAACCCAAGAGCAGGAAGAGTAAGAAGGTACCCCCTGCTCCAGCCTCCAGTAAGGATACAACTTCAGAGGGAGAAGAATCCACTCCTTTGGTGGAGCCTACACCAGAGGAGCTTCACGCGGACACAGCTGAGCTCTTGGGTGAAGGCGGGCCTGCCAGGGAGGAATTTGGTAGGGAACAGACCTATCCCACATTGGAGAGCTTGAGGCAGCAAGCTGCAGCACAAGAGGCAGGTGATATCAGTGGCAGCCATAAGGTGTACTGGGAAGACAATCTCCTATATTCAGAGTCAAGGGATTCCCCCCACCTGGTGCCAGCAGGAGGTTGGTAGTCCCTCTGAAGTATAGGGAGTTTCTGCTAGCTTTGGCACATGATATTCGTCTTGCAGGTCACTTGGGGCCAAGCAAGACTTGGGACAGGCTTCTTCCTCACTTTCACTGACCCCACATGTCTGAAGATACAAAGGAGTTTTATCGCTCCTGTGTCACCTGTCAAGCCAGTGACAAGACAGGTGGCATCCCAAAGGCCCCCTTAATGCAACTTCTAGTGGTTGGGTACATTTGAGAGGATTGGGTGGATATTGTTGGCCCTCTGGACCCTCCAACAGCCTCTGGGAACAGATTCATACTGGTGGTTGTGGAACCATGCCACCAAGTACCCAGAGACCATTTCTCTTAGGATGACTACAACTCCTGCAGTTACCAAAGCCCTTCTTGGTATCTTTTCAAGAGTGGGTTTTCCTAAAGAGGTGGTGTCATACAGGGGTGCAAACGTCAAGTCTGCTTACCTTAAAGCCATGTGGAAGGAGTGTGGTGTTAAAAGTTCACCACTCCTTACCACCCCCAAACAAATGGCTTTGTTGAGAGATTAAATAAAACTCTCAAATGTATGATCATGAGACTCTCAGAAAAATTGAGGAGGAGGGATGTCCTGTTACCATGCCTCCTCTTCGCCTATTAGGAGGTCCCTCAGAAGTGTGTGAGCTACAGCCTATTTAAACTTCTGTTTGGGTACCCTGTTAAGGGTCCCCTTGCTGCTGTTAGAGAAAGCTGGGAGCAACCTCTCAAGCAAGACATTGTGGATTATGTGCTTGGCCTCAGATCAATGATGGCTGAGTACATGAAGAGGGGAGGGCCACTAAAAACCTTCAGGCCAGCCAGGAGTTGCAGAAACAATGGCATGACCAGAAGGCTGTACTGACTGTGTACCAGTCAGGACAGAAAGTATGGGTCCTGGAACCCGTGGCTCCCAGGGCACTCCAGGACAAGTGGAGTGGTCCCCACACCATTGTGGAGAAAAAGGGTGAGGTTACCTATTTGATAGACCTTGGCACTCCCAGAAGCCCCTTTAGGGTGCTTCATGTAAAAAAACGTTTAAGCCCTACTGTGACAGGTCTGATATGACTCTGCTCATGACAACTGATGAGGGACAGGAAGAAGAGTGACCCTCTCCCTGACCTCTTCTCCCAAAGTGCAGCTGATGGCTCACTTGATGGGGTAGTGCTTGCTGTCTGCCTTTCTGAGTCCCAAAATGAGGACTGCGAACCCTCCTAGGGCAGTTCTCAGAACTGTTCTCCCTTACACCTGGTCAAACCACATAGTGTGAACACACCATTGACACAGAAAACAGCTTGCCTAATAAAAGCAACATTTACAGGCAACCTGATCATGTCAGATTGCATCAAGTCTGAAGTTCAGAAGATGCTAGACCTAGGAGTCATAGAACCCTCATACAGCCCTTGGACTAGCCCTGTAGTACTTGTCCCAAAACCCCACTGCCAGAATGGAAAAAGGGAAATTAGGTTTTGTGTAGGCTATGGAGGTCTCAATACTGTTACTAAAACAGATACTCATTCTATTTGTAGGGCAGATGATCTTATGGATGCAGTTGCATCTGTCAAGTATCTAACCCCCTTTGATCTGACTGCTGGCTATTTGCAAATCAAGTTATCAGGGGATGCTAAACCTAAAACAGCATGTTCTATGGCATGTGTAGCTGTAGATTCTCATGCTGTGCATAAGCTCGCCATCTAGTGTTGGGTTCGGAGTACCTGGTCTTTGGCACCGAATATTTTCCATCTGAAAAAAGCTTCAGGACTGAAAAAACTTCATAAGACTCAAACTGACTCTGGAGAGTCTGTAAAATCCCCTACACCACAGGTGGAACCAATTTTGGAAGTTATGGACGCTAAACAGCGCTGACTTTAAATTCAGAAAGGAACTGGGCGGATTATAGCATCACCTCTAAATAGGAAATTAACTTTTGAAGAAAGTCTTGATTCCGCCTCACCTGCGAAGAAGATTGCTAAGAAAAAGACTCGTACTGCCACATCTCTACCTTTACCTACCTCTCCACAACATACTCCACCAACATCTTCTACTAATTTAGGATTCGCACCACCTAGTTACCCACTTGGGCCGGGTCACAAGATTTAGGGGATACATTAGACGAGCAAGACCCATGGGATGAGTATGATCCGGATCCCATTACACCCAGTGATCCAGATCTTTACCCTACCCAGCCAGACCCTCACCTTCCAAGGATTCTTCATCATATCAACAGGTGATAGCAAGGGCAGCAGCATTTCACAATGTAAATATATACACTGACCTCATAGAGGAAGACTTTTTATTTGACACCCTTGGTGCAACACACAAAGAAAGCCATTTTCTTCTAATGTTACCAGGAATGATTAGTCTATATATAAAGGCACAAATTCCTCCAGAATCTGTGGCATCAACTGCAAGAAAAAGAGCTAATAGCCAATCAACAGGAAACACATCTTCTCCTGACAAAGTAAAACATTTGATGCTGCAGGGAAAAGAGTAGCAGCTTAAGCGGCTAATATTTGGCGAATTGCCAATGCTCATGCTCTACTCTCTAGGTATGACATAGCTCACTGGGATGCTATGGAGGAACTTTTACAATACCTACCAGAGGAACATCGTAAAAGAGGGGTAGAGATTGTAAATGAGGGACAAACGATATCTAACAACTCCATTAGGGGTGCACTTGATGCTGCTGATGCTGCAGCACTACTTATTAATACAAGTGTCATAAGAGGTCATGCATGGCTTAGATGTTCAACCTTCAAACAAGAAGTAAAACAGGCAGTTCTAAATATTCGATAAGGAGCATTAATTTGGTCCACAAGTGACTACCACACTTGAAAAATTAAACATTCAAACTGTCAGAGCTATGGGAGCTTTGCAAGCCAACACATATAGAAGTAATTTTCGTCGTGCAGGGTTTAGTAGAGGATCCAGGTCATCATTCTAAGAACCAACCTTGAGTCAAACTAAATCCACCTCTCAGTACACCAGAGGTTATTTCAGGGGGATCATATACAGCAGTGGTTCCCAATCTTTTGACTTCTGTGGACCCCCACTTTATCATTACTGGAATCAGAGGACCTCCACTGAATCAATATTGGAATACGGGGACCCTCATTTGGTCATTACTGAAAGCTGGGGACCTAATCTGTTAATAGTATTTAATTTTCTAAACAGTCATGGACCCCACTTCGCCCCCCCCCGAGGAGGCTTCGCTGACTCCCAGGGGTCCCAGACCACAGGTTGGGAACCACTGGTATAGAGGAAACAACAAAGGAAGAGAAAAACCATCTTCCTTTAGAGGTTCGTCAGTCTCTAAACAATGACTCAACAAATGCAACATTAAAACACATCACTCCTGTAGGGGGAAGGTTATAACTCTGTGCAATTGACTCATATCACCACAGATCAATGGGTACTTCAAATTATCCAAAATGGTTATTATCTGGAGGTCATTTCCACTCCACCAGATAAACAGAGTCCAATCGTTCCAAAATGTAAGATCAAGCATACAACGGAACCAACACTACAAGGTAAGGTTTGTAATGAAACTACAAGGCATGATGTCCTCATGCATAGCCATTGTCACAAATGCAAGATTTCACATGCGGCACTTACAACAGTGCCTAGCAAAACAATGGACACAAGCACAGGGTCAACTTCAAGATCTAGTGTTGATAGACCGCCAAACACACTCCTCGCTTCAATGGTGGAACCCTATAAATTTAAACAAAGGGCAGCCATTCCAAGACCCAGTGTCTCAAGCTGTTATCACAACAGATGCTTACATGGTGGGGTGGGGAGCACACCTCAACAATCACAGCATACAGGGTCAATGAGACAATCAACCAAAAACACTTCACATAAATCACTTGGAACTGCTAGCGGTTTTTCTAGCATTAAAAGCGTTTCAACCACTAATAGCCCACAAACACATTCTTGTCAAGACAGACAACATGACAACAATGTACTATCTCAACAAACAAGGGGGCGGGGGGAGAGACACTCGTCACAATTGTGTCTCTTAGCACAAAAGATTTGGCATTGGGCAATTCACGACGACATTCGCCTAATAGCACAATACATACCAGGCATTCAGAATCAGTTAGCCGACAATCTGTTGAGATCACCAGCAAACTCATGAATGGGAAATACATCCCCAGATCCTACAGGACCACTTCCACCGCTGGGGAACACCAAACATAGACCTATTCGCAACAAAAGAAAAACACAAAATGCCAAAACTTCGCGTCCAGGTACCCACACCCTCAGTCCAAGGGCAATGCACTATGGATCAGTTGGTCAGGGATATTTGCTTAAGCTTTTCCCCCTCTCCCACTCATTCCTTATCTGGTCAACAAACTAAGTCAAAACATACTCAAACTAATACTCATAGCACCATCCTGGGCTCGCCAACCGTGGCACACAACACTGTTGGACTTATCAGTAGTACCCCACCCTTTTGGGGGTCTTGCTAGTGCCTAGGTCTACCAGGTAGGTGACCTGACTCCTTCTTTCTAGCACTGGGTAAGGGCCACTCAATCTGTCCTGAAGTGCCCTGGGAGCCACAGGCTGCAGAACCCAGACTTTCTGCCCTGGCTGAAACTCAACCATAGCAGCCTTTTGGTCATACCACATCTTCTGGAGTTGTTGGCTGGCCTCAAGGTTTTTGCTTGCCTTTTCCATGTACTCTGCCATCCTGGAACGTAGGCCTAGTACATAGTCCACTATATCTTGTTTAGGCTCGTGAAGAGGTCTCTCCCAGCCTTCTTTCACAAGAGCTAGTGGTCCCCTGACAGGATGGCCAAACAGAAGTTCAAAGGGGGGAAACCCTACTCCCTTCTGAGGCACCTCTCTATAGGCGAAAAGCAGACATGGCAAGAGGACATCCCATCTCCTTTTGAGCTTTTCAGGGAGCCCCATAATCATGCCTTTCAATGTCTTGTTAAATCGTTCTACGAGACCATTGGTTTGTGGATGGTATGGTGTGGTGAATTTGTAAGTCACCCCACACTCATTCCACATATGCTTCAGGTATGCTGACATGAAGTTTGTACCCCTGTCAGACACCACCTCCTTAGGAAATCCCACTCTGGTAAAGATACCTGTGAGTGCTTTGGCTACTGCAGGGGCAGTAGTGGACCTAAGGGGAATTGCTTCAGGGTATCTAGTAGCATGATCCACTACTGCTAGTATGTATTGGTTCCCTGAGGCTGTGGGAGGTTCAAGTGGACCCACTATGTCCACACCCACTCTTTCAAAGGGAACCCCCACCACTGGAAGTGGAATGAGGGGGGCCTTTGGGTGTCCACCTGTCTTACCACTGGCTTGACAGGTGGCACAGGAGACACAAAACTCCTTTACCTTCTGGGACATGTTGGGCCAATAGAACTGGTTAACTAACCTTTCCCAAGTCTTGGTTTGTCCCAAATGCCCAGCAAGTGGAATATCATGAGCTAAGGTCAGAATGAACTTCCTAAACTCCTGAGGCACTACCACTCTCCTAGTGGCACCAGGTTTGGGATTTTTTGCCTCAGTGTAGAGGAGTCCATCTTCCCAATAGACTCTGTGTTCCAGTGATTTTTCCTTTACTCTCTTCAGCAGCTTGCTGCCTAAGGCCTTCAAGAGAGGGACAGGAGTCTTGCCCCTTACACAGCTGTTCCCTTGTGGGTCCCCCTGGGCCTAAGAGTTCAGTCTGATAAGGTTCCAACTCCATGGGCTCAGTTCCCTCAGAGGGTAGAACTTCTTCCTGGGAAGAGAGGTTCTGTTTCTCTTGTTGTGTTGAAGCTGGTTCCCCAGTCTTCTTTCCTTTCCTCTTTGAGGGTTGGGCCATTTTTCCAGGCTCCAACACCACTTTTTCACCCTGAGCCTTGCATTGTGCCCTTGTCTTGACACACACCAGTTCAGAGATACCCAGCATGGCTGCATGGGTTTTGAGTTTTACCTCAGCCCATGCTGAGGACTCCAGGTCATTTCCAAGCAAACAGTCTACAGGGATATTTGAGGAGACCACTACCTGTTTCAGGCCATTGACCCCTCCCCATTCTAAAGTTACCATAGCCCTGGGATGTACTTTAGTCTGATTGTCAGCGCTGGTGACTGGTTAAGTTTGTCCAGCCAGGTATTGACCAGGGGAAACCAGTTTCTCTGTCACCATGGTGACACTGGCACCTGCATCCCTCAGGCCTTCTACACTAGTCCCATTAATTAAGAGTTGCTGTAAGGAAATGCCTCCTTGGCATGGTTACCCCCTGACTTTTTGCCTTTGCTGATGCTATGTTTTGAATTGAAAGTGTGCTGAGGCCTGCTAACCAGGCCCCAGCACCAGTGTTCTTTCCCTAACCTGTACTTTTGATTCCACAATTGGCACACCCTGGCATCCAGGTAAGTCCCTTGTAACTGGTACCCCTGGTACCAAGGGCCCTGATGCCAGGGAAGGTCTCTAAGGGCTGCAGCATGTCTTATGCCACCCTGGAGACCCCTCACTCAGCACAGACACACTGCTTACCAGCTTGTGTGTACTGGTGAGAACAAAATGAGTAAGTCGACATGGCACTCCCCTCAGGGTGCCATGCCAGCCTCTCACTGCCTATGCAAGTATAGATAAGTCACCCTTCTAGCAGGCCTTATAGCCCTAAGGCAGGGTGCACTATACCATAGGTGAGGGCACCAGTGCATGAGCACTGTGCCCCTACAGTGTCTAAACAAAACCTTAGACATTGTAAGTGCAGGGTAGCCATAAGAGTATGTGGTCTGGGAGTCTGTCAAACACGAACTCCACAGCACCATAATGGCTACACTGAAAACTGGGAAGTTTGGTATCAAACTTCTCAGCACAATAAATGCACACTGATGCCAGTGTACATTTTATTGTAAAATACACCCCAGAGGGCACCTTAGACCTGAAACTGACTATCTGTGTAGGCTGACTGGTTCCAGCAGCCTGCCACAACCGAGACATGTTGCTGGTCCCATGGGGAGAGTGCCTTTGTCACTCTGAGGCCAGTAACAAAGCCTGCACTGGGTGGAGATGCTATCACCTCCCCCAGGCAGGAGCTGTAACACCTGGCGGTGAGCCTCAAAGGCTTACCCCCTTTGTTCCAGCACCGCAGGGCACTCCAGCTCGTGGAGTTGCCCGCCCCCTCGGGCCACGGCCCCACTTTTGGCGGCAAGACCGGAGGAAATAATGAGAAAAACAAGGAGGAGTCACTGGCCAGTCAGGACAGCCCCTAAGGTGTCCTGAGCTGAAGTGACTCTAACTTTTAGAAATCCTCCATCTTGCAGATGGAGGATTCCCCCAATAGGATTAGGGATGTGACCCCCTCCCCTTGGGAGGAGGCACAAAGAGGGTGTACCCACCCTCAGGGCTAGTAGCCATTGGCTACTAACCCCCCAGACCTAAACACGCCCTTAAATTTAGTATTTGAGGGCTTCCCTGAACCTAAGAATTTAGATTCCTGAAACTACAAGAAGAAGAGGACTGCTGAGCTGAAAAACCCCTGCAGAAGAAGAACAGAAGACACCAACTGCTTTGGCCCCAGTCCTACCGGCCTGTCTCCTGCCTTCCAAAGAAACCTGCTCCAGCGACGCTTTCCAAAGGACCAGCGACCTCTGAATCCTCAGAGGACTGCCCTGCTTCAAGAAAGACAAGAAACTCCAGAGGACAGCGGCCCTGCTCCAAAAAGACTGCAACTTTGTTTCGAAGGAGCAGATTTAAAGACCCCTGCAACTCCCCGCAAGAAGCGTAAGACTTGCAACACTGCACCCGGCGACCCCGACTCGACTGGTGGAGAACCAACACCTCAGGGAGGACCCTCCGGCGACTCCGAGACTGTGAGTAACCAAAGTTGTCCCCCCTGAGCCCCCACAGCGACGCCTGCAGAGGGAATCCCGAGGCTCCCCCTGACCGCGACTGCCTGAACCTAAAGTCCCGACGGCTGGAAAAGTCCCTGCACCCGCAGCCCCCAGCACCTGAAGGAACGGAACTTCTGTGCAGGAGTGACCCCCAGGAGGCCCTCTCCCTTGCCCAGGTGGTGACTACCCCGAGGAGCCCCCCCCCCCCCCCCCCCCCTTGCCTGCCTGCACCGCTGAAGAGATCCCTTGGTCTCTCATTGAACATCATTGAAAACCCGACGCGTGTTTGCACACTGCACCCGGCCGCCCCCGCACTGCTGAGGGTGTACTTTTTGTGCTGACTTGTGTCCCCCCCCGTGCCCTACAAAACCCCCCTGGTCTGCCCTCCGAAGACGCGGGTACTTACCTGCTGGCAGACCGGAACCGGGGCACCCCCTTCTCTCCATTGAAGCCTATGCGTTTTGGGCACCGCTTTGAACTCTGCACCTGACCGGCCCTGAGCTGCTGGTGTGGTAACTTTGGGGTTGCTCTGAACCCCCAACGGTGGGCTACCTTGGACCCAAACCTCAGACTTGTAAGTGATTTACTTACCTGCTAAAACTAACAATAACTTACCTCCCCCTGGAACTGTGAAAATTGCACTGTGTCCACTTTTAAATCAGCTATTTGTGTTTTATGTGAAAAGTATATATGCTACTGTAATCATTCAAAGTTCCTAAAGTACTTACCTGCAATACCTTTCAAATGAGATATTACATGTAGAATTTGAACCTGTGGTTCTTAAAATAAACTAAGAAAATATATGTTCGATGGCATCTGTCGCTGTAGATACGCATGTTTTGCAATAGCTCGCCATCTGGTGTTGGGCCGGAGTGTTACAAGTTGTTTTTCTTCGAAGAAGTCTTTCGAGTCACGGGACCGAGTGACTCCTCCTTTTGTCTCCATTGCGCATGGGCGTCGACTCCATCTTCGATTGTTTTTTTTCCGCCATCGGGTTCGGACGTGTTCCTGTCGCTCCGAGTTTCGGAACGGAAAGATAGCTAATTTCGGAAGATTTTCGTCGGTATTGTTGCGTTCGGGATCGGCGTAGTTAGATTCAACACCGCATCGAAGATCGAAGAGCTCCGGTGCCCTTCGGGGTAGTTTTTCGATCCCCCGTCGGGGCCTGGTCGGCCCGACCGCGTGCTGAAGAACACCGATGGAACGGGCCCCGTTCCGTTTCTGTCCCAAATGCCACAATAAATACCCCTATACAGACCAACACTTGGTCTGCAACCTGTGCCTGTCACCTGAGCACAGCGAAGACACTTGCGAGGCCTGTCGTGCGTTCCGGTCCCGAAAAACACTCCGAGACCGTCGAGCCAGAAGACTTCAGATGGCGTCCGCGCCGACAGCCCACCGGGAGTTCGAGGAACAAGAAGAGGAGGGATCCTTTTCGATCCAAGAATCGGACTCCGAAGGATACGACGATACACAAACCGTGAGTAGGACGTCGAAAACCACTCAAAAGAACATTTACAAGGCCCAGGGGACGCCACTGCCATCAGGCCATGGCACGACCCATAAATTCGGTGACCGACCGTCGGCACCGAAAAAGGCCCAAACAGTGCCGAGATCGTCCGACTCCGGTCGAGACACCGGCACGCAGCCTTCTCGGGACCGAGAAAGTGCTGGAGACAAGCCTCGACACCGAGATGCCGGTGTGGACACGGCTCGACGCCGAGACAGCGGCCCCGAAGAAGATCGGCGCCGACGGGTTTCGGCCCGGAAAATGAAAAAAGTCACCTCGGAGCCGAAAAAGGACACAGACAAAGTTTCGGTCCCGAAACAAACTGCAACCGACCCAGCTTCAGGCTCTTAAACAGAAGAGCACTCGCTAACCTCCCAAATGCAAAAGCATAGGTTTGAGGAAGAGCTACAATCAACTGATGTGGACCATACGCAAAAGCGTATTTTCATACAGCAGGGGACAGGAAAAATAAGCACCCTTCCCTCTATTAGAAGAAAGAGAAGGTTGGAGTTCCAAACTGAACAGACACCACAACCAAAAGTGG
Organism: Pleurodeles waltl; assembly: GCF_031143425.1. Taxonomy (NCBI): domain Eukaryota; kingdom Metazoa; phylum Chordata; class Amphibia; order Caudata; family Salamandridae; genus Pleurodeles; species Pleurodeles waltl. The sequence continues at coordinate 349,084,204 of NC_090448.1, read as the reverse complement.
TGAAAAGAGTTACCCCACCACCCTCTCCTCCGCCCGTGATTAACGTCTCACCAGCACAAACTCCATCACATTCCCCAGCTCACACCATCATGAGCCAGGGGGACCAAGATCAAGACGCATGGGACTTATACGACGCCCCAGTGTCAGATAACAGTCCGGAGGCATACCCTACAAAGCCATCTCCACCAGAGGACAGCACTGCGTATTCTCAAGTGGTGGCTAGAGCAGCACAATTTCACAATGTAAGCCTCCACTCAGAACAGGTCGAGGATGATTTTTTATTCAACACACTCTCCTCCACCCACAGCTCATACCAAAGCCTGCCTATGCTCCCTGGTATGCTCCGGCACTCAAAAGAAATCTTTAAGGAGCCGGTCAAAAGTAGGGCAATCACACCAAGGGTGGAAAAAAAGTATAAGGCGCCTCCTACAGACCCGGTTTTCATCACTACACAGCTGCCACCAGACTCTGTCGTTGTAGGAGCAGCTAGGAAAAGGGCCAACTCCCACACATCTGGAGATGCACCACCCCCAGATAAAGAAAGCCGCAAGTTCGATGCAGCTGGTAAGAGAGTCGCAGCACAAGCTGCAAACCAGTGGCGCATCGCGAACTCCCAGGCACTACTTGCGCGCTATGACAGAGTCCACTGGGACGAGATGCAACATCTCATTGAACATCTGCCCAAGGACTTACAAAATAGGGCAAAACAAGTGGTTGAGGAGGGACAGACCATTTCCAACAACCAGATCCGCTCCTCCATGGACGCTGCAGATACAGCTGCACGGACAATTAATACATCTGTAACTATCAGAAGGCATACATGGCTCCGAACGTCTGGATTTAAACCAGAGATTCAACAAGCAGTTCTCAATATGCCTTTTAACGAAAAAGAACTGTTCGGTCCAGAAGTGGACACAGCGATTGAGAAACTCAAAAAAGATACGGACACTGCCAAAGCCATGGGCGCACTCTACTCCCCGCAGAGCAGAGGGAATTACAGCACATTCCGTAAAACACCCTTTCGAGGGGGGTTTCGGGGTCAGAGCACACAAGCCAGCACCTCACAAGCAACACCGTCCAGTTACCAGCGACAGTATAGAGGAGGTTTTCGGGGACAATATAGAGGAGGGCAATTCCCTAGGAATAGAGGAAGATTTCAGAGCCCCAAAACCCCTACTACTAAACAGTGACTCACATGCCACTCACCCCCTCCACACAACACCAGTGGGGGGAAGAATAAGTCATTATTACAAAGCATGGGAGGAAATCACTACAGACACTTGGGTTCTAGCAATTATCCAACATGGTTATTGCATAGAATTTCTACAATTCCCTCCAAACATACCACCAAGAGCACAAAATTTGACAACACATCATTCCAATCTCCTGGAGATAGAAGTGCAGGCACTATTGCAAAAGAATGCAATCGAATTAGTGCCAAACACACAAATAAACACAGGAGTTTACTCACTGTACTTTCTGATACCAAAGAAGGACAAAACGCTGAGACCAATCCTAGACCTCAGAGTAGTGAACACTTTCATCAAATCAGACCACTTTCACATGGTCACACTACAAGAAGTATTGCCATTGCTAAAACTACACGACTACATGGCAACTTTAGACCTCAAGGATGCTTATTTCCATATACCAATACACCCATCGCACAGGAAATACCTAAGGTTTGTATTCAAGGGAATACATTACCAATTCAAGGTACTGCCTTTCGGATTAACAACCGCACCAAGGTTTTTACCAAATGTCTAGCGGTGGTCGCTGCACACATAAGAAGGCAGCAAATACATGTGTTCCCATATCTAGACGACTGGCTAATCAAGGCCCATTCGTTAATACAGTGCTCAAATCACACACATCATATCATACAAACCCTCTTCAAACTAGGGTTCACCGTCAACTTCACAAAATCCAAAATTCTGCCGCGCAAGGTACAACAATACCTGGGAGCCATAATAGACACATCAAAAGGAGTAGCCACTCCAAGTCCACAAAGAATTCAAAATTTCAACACCATCATGCAACGCATGTATCCAACACAAAGGATACAAGCAAAGATGGTATTACAACTCCTAGGCATGATGTCTTCATGCATAGCCATTGTCCCAAACGCAAGACTGCACATGAGGCCCTTACAACAGTGCCTAGCATCACAATGGTCACAAGCACAGGGTCACCTTCTAGATCTGGTGTTAATAGACTGCCAAACTTACCTCTCGCTTCTGTGGTGGAACAACATAAATTTAAACAAAGGGCGGCCTTTCCAAGACCCAGTGCCACAATACGTAATAACAGATGCTTCCATGACAGGGTGGGGAGCACACCTCGATCAACACAGCATACAAGGACAATGGAACGTACATCAAACAAAACTGCATATAAATCACCTAGAACTTCTAGCAGTTTTTCAAGCACTAAAAGCTTTCCAACCAATAATAGTTCACAAATACATTCTCGTCAAAACAGACAACATGACAACAATGTATTATCTAAACAAGCAAGGGGGGACGCACTCCACGCAGTTAAGCCTGCTAGCACAAAAGATTTGGCGTTGGGCAATTCACAACCAAATTCGCCTAATAGCACAATTTATACCAGGGATCCAAAATCAACTCGCAGACAATCTCTCTCGATCACCAACAGGTCCACGAATGGGAAATTCACCCCCAAATTCTGAACACTTATTTCAAACTCTGGGGAACACCTCAGATAGACTTGTTTGCGACAAAGGAGAACGCAAAATGCCAAAACTTCGCATCCAGATACCCACACACAGTCCCAAGGCAATGCCCTATGGATGAACTGGTCAGGGATATTTGCTTACGCTTTTCCTCCTCTCCCTCTCCTTCCTTACCTGGTAAACAAACTCAGTCAAAACAAACTCAAACTCCTATTAATAGCACCAACTTGGGCAAGACAACCCTGGTACACAACGCTGCTAGACCTATCAGTAGTACCCTGCATCAAATTGCCCAACAGGCCAGATCTGTTGACACAACACAACCAAAAGATCAGACACCCAGATCCAGCATCGCTGAATCTAGCAATCTGGCTCCTGAAATCCTAGAATTCGGGCACTTACAACTTACCCAAGAATGTATGGAAGTCATAAAACAAGCCAGAAGGCCATCCACCAGGCACTGCTATGCAAGTAAATGGAAGAGGTTTGTTTGCTACTGCCATATTAATCAAATACAACCATTACACACAACTCCAGAACATGTAGTGGGTTACTTGCTTCACTTACAAAAATCTAACCTGGCTTTCTCTTCCATTAAAATACACCTTGCAGCAATATCTGCATACCTGCAGACTACCTATTCAACTTCCCTATATAAGATACCAGTCATTAAAGCATTCATGGAGGGCCTTAGGAGAATTATACCACCAAGAACACCACCTGTCCCTTCATGGAACCTAAATGTTGTCCTAACTAGACTTATGGGTCCACCTTTTGAACCCATGCACTCCTGCGAAATACAGTTCCTAACCTGGAAGGTGGCATTTCTCATCGCCATTACTTCCCTAAGAAGAGTAAGCGAGATTCAGGCGTTTACAATACAGGAACCTTTTATACAACTACACAAGAATAAGGTTGTCCTAAGGACCAATCCTAAATTTTTGCCAAAGGTTATTTCACCGTTCCATCTAAATCAAACAGTGGAACTTCCAGTGTTCTTTCCACAGCCAGATACCGTAGCTGAAAGGGCACTACATACATTAGATGTCAAAAGAGCATTAATGTATTACATTGACAGAACAAAAAACATCAGAAAGACTAAACAACTATTTATTGCATTTCAAAAACCTCATGCAGGAAACCCAATATCAAAACAAGGTATAGCCAGATGGATAGTTAAATGCATCCAAATCTGCTACCTTAAAGCTAAACGACAGCTGCCCATTACACCAAGGGCACACTCAACCAGAAAGAAAGGTGCTACCATGGCCTTTCTAGGAAACATCCCAATGCAAGAAATATGTAAGGCAGCCACATGGTCTACGCCTCACACATTCACCAAGCACTACTGTGTAGACGTGTTATCCGCACAACAAGCCACAGTAGGTCAAGCCGTATTAAGAACATTATTTCAGACTACTTCCACTCCTACAGGCTGATCCACCGCTTTTGGGGAGATAACTGCTTACTAGTCTATGCAAAACATGCGTATCTACAGCGACAGATGCCATCGAACTGAAAATGTCACTTACCCAGTGTACATCTGTTCGTGGCATCAGTCGCACTAGATTTGCATGTGCCCACCCGCCTCCCCGGGAGCCTGTAGCAGTTTGGAAGTTACCTTCAACTATTTGTATATGTATCATCTCAACCTTAAATAGGTGCATACTTAGTCACTCCATTGCATGGGCACTATTACTACAATTCAACTCCTACCTCACCCTCTGCGGGAAAAACAATCGAAGATGGAGTCGACGCCCATGCGCAATGGAGACAAAAGGAGGAGTCACTCGGTCCCGTGACTAGAAAGACTTCTTCGAAGAAAAACAACTTGTAACACTCCGGCCCAACACCAGATGGCGAGCTATTGCAAAACATGCGAATCTACTGCGACTGATGCCACGAACAGATGTACACTGGGTAAGTGACATTTTCATTTTCTATAACAAAACCTATTGGCCTGGATTTGTCTCTGAGTGTGTGTTCCTCATTTATTGCCTGTGTGTATGTACAACAAATGCTTAACACTACTCCTTTGATAAGCCTACTGCTCGACCACACTACCACAAAATAGAGCATTAGTATTATCTCTTTTTGCCACTATCTTACCTCTAAGGGGAACCCTTGGACTCTGTGCATACTATTCCTTACTTTGAAATAGTGCATACAGAGCCAACTTCCTACAGTTGCTGCCTGTATTTTTGCATATTAGGGGGCCAGGCAGTCAGTGTGGCTAAGTCCACCCCACCCTCAGAAACTAATGTAGCTTCAGTGTGAACCCTGATTTGCTCTGGGCACACTGTTGATCCCACCTGGAGACTGGCTATTCCAGTGCTAACTGGAGTAGAGTTTGAAGTGGAACCTTTCTTGGGACAGGCCTTGTCTCCAGTTTGGTGTCCAGGCTGATTAAAGCTACGACACCAGGCCTTTTTGGGATCAAAGTTTTTACCCTTGTACCCAAAATTGGGTTGTGAAGAGGCTTTGGACCCTCCCTCCTGAGCAGGTGTTTGGGGCCCTGTGGAAGACTCTTTACTTTTACCCTTGGATGTCTCAACACACTCCCCCTGGGGAGTCTTTGTGACCCCTTTCTTTTGGTCTCCCCCTGTGGAAGTCTTGGTCACCCTAGTCTTGACCCAGTGGTCCGCCTTCTTTCCCAATTCTTGGGGAGAAATTGGTCCTAGGTCTACCAGATACTGATGCAGTTTATCATTGAAACAATTACTTAAAAGGTGTTCTTTCATAAACAGGTTGTACAGCCCATCATAATCATTTTCACCACTGCCAGGAATCCAACCATCCAGTGTTTTGACTGAGAAGTCAACAAAATCAACCCAGGTCTGGCTCGAGGATTTTTGAGCCCCCCTGAACCTAATCCTGTTCTCCTCAGTTGAGAATCCAAAGCCCTCAATCAGGGTAGCCTTCATGAGGTCATAGGATTCTGCATCTTTACCAGAGAGTGTGAGGAGTCTATCCCTACACTTTCCAGTGAACATTTCCCAAAGGAGAGCACCCCAGTGAGATTTGTTTACTTTTCTGGTTGCACAAGCCCTCTCAAGCTGTGAACCATTTGGTGATGTCAACACCATCTTCATATTTAGTTACAATCCCTTTAGGGATTTTTAGCATGTCAGGAGAATCTCTTACCCTGTTTATATTGCTGCCACCATTGATGGGACCTAAGCCCATCTCGTCTTTCCCTTTCTATGGCTAGGATCTATCTTTCCAAAGCCAATCTTCTGGCCAACCTGGCTAGCAGGAGGTCATCTTCATTGAGGCTGCCCTCAATGCTTCCAGAGTTGCTGGACTCTCCTGTGAGAGAAGCAGCATCTCTGACTATCACTTGTGGAGTCAGGGTTGGAGAAACACTGGTCACCCTATCTAGGACTGGAGGTGGGAGTTCCTCCAACTCACTAGTGTCCCCCCTCTGTGAGGGCATCATCAGAGGTGTTGTTTTTAGCAAACTCTGCCAAGAGCTCCTGGAACTGTACTTTGGTAGGGTTTGAACCAGTCTTTATCTTTTTGATTTTACAGAGAGACCTTAACTCTGACATCCTAAGATGCAGGTAAGGGGTGAGGTTGAGTTCCATCCCAATCTCTTCTGTAGTAGACATTTTGTTTCTAAAAGTTGGAATACTTTTTAAGAATCTAAAACTTTCTCTAGAACTTAATTCAAACTTTTACAAAACTTTTAAACTCTAAAAGAAATGCTAACAGGGACTAACACAAAGCCCTAGCAGGACCTTTAAAAATGATTTTTGAAATTTGAGCTATTTTTCTACAGTTTTTAATGACAATTTTTGGCATTTAGTTGTGTGATCAGGTATTGGCTGAGTAGTCCAGCAAATGCAGAGACTTGTATCCCGCCGCTGATACCCCAATATAGGAAGTTGGCTCTGTATGTACTATTTCAAAGTAAGAAATAGCATGCACAGAGTCCAAGGGTTCCCCTTAGAGGTAAGATAGTGGCAAAAAGAGATAATTCTAATGCTCTATTTTGTGGTGGTGTGGTTGAGCAGTAGGCTTATCAGAGGGTAGTGTTAAGCATTTGTTGTACACACACAGGCAATAAATGAGGAACACACACTCAAAGACAATTCCAGGCCAATAGGTTTTTATATAGAAAAATATATTTTCTTAGTTTATTTTAAGAACCACAGGTTCAAGATTTACAAACAATACTTTAAATGAAAGGTATTTCACTCAGGTATCTTAGGAACTTTGAATCAACACAATAGCATGTACAGTTTTGGCAAAAATGGCAATAAGCTATTTAAAAATTGGACACAGTGCAAAATTCAACAGTTCCTGGGGGAGGTAAGTATTTGTTTTTCAGGTAAGTAAAGCACTTACAGGGTTCAAAGTTGGGTCCAAGGTAGCCCACCGTTGGGGGTTCAGGGCAACCCCAAAGTTACCACACCAGCAGGTCAGGTGCAGAGGTCAAAGTGGTGCCCAAAACGCATAGGCTTCAATGGAGAAGGGGGTGCCCCAGTTCTAGTCTGCCAGCAGGTAAGTACCCTTGACTTCGGAGGGCGGACCAGGGGGGTTTTGTAAGGCACCGGGGGGGGGGGGACACAAGTCCGCACACAAAGTACACCCTCAGGGGCGGCCGGGTGCAGAGTGCAAACAGGCGTCTGGTTTGCAATAGGTTTCAGTGGGAGACCCAGGGGTCTCTTCAGCGATGCAGGCAAGGGGGGGCTCCTCGGGATAGCCACCACCTGGGCAAGGAAGAGGGCCTCCTGGGGGTCACTTCTGCACTGGAGGTCGGATCCTTCAGGTCCTAGGGGCTGCTGGTGCAGTGTCTTTACCAGGCGTCGGGTTCTTTGAAGCAGGCAGTCGCGGTCAGGGGGAGCCTCTGGATTCCCTCTCCAGGTGTCGCTGGGGGGACTCAGGGGGGTCAACTCTGGCTACTCACAGGGTCGCAGTCGCTGGGGAGTCCTCCCTGTAGTGTTGGTTCTCCGCAGGTCGAGCCGGGGGCGTCTGGTGCAGAGAGGAAAGTCTCACGCTTCTGGCGGGAAATGTGTGGTCTTTAAAAGTTGCTTCTTTGTTGGAACAGGGCCGCTGTCCTCAGGAGTTCTTGGTCCTTTTAGATGCAGGGTAGTCCTCTGAGGCTTCAGAGGTCGCTGGACCCTGGGGGACGCGTCGCTGTTGCAGGTTTCTTGAAGTGGGGAGACAGGCCGGTAGGGCTGGGGCCAAAGCAGTTGGTGTCTCCGTCTTCTCTGCAGGACTTCAGGTCAGCAGTCCTTCGTCTTCAGGTTGCAGGAATCTATCTTGCTTGGTTGTGGGGGCCCCTAAGTACTCAATTTAGGGGTGTGTTTAGGCCTTGGGGGTTAGTAGCCAATGTCTACTAGCCCTGAGGGTGGCTACACCCTCTTTGTGCCTCCTCCCTCAGGGGAGGGGGATACATCCCGAATCCTATTGGGGGAATCCTCTATCTGCAAGATGGAGGATTTCTAAAAGTCAGTCACCTCAGCTCAGGACACCTTAGGGGTTGTCCTGACTGGCCAGTGACTCCTCCTTGTTTTTCTCATTAGCTCCTCCGGCCTTGCTGCCAAAAGTGGGGCCGTGGCCGGAGGGGGCGGGTATCTCCACTAGCTGGCATGCACTGTAACAAAGGGGGTGAGCCTTTGAGGCTCACCGCCAGGTGTTACAGTTCCTGCAGGGGGAGGTGAGAAGCACCTCCACCCAGTTCAGGCTTTGTTTACTAGCCACAGAGTGACAGATGCACTCTCCCCATGTGGCCAGCAACATGTCTGGTGTGTGGCAGGCTGGCAAAACTAGTCAGCCCACACTGGAAGTCGGGTATGTTTTCAGGGGGCATCTCTAAGATGCCCTCTGGGTGTATTTCACAATAAAATGTACACTGGCATCAGTGTGCATTTATTGTGCTGAGAAGTTTGATACCAAACTTCCCAGTTTTCAGTGTAGCCATTATGGTGCTGTGGAGTTCGTGTTTGACAGACTCCCAGTCCATATACTCTTATGGCTACCCTGCACTTACAATGTCTAAGGTTTTGTTTAGACACTTTAAGGGCATAGTGCTAATGCACCTATGCCCTCACCTGTGGTATAGTGCACCCTGCCTTAGGGCTGTAAGGCCTGCTAGAGGGGTGACTTGTTTATGCCATAGGCAGTGTGAGGTTGGCATGGCACCCTGAGGGGAGTGCCATGTCGACTTAGTCATTTTCTCCCCACCAGCGCACACAAGCTGGCAAGCAGTGTGCATGTGCTGAGTGAGGGGTCCCCAGTGTGGCATAAGACATGCTGCAGCCCTTAGAGACCTTCCCTGGCTTCAGGGCCCTTGGTACCAGGGGTACCAGTTCCAAGGGACTTACCAGGATGCCAGGGTGTGCCAATTGTGGAGACAAAGGTACAGTTTTAGGGAAAGAACACTGGTGCTGGGGCCTGGTTAGCAGGCCTCCGCACACTTTCAAATCATAACTTGGCATCAGCAAAGGCAAAAAGTCAGGGGGTAACCATGCCAAGGAGGCATTTCCTTACACCTATTCAATATTTTAGTACTTGTGTTAATGTAATATAGAACCTTTTATTTTTGTAGCAGTGTGTGGTTCTTTCATGTGTGTACGTGCTGTGTGACTTTAGAGGTATTACATAAGCTTTGCATGTTGTAGGAAGTTGGCTCTGTATGTGCTATTTCAAAGTAAGGAATAGCATGCACAGAGTCCAAGGGTTCCCCTTAGAGGTAAAATAGTGGTAAAAATAGATAATACTAATGCTCTATTTTGTGGTAGTGTGGTCGAGCAGTAGGCTTATCCAAGGAGTAGTGTTAAGCATTTGTTGTACATACACATAGACAATAAATGAGGTACACACACTCAGAGACAAATCCAGCCAATAGGTTTTGTTATAGAAAAATATCTTTTCTTAGTTTATTTTAAGAACCACAGGTTCAAATTTAACATGTAATATCTTGTTTGAAAGGTATTGCAGGTAAGTACATTAGGAACTTTGAATCATTTCAATTGCATGTATACTTTTCAAGTTATTCACAAATAGCTATTTCAAAAGTGGACACTTAGTGCAATTTTCACAGTTCCTGGGGGAGGTAAGTTTTTGTTAGTTTTACCAGGTAAGTAAGACACTTACAGGGTTCAGTTCTTGGTCCAAGGTAGCCCACCGTTGGGGGTTCAGAGCAACCCCAAAGTTACCACACCAGCAGCTCAGGGCCGGTCAGGTGCAGAGTTCAAAGTGGTGCCCAAAACGCATAGGCTTCAATGGAGAGAAGGGGGTGCCCCGGTTCCAGTCTGCCAGCAGGTAAGTACCCGCGTCTTCGGAGGGCAGACCAGGGGGGTTTTGTAGGGCACCGGGGGGGGGGACACAAGCCCACACAGAAATTTCACCCTCAGCGGCGCGGGGGCGGCCGGGTGCAGTGTTAGGACAAGCGTCGGGTTCGCAATGTAAGTCAATGAGAGATCAAGGGATCTCTTCAGCGCTGCAGGCAGGCAAGGGGGGGCTTCCTCGGGGAAACCTCCACTTGGGCAAGGGAGAGGGACTCCTGGGGGTCACTTCTGCAGTGAAAGTCCGGTCCTTCAGGTCCTGGGGGCTGCGGGTGCAGGGTCTTTTCCAGGCGTCGGGACTTAGGTTTCAGAGAGTCGCGGTCAGGGGAAGCCTCGGGATTCCCTCTGCAGGCGGCGCTGTGGGGGCTCAGGGGGGACAGGTTTTGGTACTCACAGTCGTAGAGTAGTCCGGGGGTCCTCCCTGAGGTGTTGGTTCTCCACCAGCCGAGTCGGGGTCGCCGGGTGCAGTGTTGCAAGTCTCACGCTTCTTGCGGGGAGTTGCAGGGTTCTTTAAAGCTGCTTCTTGAAACAAAGTTGCAGTCTTTTTGGAGCAGGTCCGCTGTCCTCGGGAGTTTCTTGTCGTCGTCGAAGCAGGGCAGTCCTCAGAGGATGCAGAGGTCGCTGGTCCCTTTGGAAGGCGTCGCTGGAGCAGAGTTCTTTAGAAGGCAGGAGACAGGCCGGTGAGTTTCTGGAGCCAAGGCAGTTGTTGTCTTCTGGTCTTCCTCTGCAGGGGTTTTCAGCTAGGCAGTCCTTCTTCTTGTTGTTGCAGGAATCTAATTTTCTAGGGTTCAGGGTAGCCCTTAAATACTAAATTTAAGGGCGTGTTTAGGTCTGGGGGGTTAGTAGCCAATGGCTACTAGCCCTGAGGGTGGGTACACCCTCTTTGTGCCTCCTCCCAAGGGGAGGGGGTCACAATCCTAACCCTATTGGGGGAATCCTCCATCTGCAAGATGGAGGATTTCTAAAAGTTAGTCACCTCAGCTCAGGACACCTTAGGGGCTGTCCTGACTGGCCAGTGACTCCTCCTTGTTGCTTTCTTTGTTCCCTCCAGCCTTGCCGCCAAAAGTGGGGGCCGTGGCCGGAGGGGGCGGGCAACTCCACTAGCTGGAGTGCCCTGCTGGGTTGTGACAAAGGGGTGAGCCTTTGAGGCTCACCGCCAGGTGTTACAGCTCCTGCCTGGGGGAGGTGTTAGCATCTCCACCCAGTGCAGGCTTTGTTACTGGCCTCAGAGTGACAAAGGCACTCTCCCCATGGGGCCAGCAACATGTCTCTAGTGTGGCAGGCTGCTGGAACTAGTCAGCCTACACAGACAGTCGGTTAAGTTTCAGGGGGCACCTCTAAGGTGCCCTCTGGGGTGTATTTTGCAATAAAATGTACACTGGCATCAGTGTGCATTTATTGTGCTGAGAAGTTTGATACCAAACTTCCCAGTTTTCAGTGTAGCCATTATGGGGCTGTGGAGTTCGTGTTTGACAAACTCCCAGACCATATACTCTTATGGCTACCCTGCACTTACAATGTCTAAGGTTTTGTTTAGACACTGTAGGGGTACCATGCTCATGCACTGGTACCCTCACCTATGGTATAGTGCACCCTGCCTTAGGGCTGTAAGGCCTGCTAGAGGGGTGACTGACCTATACTTGCATAGGCAGTGAGAGGCTGGCATGGCACCCTGAGGGGAGTGCCATGTCGACTTACTCGTTTTGTTTTCACTAGCACACACAAGCTGGCAAGCAGTATGTCTGTGCTGAGTGAGAGGTCTCCAGGGTGGCATAAGACATGCTGCAGCCCTTAGAGACCTTCCTTGGCATCAGGGCCCTTGGTACTAGAAGTACCAGTTACAAGGGACTTATCTGGATGCCAGGGTCTGCCAATTGTGGATACAAAAGTACAGGTTAGGGAAAGAACACTGGTGCTGGGGCCTGGTTAGCAGGCCTCAGCACACTTTCAATTGTAAACATAGCATCAGCAAAGGCAAAAAGTCAGGGGGCAACCATGCCAAGGAGGCATTTCCTTACACATGTCTCCTAGATAAGTCTTGGTTACTCATCCAGTGCGACCTCTAGAGAGCACTGGCTTCGTAGACACTCTTTACACCTCACTAATAGGGGATCCCTGGACCTGGCATAAGGTGATAACAGCATAGGTGCTCACCAGGCCAGCTTCCTTACACCCCTTTATCACCTTCAAGAGGAAGCTATTCTTTCAGGAGGCTCTAGATAGTTCATCACTTCCAAAAACAGACTAAGGACAAAGCTACTGCCACTATTCACAAGTCTTTTCCTTTTCCTTCTCCTCGTCAAACATCTTGTCCTCCACACCCCCCTCCTGCTCCTCCACTCCCCTCTTATTCCTCTACCTCCAGCCCCTCTTTCTCCTCCACTCCCCCCCCCCCCCCCCCACTCCTTATTCACCTGCCTCCCTTCTTATTCACCTGCCTCCCCTGCTGAAGGAGATCTAACACCACAGGGTTCCTCTTTATTCACTCTGGGAGATATGGGTGGGACACAGCAAGATACCTGATCCACGTGACACATATGACTCTGATCTCATGATTTCCACAGATCCGGATTTATACCCTGCATGGCCGTCACTGCCAGAGGATGCCACATCCAACCAGCAGGTAATAGAGCAGCCGCTTTCCACAATGTTGAGCTGCACGTGGATCCGATTGAGGAAGTCTTTCTTTTTGATACCCTAATGTCTACACAGTTCATTCCAATGCTTCCTGGCATGCTTCGTCGTGCAGACGAAATTTTTAAGGAACCAGTCCGCTCTCGGGTTAACACCCCTAGAGTAGATAAAAAATACAAAGTTGCTCCCTCTGATCCACCTTTTATAAGGTCACAGGTCCCGCCAGATTCTATTGTGCCTACCACTCCATGCAAAAGGGCCAATAGTCCGGCCACAGGGGATTCTTCTCCCCAGGACAAGGAGAGGAAAAATCTTGATGCCACAGGTATGGCTGCGCAAGCATCAAAACAGTGGTGCTTAGCCATCTCTGAGGCTTTACTTGTGAGAGATGATCGGGCTCACTGGGATGAGATGGAGGAGTTCCTCTTGTATCTCCCAGATGACCACAGTAAAAGGGGACAGCAGATTGTCACAGAGGAGGCAGACATTCAGTATTAAGTCCATCAGATGTGCCGTAGTTGCCGAAGACACAGCTGTATGAGGTATCACTGAGCATCTTAAGACATGCTTGGCTTGGAGGCTCGGGTTTTAAACAAAAAGAGCAACAAGCAGTACTCAATATGGCCTTCAACAAGGAGCATTTTTTCGGCCCTCAAGTGGACGCCTTCCTTGAGAAGCTGAAAAAGACAGACACCGTAAAAGCCATGGGTGCCTAACAGCCCCCCTCGCACAGAGGTACTTTTCGGCCCCCACATTCAGAGGTGGTTATAAACCGACAAACACAGAGAGCTCCACCTCTCAGCCCAGACAGTCTTCCAGTTCATCCTCCTAAGGCTTCCTGGGAGGAGTCTATGGAGGTAATAACACCTGAGGTAGAGGCAAAAGCGCCCCCACCCGCACCGCTACATCAACATCTAAACGGTGACTACATAAGTCTCCCAACCCCCCATTCCACACCTTTCAGGGGACAACTTCAGTCTTTCCATACACAATGGGTCAACATCACTTCGAACCAGTGGGTCCTTTCCATTGTCCAACTTGGTTACTGTCTAGAGCTCATTACCAGTCCTCCAACAGTCCACCTCACTCTCACAAGCGCCCTCAAGAACACCTTCACAAACAGAGGTACAATCCCTTCTGAAAGGGGCCATCGAGCCAGTTCTGCTGCAACACCAAGGAACAGGAGTATACTCCCTATACATCCTCATTCCCAAAAAAGACAGCTTTCTCAGACCCATTCTGGACCTAAGACCCTTAAACCACTATATGATATCGGAATGCTTTCACATGGTTACTCTTTAAGACGTTATCCGTGTCTTACAACAGGGTAACTTTGTCATCCATGCATCTAAAGGTGACCTGCTTCCATATCCCCACCCCCATTGCACACAGCAAACATCTTAGATTCATAATTACAAGCAAGCACTAACAATTCAAATTTGTTCCTTTTGGAGTCACCACAGCTTCCGGGGTCTTTACAAAGTGCTTAGCAGTAATAGCAGCACATCTCTGAAGACAAAACATACACATATTACCCTACCTAGACGACTGGCTCATCAATACTAGCAAATTATCACAATGCCAACGTCACACTCAGATGATAGTGGACCTTCTGCACGTTAGGTTTCACACTCAGCTTTCTCAAATCCCACCTTCAACCTCTTCAGATACAGCCCTATCTAGGAGCATTGCATACCCCAATCCAGTTGTGTTCACAACTTTCAGTCTTTTCCCTCAGTTTCAAGAAAATTCATACACAGTCAGGACTGTGATGAAGCTGTTAGGGATAATACCCTACTGCATTGCCATAGTTCTCCATGCCAGACTCCACATGCGTCCTCTGAAGCAGTGTCTGTCTTGTCATTGGGCTCAATAACAGGGTGTAGGAAGTTGGTTCTGTATATGCTATCTCAAAGTGAGAGATAGTGTGCAGAGTCCAAGGGTTCCCCTTAGAGGTTGATAGTGGTATATAATACTAGTGCTCTATTTGTGGTAGTGTGGTCGAGCAGTAGGCTTATCAGAGGGTAGTGTTAAGCATTTGTTGTACACACACACAGGCAATAAATGAGAACACACACTTAAAGACTTAACTCCAGGCCAATAGGTGTTTATACAGAAAAATATTATTTTCTTACATGAATTCTGAATCTTGTGGTTCTAAAATAAAGTACATAAATTGTAAGGTACTTGGCATAGGTAAATATGGAACTTTGAAGTAAAACAGTAACATACAAAGTTGTTTGTCAAAAATGGCAATAAGCTATTTTAAAAGTGGACACTGCAAAAATCAACAGTCCGGGGGGAAGTAAGTACAAGTTAGTTTAGCAGGTAAGTAAAGCACCAACAGGTTCAGTCTCCGTGGCATAGGCAGCCCACCGTTGGGGGTTCAAGTCAACCCCAAACACCTAGCACCATCAACAGAGGGCCGGTCAGGTGCAGAGGTCAAAGTAGGGCCCAAATAATATAGGCGCCTATGGAGATTAGGGGTGTTTCGGTTCCAGTCTGCTAGCAGGTAAGTACCTGCGTTCTCTTGGGGCGGACCAGGGTGGTTTTGTTGAGCACTGGGGGTTTGGGTCACAAACAGGCACACAAAATACACCCTCAGTGGCACAGGGGCAGCCGGGTGCAGTGTGCAAAGTAGGTGTTGGGTTTTACGTTGGTTTCAATGGAGGGATCCGGGGGTCACCCTGGTGATGCAGGCAGGGCACAGGGGGGCTTCTCGGGCCAGCTACTGACTGGGCATCAGTAGTTAGTTTCTCTCGGGCCTGGGGGCTGTGGGTGCAGTGCTTCTTCCAGGCATCGGGTTCTTTGTTACCGGGCAGTCTCAGTCAGGGGGAGCCCAGCGAATTCTCTCTGCAGGCATTGCTGTGGGGGTGCAGGGAGGTCATTTCAGGTATCCATGTCGTGGGAGTCGCCTGGGGGTCCTGGCTGCAGTGTTAGTTTCTTCTGGACATGAGCCGGGGGAGTTGGGTGAAGAGTGTTGGGGACTCCCAGTTCAGGAATGAGGCTGGGGTCTCTTTTAAGTTGGTTTCTTCTTGGTTGCTTGAACAGAGCTGCTGTCCACGGGAGTCTCTTGATCCTATGGGTTTCAGGGCAGTCCTCTGAGTCAGCAAAGTCGCTGGTCCCGCTGGATGCGTTTGCTGTTGCAGGTTCTTTGAGTCTGGAGACAGGCCGGTAGGGCTGGGGGCCAAGTCAGTTGTCATCTCCGTCGCCTCTGCAGGGCTTTCAGGTCAGCAGTCCTTCTTGTTCAGGTCTTTAGGAAATCTGTTTTCCTGAGTTCAGGGTCGCCCCTAAATACTCAATTTAGGGCTGGAGGGCAGTAGCCAATGGCTACTGTCCCTGAGGAGGACTACACCCTCCTTGAGCCTCCTCGCTGTAGGAAGGGGGGCACATCCCTAATCCACTGGCTGGAGTGCTCTGGGGTGCTGTAACGCCAGGCTTGAGCCTTTGAGGCTCACCGCCAGGTGTTACAGTTCCTGCAGGGGGAGGTGTGAAGCACCTCTACCCAGGACAGGCTTTGTTCCTGGTCACAGAGTGCACAAAGGCACTCACCCCATGTGGCCAGAAACCCATCTGAATGTGGCAGGCTGGCAGAAACTGGTCAGCCTAGCACTAGTAGTTGGGCTGGTATGCAGGGGGCATCTCTAAGATGCCCTCTGTGTACATTTCTCAGTAAATCCCACGCTGGCATCAGTGTGGATTTATTGTGCTGAGAAGTTTGATACCAAACTTCCCAGTATTCAGTGTAGCCATTATGGAACTGTTGGGCTTGTGTTTGACAAACTCCCAGACGATATACTCAGTATGGCTACCCTGCACTTACAATGTCTAAGAATTGGCTTTGACACCGTAGGGGCATAGTGCTCATGCAGCTATGCCCTCACCTGTGGTATAGTGCACCCTGCCTTAGGGCTGTAAGGCCTGCTAGAGAGGTGACTTACCTATGCCACAGGCATTCGGTTGTGGGCACGGCACCCCGAGGGGAGTGCCATGTTGACTTAATCTTTTTATCCCCACCAGCACACACAAGCTGTGAGGCAGGGTGCATGTGCTGAGTGACGGGTCCCCAGGATGGCACAATACATGCTGCAGCCCTTGGAGATCTTCCCTGGTCACAGGACCCTTGGTACCAGGGGTACCATTTACAAGGGACTTATCTGTGTGCCAGGGCTGTGCAATGGTGGAGGCAAAGGTACGGTTTAGAGAAAGAACACCGGTGCTGGGGCCTGGTTAGCAGGGTCCCAGCACACTTTCATTCATAACTAGCATCAACAAAAGGCAAAAAGCTAGGGGGTAACCATGCCAACAGTGTAATTTTCCTACACATGGTCACTGGGAAGATCTATTGTTATTAGACCTCCACACTTGCCGTTCTCAGCAATAGTGGAACACTACCAACCTGTTGAAAGGGCAGCCTTTTCTACACCCTATGCCTCAGATCATTCTGACAACAGACATGTCACACATAGGCCGGGGTGCTGACCTTTGAGAATTCTCAGTACAGAGCCATTGTGATCCCCATCATCAATCCCTACATATCACCTTCCTCGAGTTTCAGGCATTATTTCTAACTCTGAAAGCATTTCTTTGTCATCTTTCACAAAGTTGTCTTAGTCTGCATAGACAACATGACAGCAATATACTACCTTCAGAAACAAGTGGGTTGTCACGGTCACTCCAATTGTCAAAACTCTTGCTGACATTGGGGAAATGAGCTCTCCACCATCACATTCACCTGGTGGCAGAGTATCTCCCAGGGACGGTCAACAACTTTGCAGACCTGCTCAGCTGGATGCAGCAACAAGTACACAAATAGGAATTCCACCTGCAAGTCTTTCAAAATATTTGCAGAAGTGGGGAACTTCTCAAAAAGATCTTTTCGCCACAGCAGAAAACACCAAATGGCAAAACGTCGCCTTTGGGTACCCCCATCCTCTATCCAAGGGCAATTCTTTATGGATGAACTGGTTAGGGATATTTGCCTACGTTTTTCCTCCTCTCCCTCTCATTCCATTTTTAGTTCGACTGATCAGAGACACATCTCTCAACATGATTTTTGTAGCTCCCACATGGGCGCAGCAGCCCTGGTTCACCACACTACTGGACCTCTCAGTAGTCCCCCACAAGAAGCTTCCTAACAGGCCGGACCTTCTCCCGCAAAACCATGGTCTGGTCAGCCACCCAGGCCCCAAATATCTCAACCTTTGCTATATGGCTTGCTTAGATGTTTCTGCAGAATATACGGACATTCTCAGAGAAGCTCGTAAACCCACTACCAGAGCATGTTATGATGCAAAGTAGAACCACTTTGTTTGCTACTTTCAACCCAAGCACATTAATCCTATTAAAGCTACTGTCAAAGACATTGTCTATTTGCTTCATCCACAAAAAGCAAATTTAGCTTACACCTCAATTCGCTTACATAGCGCAGCTATAGTTGCATATCTACAAAACGGACAACATACATTCCTGTTTAGAATTTCAGTGATCAAAGCATTCATGGAAGGCCTTGAATGGGTTATTCCACAGAGTGCCTCCTGCACCATCATGGAACCTCAATATTGTGCTTACCAGGCTCATAGTACCTCCTTTTGAGCCACCTCACTCATGTCATCTTAAGTACCTCTCATTGAAAGTGTCTTTTTTAGTTGCTATCATGTCGCTGAGTGGCAGGCCATAACCTTCGAAGAACCATTCTTCCAAATTCACAGAAACAAAGTGGTTCTTTGCACTAATCCAAAGCTCCTGCCTAAAGTGGTCTCTCAATTTCACATTAATCAATCCATTGAGTTACCAGTTTTCTTTCCGCAGCCTGACTCAGGTGCCAAAAGAGCCATTCACACTTTAGATGTTAAACGTGCATTAATGTTCTACATTGATAGTGTATGAAAGTACCCTCTTTTTGGCCTGCTTGCCCCCACATTTTGCCTATCAGTATGCTTGGACTGTCTCTCTGGGATCCTGCTAACCAGAACCCAGTGATTGTGCTTTCTCCCTCTAAATGTGGTTGCCCTAGGACCTTTGTGCCCTCCACAATTGGCATACTGGTGTCCCTGTATAAGTCCCTAGTATATGGTACTTAGGTGCCCAGACCATTGGGACACCAGGTGTGTGGCTGCAGCATGTATTGTGCCACCAATGGGAGCCCATAAAAATGTCTGCAGGCCCGCAGTTACAGCCTGCGTGAAAAGGTACATGCACCCTTTCACCACAAGTCACTAAGTCACTCCTGTGGTAGGCCCTCTTAGCCCAGAGTGTAGGGTGCAGGTCCCTTTGTGTGAGGGCATCCTTGCATGAGCAGAGGTGACCCTACAAACTCTAGTTCCATTGCACTGGACTTCATAAGTGTGGGGAAGCAATTTTACCTGTGTACTGTACCTGTGTCCAGCTACATAATGGTAACTCCTAACCTGGGCATGTTTGGTATCAAACATGTCAGAATCATACCCCAATATTAATGCCAGTATTGGTTGTTTGATTCCATGCTTTCTGGTGGCTGCTTAGAGGACCCCCTCCAGTATTGATCTTACCAGTCTTCTAGGGTTTCCGAGGCAGCCTGCGCTACTGCCACCCCCAGACATGTTATTGCCCTCCTGCTGCCACCCCCAGATAGGTTTCTGCCCTCCTCCTCCTGCTATACCAGCTGAAGCAGGGGAAGGCAGAACAAAGGATTTCCTGTAAGGCAGCACAGTCTCCCTTGGAAATAGGTGTTACAAGGCTTGGGAGGGGTAGCCACCCCATTCCAGTGGTTTTATTTGAAGGGCACATTTGCTACCCTCCTTGCATAAACCAGTTTGCACCAGCCCAGGGACCCCTGGTCCCTGCTCTGGTGTGAAAATGGACAAAGGAAAGGGGAGTGTCCATCGCCATCCCAAGGGGTGGTGCCCAGAGCTCCTCCAGGTGGTCTCTCGATTCTGCCGTCTTGAATCCAAGATGGGCAGTGGCCTCTGGGAGCATCTGAGTGGCCAGGACATATAGGTGACTTCACAGTCTCCTCCTGATAGTTGGTCACCCTGCTAGGTGACCAATCCCAATTTCTGGGCAATTTAGTGTCTCCCTCTTGGGTGGGTCCTCAGATTTGACATGCAGGATTCCAGCAGAACTCCTCTGCAATGTTTACTTCACCTTCTGGCCAATTAGGCTGCAGCTGGTCCCTCCAGTAACCGACAGTCTGCATCTACAGCAACGACTCTGCTTCGCAACATTTTCTATGGCTCATTCCAGCAACTGCAACATTTCCCCAGCTATGCATCCTCTGAGGGCGACGAGTCTTCAGTCTGCATGAGAAGCAATAAGGAGTCACTCCTCTGCAACCGCAGGCGCCAACTGCAATGACAACTGGCTGCGTGGATCTCCTTTCTTCCAGAGCTACGTGGATCCTGCATCATGGGTGGTAGTCTGGAGTTGGTCCCCTTGGTCCTCTCTGCCAGCTGTCCAGCTTTGGAGACGGTAAGGACAGTACCCCTATGCACCCTGTGCCTTGCAGCTACCAAGGCTTGTTGGCATCTCCTCCAAAGGATCTTCAGGCTCCAAGTATTCCCGGCCTCAGCACTTCATCCTCCTGAGGACAGTCTCCTCTCTGCTGCTCCAGCGACGTAGGGCTCCTCTCCTGGTACTTACCTTTACTCTCGTGGGGTGGGGGGGGGAGGGGAGGGGGATAGGCACTAAGACACTCATCTCTTGAGGTCCTGAGTTCTCCCAGCTCCCCTTTAGCTACTCCATATCCGTGGGTGGGGAACTTCACTTCGTATTCCACTATTTTAGTAAATGATTTGGCCCTCTCCTAGGGCCCTAGCTATTTCCTACAGTTCTTGCCAATGCTTGTTGTTTCTTGTACCAATTCGTAATTATTTGTGTGTGTGTGTGTGTGTGTGTATATGTTCAATGGCATGTGTAGCTGCAGATACACATGCTTTGCATAAGTCCGCCATCTAGTGTTGGGCTGTGTGTGTGTGTTTGTGTGTATGTATATGTTCAATGGCATGTGTAGCTGCAGATACACATGCTTTGCATAAGTCTGCCATCTAGTGTTGGGCTCGGAGTGTTACAAGTTGTTTTTCTTGAAGAAGCTTTTTTGAGTCACGAGATCGAGTGGCTCCTCCTCTCAGTGATAGTGCGCATGGGCATCGAGTCCTTTGTTAGATTGTTTTCTTTCCGCTGTCTGGTTTGAATGTTTCCTCTCGCTCCGGTATATCTCGGTTGGGTACTATCTGAACTGCTCTCTCTTTCCTTTAAACGTCTATCATTTTCAAATGTGTTTTTCTCACTACACTCGATCCAATTGTATCGTCGGGATCGATTAAATGCCCTTCTGGGCGACCGCACCGTTTTCGGGCACACTGTCACAGACTCATGAATCGAACTCCATTTAGATTCTGCCCTCAGTGCCACGCCAAGTTCCCCTACACTGACCAACACTCTGTGTGCAACCTCTGCCTCTCTCCCGATCACAAGGAAGAAACCTGTGAGGCGTGCTGATCCAGGAAGGCACTGCGGGATCGGAGAGTGCGTCTGCTAGAGATGGCATCCAAGTCGACCAACCAAACGCCTGACATTTACAGTGAGGAACAAGTGCAGACTGCAGTTTCCATCGCAGACTCTGATTCTGACCGTGACTCCGATGGAGACTGCAAAGTGATTCCTGCGGCGCAGTACGTGAGTACGCCAACCCCTTCCCATCAACATAAACATTCCAAAAAGTCATCACAGTTGGTCTTGGGTCCATCACTGCTTGCCGGCCATGGTCTGACCCGAAAGTTACATCTCAATGGCGGCCCTCTGCATTGAAAAAGATCAAAGTGCATTGGACCAAACAGACTGCCACACCTGTTTCGGGATCAAATCGGAAAGTGGAGGCTTCCACTTCGGAACCAAAGCATTCATCTTCCACCGCAGAGTTGAAGCACCTAAGTTCCTCTTAGAAGTTGAAAACACTTCCATCTGATGGGTTTTTTATGTAACACGCTATCCTGTACACACAACGATTACATATGTATACCAATGGTTCCAGGCATACTAAAACATGCTGATGACATTTTTAAAGAGCCAGTAAAGGCTAGGGTACTGACACAGAGTGGATAAAAAATATAAAGCTGCACTATCAGATTGATTCTTTATCACTCAACAATTGCCACCTGATTCTTTTGTTGAGTGCAGCAAGAAAGAGGGCAAATAGTCCGTCCACTGGGATGCTCCTCCCCGGTAAGGAAAGCTGGAAATTTGATGCAGCAGGCAAGAGTGGCAACTCAAACTGCAAATCAGTGAAGAATTGCCAACTTCCAAGCTCTTATAGCCAGGTACGATAGGGCCCATTGGGATGATATGCAGGAGTTACTGCCATATCTCCCACGGGAACACCAAAAGAGGGCACAGCGGGTAGTTGCAGAAGGACAGACTATATCCAACAACCAGATTAGATCCGCCCTATATGCAGACGACACCGCAGCTAGGAGTATAAACACTTGCGTAATAATCAGAAGGCATGCTTGGTTGCGATACTCAAGATTCAAATGTGAGATACAGCAAGTGGTCCTTAATATGCTGTAAACAAACAGCAGTTATTTGGACCCGAGGTGGATACCCCCGTAGAAAAATTAAGGGAAAAAAAAGGTCTCGGACACAGCTAAGGCCATGGGTGCCCTTTATGCAACACCTGTTCATAGTACTTTTCGCAGGCCCCACTTCAGAGGAGGTTTTAAACTCAAACATCAGAGGCCTCTACACCCAACAAAAGCAGGGACAATTGTACTCTAGAGCAGTGTTCCCCGGGCCGCGGACCGGTGCTGGTCCGTGGATCAATCGGCACCGGGCCGCCCCACTGTGGCGGGCGGTAAATGTTTGATAATTTTTCCGTGGCCCGCTTGTCACACAATGGGACAAGCGGGCCACGGAAAAATTATCAAACATTTACCGGTCCGCGGCGATAAAAAGGTTGGACAACACTGCTCTAGAGGGTCTTTCAAAGGATCCTATAGAGGACACAATTTTAGAGGTAGGAGGAAATCCATTGCCACAAGAGGTGCCTCCTCCTCATCAAAGAAGTGACTTTCTCAGCATCCCCACACAGCACACATCTCCTCTGGCAGGAAGACTGCATAATTTCTACCATCCATGGTCCGACATTACATCAGATAAATGGGTACTGTCAATTATCCACAATGGTTATTGCCTAGAACTCATCTCCACTCCACCAAATATTCCCCCTCGCTCACACAGGCTTTCTCCGGAACACCTCTTTCTGCTAAAAGAGGAGGTACAATCACTCCTACTCAAAGGTGCAATAGAGGTAGTACTTATAAACACAACAAGGGACAGGAGTATATTCTCTATACTTCCTAATGCCAAAGAAGGATGGCACTCTAAGACCAATCCTCGATCTCAGACCTCTCAATCAATGCTTTCTCTCAGAGCATTTCCTCATGGTCACTCTTCAAGATGTCATTCTTCAAGATGTCATTCTTTTACTACAAAAACAAAACTACATGACAGAAATAGATCTAAAAGATGCTTACTTCCATATTCCCATACATCCAGCACGCTGCAAATACTTTAGGTTTGTGATAGCCAGCAAGCACTACCAATTCAAAGTATTACCGTTTGGAGTAACAGCAGCACCAAGGGTATTTACCAAATTCCTAGCAGTGGTTGCAGCATACCTCAGAAGACAATATATGCATATCTTTTCCTATCTGGACAACTGGCTCATAAAAGCCAGCACCATTCAAGCCTGTCAACAACACACACAATACACAATCGATACCCTGCACAGTCTAGGGTTCTCAATCAATTATCAAATCTCAGTTTTAGCCAGCGCGAATACAACCATATCTGGAAGCAATTCTGAACACTCGGTCAACATTAGCTTACCCAAACCCAGAAAGAATTCAAGCGTTTCACAGTCTCATATCTCAGCTACAATACAATCAAACTTGCATAGTAAGGTTTATTAAGAAACTATTGGGAATGATGACATTGTGCATATCAATAATGCCCAATGCATGTCTAAACATGAGACCCCTACAACAGTGTCTTTCACAACAATGGTCTCAGGCACAGGGTCTACTTTACAATCCAGTGTTGTTGATCCGCCAGACTTCCTTCTCTTTGCAATGGTGCTGCCCTTTCAAGACCCTGTGCCATAGACCATGCTAGGTTGGGGAGCCAATCTCATCAATCTTACTAATACAGGAAGAATGGGTCTCGATCCAGCAGACTTCCCACATAAACTACTTGGAATTTCTAGTAGTGTTCTTAGCACTCAAAGCATTCCAGCCACAGATCACACATAAGACAGTGTTAATAAGGGCAGACAACATGACCACAATGTATTATCTGCCAAAACAAGGGGGGAGGGGACACTCATCCCAATTGTCCCTTCCAGCACAGACAATTTGGAAGTGGCAATTCACAATCGCATTCACCTCCTAGCAGAGTATATCCCTGGGATACACAACCAACTAGCGGACCTCTTAATCAGGATGCAGCAACAAATACACGAATGGGAGATTTACCCACAAGTAATTCAACATTACTTTCTCATGTGGGGAACACCAAACATACACCTTTTCGCAACAAGAGAAAACTCATAATGCCCAAACTTCGCATCCAGGTACCCACATCCTCGATCAAAGGGCAATGCTGTATGGATCATTTGGTCAGGGATATTTGCTTACACTTTCCCCCGCTCATACTAATTCTATTTCTGGTCAACAAGATCCGTCAAACTTCCCTCACTTTGATACTCATGGCTCCCACGTGGGCACGTCAACACTGGTACACAACACTATTGGATCTATCGGTAGTACCACATCACAGGCTCCCAAACACACCAGACCTATTGACTCAAAACAAAGGTCAAATCAGGCATCCTAATCCCAGTATGCTCAACCTGGCAATTTGGCTCCTGAGGTCATGTAGTTTGAATATCTACAGGCTCCATCAGAGTGTATGGACATTCTAAAGGAAGCACGTAAACCTACAACCAGGCAGTGCTATGCAGCTAAATGGAAGCGTTTTGTATATTACTGTCAACCCAAAAACATTGATCCACTTAAAGCATCAGTACAGGATATTGTATGTCATTTGCTTTACTTACAAAAAGCAAATCTTGCATATTCATCTATTAAAAATTAGTTTAACAGCAAAATCAGCCTACATCCAAAACAGACAGCATACTTCTCTGTTTAGAATTCCTGTTATAAAAGCATTTATGGAAGGCCTTAAGAGTTATTCCACCTAGAGCTCCACCAGCTCCTGCCTGGAATCTTAATATTGTGCTCACAAGGCTTATGGGTCCACCATTTAAACCCATGCATTCTTGCGCTCTTTAGTTTCTCTCATGAAAAGTTGCTTTCCTGGTAGCAATTACTTAAGGCGAGTTAGTGAAATTCAAGCATTCACTTTAGAAGAATCTTTCTTCCAAATTCACAAACACAAAATAGTACTTAGGGCAAATCCAAACATTTCTCCCTAAAGTGGTTTCACCAGTTCACTTCAATCAGTCAGTGGAATTGCCAGTCTTCTTTCCACAGCCAGATTCAATTGCTGAAAGAGCCCTGCAAACTCTTGATCTCAAAAGAGCTCATGTATTATATGGACAGAACAAAAGATTTCAGAAAATCTAAACAACTTTTTGTGGCTTTTCAGCTACCTCATAAGGGTAATCCGATTTCAAAACCTGGGATTAGCTCGATGGATAGTAAAGTGTATTCAAACTTGCTATCTTAATGCTAAAAGGCAACTATTAGTAACTCCTAAAGCACTTTCTACTAGAAAGAAAGTGTAAGGAAATGCCTCCTTGGCATGGTTACCCCCTAACATTTTGCCTTTGCTGATGCTAAGTTATGATTGAAAGTGTGCTGGGACCCTGCTAACCAGCCCCCAGCACCGGTGTTCTTTCTCTAAACCGTACCTTTGCCTCCAAAATTGCACAGCCCTGGCACACAGATAAATCCCTTGTAAATGGTACCCCTGGTACCAAGGGTCCTGTGACCAGGGAAGATCTCCAAGGGCTGCAGCATGTATTGTGCCATCCTGGGGACCCCGTCACTCAGCACATGCACAATGCCTCACAGCTTGTGTTTTCCCTAAACTGTACCTTTGTCTCCACAATGGGCCAACCCTGTCACTCAGGGTAAGTCCCTTGTAACTGGTACCCCTGGTACCAAGGTCCCTGATGCCAGGGAAGGTCTCTAAGGGCTGCAGCATGTCTTATGCCACCCTAGGGACCCCTCACTCAGCACATGCCCACTGCCTCACAGCTTGTGTGTGCTGGTGTGGAGAAAATGACTAAGTTGACATGGCACTCCCCTCAGAGTGCCATGCCAACCTCACACTGCCTGTGGCTGGGGTAAGTCACCCCTCTAGCAGGCCTTACAGCCCTAAGGCAGGGTGCACTATACCACAGGTGAGGGCATATGTGCATGAGCACTATGCCCCTACAGTGTCTAAGCAAAACCTTAGACATTGTAAGAGCAGGGTAGCCATAAGAGTATATGGTCTGGGAGTTTGTCAAACACAAACTCCACAGTTCCATAATGGCTACACTGAAAACTTCTCAGCACAATAAATGCACACTGATGCCAATTTGCAATTTATTGTAAAATACACCCAGAGGGCATCTCAGAGATGCCCCCTGAATACATACCCGACTTCTAGTGTAGACTGACCAGTTCCTGCCAGCCTGCCACACACCAGATATGTTGCTGGCCACATGGGGAGAGTGCCTTTATCACTCTGTGGCCAGGAACAAAGCCTGTACTGGGTGGAGGTGCTTCTCACCTCCCCCTGCAGGAACTGTAACACCTGGCGGTGAGCCTCAAAGGCTTACCCCTTTTGTTACAGTGCCCCAGGGCATCCCAGCTAGTGGAGATGCCCGCCCCTCCGGCCACTGCCCCCACTTTAGGCGGCAAGGCTGGAGGAGATAATGAGAAAAACAAGGAGGAGTCACCCACCAGTCAGGACAGCTCCTAAGGTGTCCTGAGGTGACCCCTGCCTTTAGAAATCCTCCATCTTGAGTTGGGAGGATTCCCCCAATAGGATTAGGATTGTGCCCCCCCCGCCAAATCAGGGAGGAGGCACAAAGAGGGTGTAGCCACCCTCCGGGACAGTAGCCATTGGCTACTTCCCCCACCCCCAGACCTAAACACACCCCTAAAATCAGTATTTAGGGGCACCCCAGAACATAGGAAATCAGATTCCTGCAACCTGAACCAAGAAGGACTGCTGACCTGAAAGTCTTGCGGAGACAACAACTGCTTTTGGCCCCAGCCCTACTGGCATGTCTCCTGACTCGAAGAAAACTGCAACAGCGACTCATCCGACAGGGACCAGCGGCCTCAGAGGACTGCCCTCAACCAAAGTACTAAGAAACTCCAGTGAGCAGCGGCTCTGTTCAACAACAGCAACAACTTTGCAACTTTTAAAGACCTTACTCTTCCCGCCGGAAGCGTGAGACTTCACCCTCTGCACCCGACGCCCCCGGCTCAAGCTCCAGAGAACCAACACTACAGGGAGGACTCCCAGGCGACTGCGACCTCGTGAGTAGCCCAAGGCGACCCCCATGGACCCCAACAGCGACGCATGCAGAGAGAATAGAGGCTCCCCCTGACCGCGACTGCCTGTAACAAGGAACCAGACGCCCGGACCAAGCACTGCACCCGCAGCCCCCAGGACCAGAAGTAACCGAAGCTCAGTGCAGGAGTGACCCTCAGGCGACCCTCTGGCTAACCCAGTCGGTGGCTGGCACCCCTGTGCCCTGCGTGCACCACTAGAGTGAACCCCGGGTCCCTCCATTGGTTTCCATTACAAACCCGGCACCTGCTTTGCACACTGCACCCGGCTGGCCCTGTGACGCTTAAGGTGTGTTTTGTGTGCCTACTTGTGTCCCCCCAGTGCACTACAACACCCTCCTGGTCTGCCTCCAAAGACGCGGGTGGCAGACTGGATCTGTAGCACCCCTGTTCTTCATAGACACCTATGTGTTTTGGGCCCCTCTTTGACCTCTGCACCTGACTGGCCCTCTGCTGCTGGTGTGGTAACTTTGGGGTTGCCTTGAACCCCCAACGGTGGGCTGCCTACTCCTAGGAACATGAACTTGAAAGTGCCTTACTTACCTGACAAACTAACCATTACTTAACCTCCCCCAGGAACTGTTGATTTTTACACTGTCCACTTTTAAAATAGCTTATTGCCATTTTAAGTAAAACTGTGTATGTTACTGCTCTAATTCAAAGTTCCTAACTTACCTGTGTGGAGTACCTCACTTTTTATGTGTTTACTTCAAATCTTGAACTTGTGGTTCTAAAAATAAATTAAGAAAATATGTTTTTCAATATAAAAACTATTGGCCTGGAGTTAAGTCTTTGAGTGTGTTCCTCATTCATTGCCTGCGTGTTCCTCATTCATTGCCTTTGTGTACAACAAATGCTTAACACTACCCTCTGAAAAGCCTACTGCTCAACCACACTACCGCAAAATAGAGCATTAGGATTTTGCCACTATCTTACCTCTGAGGGGAACCCTTGGACTGTGTGCACACTATATCTTACTTTGAGATAGTATATACAGAGCCAACTTCCCACACATGGAAATCTTCTTTTCTTTACTTCTCTACACTCATTTTCTCACCCACCTACGGGAAAACAATATATTCAGGCGTCAGACTGGATCGGGAGGTTTTTCTTCAAGCAGTATCCTCGCATGCCATCAGTTGGTGTTGGTTGACACTGCGCCTGTCGTTGGGGTTGCCTTGATGGCGTTGAGGTCATATATAAGCGCCACCCCTGCGCAGTGACGTCAGTTCTGGAGAAGAGCTACCCTCAGCCGCTATTTGACTGGCTTTTTCGACACTTTTGTAGAACTTTTTCACTTCTTGGTGCATCAAGATGTCTTCCCGGAAGACTGGATTCAAGCCGTGTGACTCCTGTGACCACAAGTCGGAGATGGATCTGTGCTTGTGTTGTCTCGAGCGCGACCACAAGTCGAGCTCTGACTGCTGGACCATGAGCCCGAAGGCTTTGAGGGAGCGGTCCCTAAAGCTGATGGCGGCCCAGCGGTCAGCTCCATGTCGATCTCGGTCAAGAGGAAGGTCATGAGGCAGTTCGCTGAGCCATCACCACTCGTGCTTGTCCCACTCAAAGTCCTCAGGGCATTTGGGTCACGAGAGGAAGTCATCAAAGAAAGTGTTCTTCGACTTCACCCCGCCCCTGGTCAATGTGACGTGGGAGGAATGTAGTCTTTCTAGCCCCCTGTTCTCGGAGCATGCTTGTGAGTCAGCTCTGTGCATCCCTGAATTTCCGTAAGCCGGAACATCCCCTGCCTAACTCTGGAAGTTTTATGAGGCCACGTGTAGGAAACTGACTCTTGTTGCAGTTACCCCCTCTACCCCTGACTTTTTGTCTGATATTGATTTGACTGAGAATGTGCTGGGATCCTGCAAACCAGGCCCCCAGCCCTAGTGTTCTTTCCCTAAAAACGTACCATTGTTTCAACAATTGCCACATCTATGGGACACGGATATGTCCCTTGTAATACCGACCACTGGTACCAAAGGCCCTGTGGCCAGGGAGTGTCCCTAAGTGCTGCAATGTGTTGTCGCACTAAGGGACCCCTCACCAAACACATCCACACAGCCATTGCATTGTGTGTGTTGGTGGGGAGAAAAAGGCAAGGTCGACATGACATCCCTCTCAGGGTGCCATGCCAACAAAACACTGCCTGTGGCATAGGTAAGTCACCCCTCTAGCCGGCCTTACAGCCCCGAGGCAGGGTGCACTATACCACAGGTGAGGACATAGTTGCAATTAGCAATTTGCTCCTACAGTGTCTAAGTCAATTTTTAGACATTGTAAGTGCAGTGTGGCTGTAGGAAGTTGGCTCTGTATGTGCTATTTCAAAGTAAGGAATAGCATGCACAGAGTCCAAGGGTTCCCCTTAGAGGTAAAATAGTGGTAAAAATAGATAATACTAATGCTCTATTTTGTGGTAGTGTGGTCGAGCAGTAGGCTTATCCAAGGAGTAGTGTTAAGCATTTGTTGTACATACACATAGACAATAAATGAGGTACACACACTCAGAGACAAATCCAGCCAATAGGTTTTTGTATAGAAAAATATCTTTTCTTAGTTTATTTTAAGAACCACAGGTTCAAATTCCACATGTAATATCTCATTCGAAAGGTATTGCAGGTAAGTACTTTAGGAACTTCAAATCATCAAAATTGCATGTATACTTTTCAAGTTATTCACAAATAGCTGTTTTAAAAGTGGACACTTAGTGCAATTTTCACAGTTCCTAGGGGAGGTAAGTATTTGTTAGTTTTACCAGGTAAGTAAGACACTTACAGGGTTCAGTTCTTGGTCCAAGGTAGCCCACCGTTGGGGGTTCAGAGCAACCCCAAAGTCACCACACCAGCAGCTCAGGGCCGGTCAGGTGCAGAGTTCAAAGTGGTGCCCAAAACACATAGGCTAGAATGGAGAGAAGGGGGTGCCCCGGTTCCGGTCTGCTTGCAGGTAAGTACCCGCGTCTTCGGAGGGCAGACCAGGGGGGTTTTGTAGGGCACCGGGGGGGACACAAGTCCACACAGAAATTTCACCCTCAGCGGCGCGGGGGCGGCCGGGTGCAGTGTAGAAATAAGCGTCGGGTTTTCAATGTTAGTCTATGAGAGATCTCGGGATCTCTTCAGCGCTGCAGGCAGGCAAGGGGGGGATTCCTCGGGGAAACCTCCACTTGGGCAAGGGAGAGGGACTCCTGGGGGTCACTTCTCCAGTGAAAGTCCGGTCCTTCAGGTCCTGGGGGCTGCGGGTGCAGGGTCTCTCCCAGGCGTCGGGACTTGGGATTCCAAGAGTCGCGGTCAGGGGAAGCCTCGGGATTCCCTCTGCAGGCGGCGCTGTGGGGGCTCAGGGGGGACGGGTTTTGGTACTCACAGTATCAGAGTAGTCCTGGGGTCCCTCCTGAGGTGTTGGATCGCCACCAGCCGAGTCGGGGTCGCCGGGTGCAGTGTTGCAAGTCTCACGCTTCTTGCGGGGAGCTTGCAGGGTTCTTTAAAGCTGCTGGAAACAAAGTTGCAGCTTTTCTTGGAGCAGGTCCGCTGTCCTCGGGAGTTTCTTGTCTTTTCGAAGCAGGGGCAGTCCTCAGAGGATGTCGAGGTCGCTGGTCCCTTCGGAATGCGTCGCTGGAGCAGGATCTTTGGAAGGCAGGAGACAGGCCGGTGAGTTTCTGGAGCCAAGGCAGTTGTCGTCTTCTGGTCTTCCGCTGCAGGGGTTTTCAGCTGGGCAGTCCTTCTTCTTGTTGCAGGAATCTAATTTTCTAGGGTTCAGGGTAGCCCTTAAATACTAAATTTAAGGGCGTGTTTAGGTCTGGGGGGTTAGTAGCCAATGGCTACTAGCCCTGAGGGTGGGTACACCCTCTTTGTGCCTCCTCCCAAGGGGAGGGGGTCACAATCCTAACCCTATTGGGGGAATCCTCCATCTGCAAGATGGAGGATTTCTAAAAGTTAGAGTCACCTCAGCTCAGGACACCTTAGGGGCTGTCCTGACTGGCCAGTGACTCCTCCTTGTTATTCTCATTATTTTCTCCGGCCTTGCCGCCAAAAGTGGGGCCTGGCCGGAGGGGGCGGGCAACTCCACTAGCTGGAGTGTCCTGCTGGGTTGGCACAAAGGAGGTGAGCCTTTGAGGCTCACCGCCAGGTGTGACAATTCCTGCCTGGGAGAGGTGTTAGCATCTCCACCCAGTGCAGGCTTTGTTACTGGCCTCAGAGTGACAAAGGCACTCTCCCCATGGGGCCAGCAACATGTCTCGGTTTGTGGCAGGCTGCTAAAACTAGTCAGCCTACACAGATAGTCGGTTAAGTTTCAGGGGGCACCTCTAAGGTGCCCTCTGGGGTGTATTTTACAATAAAATGTACACTGGCATCAGTGTGCATTTATTGTGCTGAGAAGTTTGATACCAAACTTCCCAGTTTTCAGTGTAGCCATTATGGTGCTGTGGAGTTCGTGTTTGACAGACTCCCAGACCATATACTCTTATGGCTACCCTGCACTTACAATGCCTAAGGTTTTGTTTAGACACTGTAGGGGTACCATGCTCATGCACTGGTACCCTCACCTATGGTATAGTGCACCCTGCCTTAGGGCTGTAAGGCCTGCTAGAGGGGTGTCTTATCTATACTGCATAGGCAGTGAGAGGCTGGCATGGCACCCTGAGGGGAGTGCCATGTCGACTTACTCGTTTTGTCCTCACTAGCACACACAAGCTGGTAGGCAGTGTGTCTGTGCTGAGTGAGAGGTCTCCAGGGTGGCATAAGACATGCTGCAGCCCTTAGAGACCTTCCTTGGCATCAGGGCCCTTGGTACTAGAAGTACCAGTTACAAGGGACTTATCTGGATGCCAGGGTCTGCCAATTGTGGATACAAAAGTACAGGTTAGGGAAAGAACACTGGTGCTGGGGCCTGGTTAGCAGGCCTCAGCACACTTTCAATTGTAAACATAGCATCAGCAAAGGCAAAAAGTCAGGGGGCAACCATGCCAAGGAGGCATTTCCTTACAGTGGCCATATGAAGTATATGGTCTGGGAATTTGTCATTTCGAACTCATCAGCTCCGTAATGGCTTCACTGAATACTGGGCAGTTTGGTATCAAACTTCTCAGCACAATAAACCCACACTTATGCCAGTGTTGGATTTATTCTAAAAAGCAAACAGAGGGCATCTTAGAGATGCTACCTGTGTTTAACTTGATCCTCAGGAGAACAGTGTAGGACTGACTGGTCTGTACCAGCCTGCCACTAGCAAACAAGTTTGTTTCTGACCCCATGGGGTTAGGGACTTTGTGCTCTACAGGGCCAGAAACAAAGCCTGCTCTGGATGGAGGTGATTCACACCTCCACCCGGCCGGAGCAGTAACACCTGGCGGTGAGCCTCAAAGGCTCAGGCCTCATGATATAGTGCCCCAGGGCAGTCCAGCTAGTGGAGATGCCCGCCACCCGGACAAAGCCCCACTTTTGGCAGCAAGTTTGGCAGGAAACTTTGGAAAGACAAGGAGGAGTGACTACCTCAGCTGGGACCATCCCTATGGTGTCCAGAGTTGAAGTGACCCCCCCTCCATGCAGAATCCTCCTTCTTGGTTTGGAGGACATGGACCAATAGGGTTAGGTTTATCCTCCCCCTCCCCCCCCCCCCCCCCCCCCCCCCCCTCCCCAAAGGGAGTGGACACAAGAAGGGTGTAGCCACCCTCAGGGAACAGTAGCCATTGGCTATTGCACTCTGACCCCTGAAACACCCCATAATCTAGGATTTAAGGGCCTCCCTGAACCCAGCTCACCAGATTCTTGGCGTCCTGACAAGGACTGCATAACTGAAACCCCCAGCAGAGAAAAAGGAAGACAACGTTCTTGGCCCCAGTCCTACCGGCCTGTCCCCTGCTTCAAAGAACCTGCACAAGAACAGAAATGCATCCAGTGGGACCAGCGACCTCTGGCAAGCTCCAGAGGACTGCCCTGCCCCCAAGAGGACCAAGATCTCCTGTGGACAACGGCCCTATCCAAAGATGAGACAACAACTAAGGACTCCAGCCTGAGTGTGAGAGTCCTGACCGCTCTGCACCTGATGCCCACAGCCCGTGTCCAGGTCGCCCAACCAGCTACAGAGGATCCCCAGGCGATTATGAGTAAGTGTCCACCCTGGGTTGAAATCTCCATCCCTCCATGATGAAGCCTGCAAAGGGAATCCTGAGGACCCCTCGACCGTGAACGCTCCAGACGAAGATATCCGACGCCTGAAGAAACACACTGCACCCGCAGCCCCCACACCTTGGAGAGCCCAACCTTCAGTGCAGCAACGTTCAGCAGGCGGCCTTCCTCCCTGTCCAGCCTGTGGTTTGCTCAAGTCGACCCCCTGGACCTCGCCTGCAGCCTCTGAGTGATCCCTGGGATCCCCTCATAGAGAATCATTGGAGACCTGACGCCTTGTTTGCACCCTAGAGATGGCCGCCCCAGTGCCGCTGAGGGTGTATGTTTGGTCTCTACTTGTGGGCCCTCCCGTGCTTCTCTGACCCTCCCCCCAAGTCTGCCCTCTGAAGACGCGGCCTGCATATCTGAACCAGAGTGCCCCCAGTCTCCATAGGAGCCCATGTTAAATTTGCCTCAACTTTGACCTCTGCACCCGGCCAGCCCCGGTTTGCTGGTGGTGGATGTTTGGGATTAACTTGAACCCCAACATGTGGAATTCCTAACCCTCGGAGACTGGAACTGTAAGTGTTGAACTTACTGCAAATCAATCTAACTTTTCTTCCCCCCAGGAACTGTTTCTGAAAATTGCACTGTCAATTTTTAAAGCTGATGATTGCCAATATTTTAAAAACTTTATAACTTATCAATTTTAAACAAAGTGATATTGATAAGTGTGAAATACGAAACTAGTGAAGTACGTACCTGCAACTTGAATCTTGTGGTCTTAGAAATAAATTAAGAAAATATATGTTCGATGGCATCTGTCGCTGTAGATACACATGGCATGCATGAGCTCGCCATCTGGTGTTGGGTCGGAGTGTTACAAGTTGTTTTTCTTCGAAGAAGTGTTTTCGAGTCACGGGACCGAGTGACTCCTCCTTCTGTGCTCATTGCGCATGGGCGTCGACTCCATCTTCGATTGTTTTCTTTCCGCCATCGGGTTCGGACGTGTTCCTGTCGCTCCGGGTTTCGGAACGGAAAGATAGCTGAAAACGGAAGATGTTCGACGGTATCGTTGCGATCCGGTTCGAGATAGACACATACGACGACGCGTTGAACATCGAAGCGCTTCGGTGCCCTTCGGGGTAGATTTCGGCACCCCGTCGGGGCCTAGTCGGCCCGACCGCGTGGAGAACAACGCAGATGGAACGGACCCCGTTTCGATTCTGCCCCGAATGCCACAACAAATATCCTTATACGGACCTACACTCGGTCTGTAACCTGTGCCTGTCACCCGAGCACAGCGAAGAATCCTGTGAGGCCTGTCGGGCGTTCCGGTCCCGAAAAACTCTGCGCGACCGTCGAGCGAGGAGACTGCAGATGGCGTCCACGCCAAAGGAGCGTCGACAGTTCGAGACAGAAGAGGAACAGGAGGAATCCTTTTCCATCCAGGATTCAGACTCCGACGAGCTAGTCTCTACAAAAACTGTGAGTAAGACGTCGAGATCAGAACTTAAAAAAGGAAAGAAGGCCCAGGGGACGCCACTGCCAACCGGCCATGGCTCCACCCAAATTCTCGGTGACCAACAATCTGCACCGAAAAAGGCCCATTCAGTGTCGAGATCGTCCGACTTCGGTCGAGACACCGGCACGCAGCCTCCTCGGGACCGAGAGAGTGCTAAACAGAAGCATCGACACCGAGAGTTCGGTGTCGACACGGATCGACGCCGAGACAGTGGCGCCGAAGACCATAGAGGCCAAGAATTTTCGGCACAGAAAAAGAGGAAGGTTACCTCGGAGCCGAAAAAACAATCAACAGGGTTTTCGGAGCCGAAAAAAGCGACATCAGACCCTGTTTCAGGCTCCTATACTGAAGAGCATTCTATGTCTTCACAAATGAAGAAACATAGATTTGAACAAGAACTGCAATCCACTGACGTGGATCACACGCAAAAGCGTATCTTTATTCAGCAGGGGACTGGGAAGATCAGTACCCTTCCACCTGTCAAACGAAAGAGAACGCTTCAGTTTACTCCTCAGCAACAAACAGCACAAAAGGTAACACCTCCTCCCTCGCCTCCACCTGTAACTCCGGCTTCGCCAACTTACACCCCGTCACATTCGCCAGCTCACACCGCCATGAGCCACGATGACCAAGATCAGGATGCGTGGGACTTGTACGACGCACCAGTGTCTGATAACAGCCCAGACACATACCCAACTAGGCCATCACCACCGGAAGACAGCACAGCCTACTCACAAGTGGTGGCTAGAGCAGCACTATTCCATAATGTGGAACTACACTCGGAACAAGTAGAGGATGATTTTTTATTTAACACCCTCTCTTCAACCCACAGCTCCTACCAAAGCCTGCCGATGCTCCCAGGCATGCTACGCCATGCAAAGGACATTTTCAAGGAGCCAGTTAAAAGTAGGGCAGTGACGCCTAGGGTGGACAAAAAGTATAAGGCGCCTCCTACGGACCCTGTATTCATCACCTCTCAGTTGCCACCAGATTCTGTGGTGGTAGGGGCTGCCAGAAAACAGGCAAATTCACACACTTCTGGGGATGCACCTCCCCCAGATAAAGAAAGCAGGAAGTTCGATGCAGCCGGGAAGAGGGTTGCTGTCCATGCAGCAAACCAGTGGCGCATCGCAAATTCACAAGCGCTGCTAGCGCGATACGACAGAGCCCACTGGGATGAGATGCAGCATCTCATTGAACATCTCCCAAAAGATCTGCAAAAAAGAGCAAAACAGGTTGTTGAGGAGGGTCAAAACATTTCCAACAATCAAATACGCTCCTCCATGGATGCAGCAGACACGGCCGCAAGGACCATTAATACGTCGGTTACCATCCGTAGGCACGCATGGCTCAGAACGTCTGGATTCAAGCCAGAAATTCAGCAGGCAGTGCTTAACATGCCAGTAAACGAAAAACTTCTGTTCGGTCCGGAGGTCGACACAGCCATAGAAAAGCTCAAGAAGGACACTGACACTGCCAAGGCCATGGGCGCACTCTACTCCCCGCAGAGCAGAGGATCTTATAACACCTTCCGCAAAACACCTTTTAGAGGAGGGTTTCGGGGTCAGGCCACACAAGCTAGCACCTCACAGTCCGCACCGCCCACCTACCAGGGACAGTACAGGGGAGGTTTTCGGGGCC
Source organism: Pleurodeles waltl (assembly GCF_031143425.1). NCBI lineage: Eukaryota > Metazoa > Chordata > Amphibia > Caudata > Salamandridae > Pleurodeles > Pleurodeles waltl. Next base: position 349,047,749 of record NC_090448.1, on the reverse strand, counting down.
AGTATAGAGGGGGGCAATTCCCTAGGAATAGAGGAAGATTTCAAAGCCCCAAAACCACTACCAACAAGCAGTGACTCACACGTCACTCACCCCTCCCACACAACACCAGTGGGGGGGAGGATACGTCAATATTACGAAGCATGGGACAAAATAACTACAGACACATGGGTCCTAGCAATTATCCAACATGGTTATTGCATAGAATTCCTGCAATTCCCTCCAGACATACCACCAAAATCACAAAATTTATCAAAATACCATTCACAGCTTCTAGAGATAGAAGTTCAAGCACTACTGCAAAAAAATGCAATAGAATTAGTACCAAGCACACAAATAAACACAGGAGTTTATTCACTGTACTTCTTGATACCAAAAAAGGACGAAACACTGAGACCAATTCTAGACCTCAGAGTAGTAAACACATTCATCAAATCAGACCACTTTCACATGGTCACACTACAAGAAGTGTTACCATTGCTCAAAAAACACAACTACATGACAACCCTAGACCTCAAGGACGCATATTTCCATATACCAATACATCAATCACACAGGAAATATCTAAGGTTTGTATTCAAAGGAATACATTACCAATTCAAAGTATTGCCTTTTGGTTTAACAACAGCTCCAAGAGTATTCACAAAATGCCTAGCAATAGTCGCTGCACACATCAGAAGGCAGCAAATACATGTGTTCCCGTATCTAGACGACTGGCTAATCAAAACCAGTTCGCTCACACAATGCTCAAACCACACAAATCAAGTCATACAAACCCTCTACAAACTAGGGTTCACCGTCAACTTTGCAAAATCAAACATTCTGCCAAGCAAAGTCCAGCAATATCTAGGAGCCATAATAGACACGACAAAAGGAGTAGCAACGCCAACTCCACAAAGGATCCACAATTTCAACAGAGTCATTCAACACATGTCTCCAAACCAAACAATACAAGCAAGAACAATACTACAGCTCCTAGGCATGATGTCCTCATGCATAGCCATTGTCCCAAACGCAAGACTGCACATGAGGCCCTTACAACAGTGCCTAGCCTCACAGTGGTCTCAAGCTCAGGGTCACCTTCTAGATCTGGTGTTGCTAGACCGCCAAACTTACCTCTCGCTTCTATGGTGGAACAGTATAAATTTAAACATAGGGCGGCCTTTCCAAGACCCAGTGCCACAGTACGTAATAACAACAGATGCTTCCATGACAGGGTGGGGAGCACATCTCAATCAACACAACATAAGAGGACAATGGAACATACATCAAACAAATCTGCATATAAATCATCTAGAATTATTAGCAGTTTTTCAAGCACTAAAAGCTTTCCAACCAATCATAACCCACAAATACATCCTTGTCAAAACAGACAACATGACAACGATGTATTATCTAAACAAACAAGGAGGAACACATTCAACGCAGTTAAGCTTGTTAGCTCAAAAAATATGGAAGTGGGCAATCCACCATCAAATTGGTCTAATAGCACAGTTTATTCCGGGGATCCAGAATCAGCTGGCAGACAATCTCTCTCGAGATCACCAGCAAGTCCACGAATGGGAAATCCACCCACAGATTCTGAACACCTACTTCACACTCTGGGGAACACCACAAATAGACTTATTTGCAACAAAAGAGAACGCAAAATGCCAAAACTTCGCGTCCAGATACCCACACAAGCAATCCCAAGGCAATGCCCTATGGATGAACTGGTCAGGAATATTTGCTTACGCTTTTCCTCCTCTCCCTCTCCTTCCTTACCTAGTAAACAAATTGAGTCAAAACAAACTCAAACTCATTTTAATAGCACCAACATGGGCAAGACAACCCTGGTACACAACACTGCTAGATCTGTCTGTAGTACCACACATCAAACTGCCCAACAAACCAGATCTGTTAACGCAACACAACCAACAGATCAGACACCCGGACCCAGCATCGCTGAATCTAGCAATCTGGCTCCTGAAATCCTAGAATTCGGACACTTACAACTTAGCCAAGAGTGTATGGAAGTCATAAAGCAGGCCAGAAGGCCATCCACTAGACACTGCTACGCAAGTAAGCGGAAAAGATTTGTTTGGTACTGCCATCATAATCAGATACAACCACTAGACGCAACTCCAAAACATATAGTAAATTACTTGCTCCATTTACAAAAAGCAAAGCTAGCCTTCTCTTCTATTAAAATACACCTTGCAGCAATATCTGCATACCTGCAAACTACCTATTCAACTTCCTTGTATAAAATACCAGTTATCAAAGCATTCATAGAAGGGCTTAAAAGAATTATACCACCAAGAACACCACCTGTTCCTTCATGGAACCTAAACGTGGTTCTAACAAGACTCATGGGCCCACCTTTCGAACCCATGCACTCTTGCGGAATACAATTCCTAACCTGGAAAGTTGCCTTTCTCATCGCCATTACATCTCTAAGAAGAGTAAGTGAAATTCAAGCGTTCACAACACAAGAGCCTTTTATACAAATACATAAAAATAAGGTCGTCCTACGACCTAATCCAAAATTTTTACCAAAAGTTATTTCACCATTCCATCTAAATCAAACGGTAGAACTACCAGTTTTTTTCCCACAGCCAGATTCTGTGGCTGAAAGAGCACTACATACATTAGATGTCAAAAGAGCATTAATGTACTACATTGACAGAACAAAAAACATCAGAAAAACTAAACAGCTATTTATTGCATTCCAAAAACCTCATGTAGGTAACCCAATATCAAAACAAGGTATAGCCAGATGGATAGTTAAATGCATCCAAATCTGCTACCTTAAAGCAAAAAGACAACTGCCCATTACTCCCAGGGCACATTCAACAAGGAAAAAAGGTGCTTCAATGGCCTTTTTAGGAAACATCCCAATGCAGGAAATATGTAAGGCAGCCACTTGGTCTACGCCTCACACATTCACCAAACACTACTGTATAGATGTGCTATCCGCACAACAAGCTACAGTAGGTCAAGCTGTATTAAGAACTCTATTTCAGACAACTTCTACTCCTACAGGCTAAACCACCGCTTATGGGGAACTAACTGCTTACTAGTCTATGCATACCATGTGTATCTACAGCGACAGATGCCATCGAACTGAAAATGTCACTTACCCAGTGTACATCTGTTCGTGGCATCAGTCGCTGAGATTCACATGGACCCACCCACCTCCCCGGAAGCCTGTAGCAGTTCAGAAGTTACCTTCAATTTTGTACATTTGTATATATATTATTTAATCCTTTAATAGATACATACTTACATTTTTCATTGCGCGGGCACTATTACTATAGTACAACTCCTACCTCACCCTCTGCGGGGAAAACAATCGAAGATGGAGTCGACGCCCATGCGCAATGAGCACAGAAGGAGGAGTCACTCGGTCCCGTGACTCGAAAACACTTCTTCGAAGAAAAACAACTTGTAACACTCCGACCCAACACCAGATGGCGAGCTCATGCATACCATGTGAATCTCAGCGACTGATGCCACGAACAGATGTACACTGGGTAAGTGACATTTTCATTTTGCTATATAAAAACCATTGGTCTGGAGTTAATTCATTGAGTGTGTTCTTTTTGTATTTTCTGTGTGTGCACAACAAATGAGAGCATTAGTATTATCTTCTTTAGCCTCTGTTAAGCCTCTGGGGGAACCCCTGGACTCTGTGCACACTATAGCTCATTTTGATATAGTATATACAGAGCCAGCTTCCTACACCAAGCGCCTTACATGTGGCCAGACCGGCCCTCCTGTGATGCCGTCGGGCCCAGTAGGCTTGGCGGGGGCCTGTAGGGTTCCACTCTGGCTGCTTCGTCCTCTGCTCCGGGAAGGCACCCCAGGATCCATTTTCAGATTGTGCCATTGCGGCCTTCCCCGGTGTCGGTGCAGAAGTAGACGCTCCCATCGTCGGTCGGTCGGTTGGGCTCACAATCATTGTCGACCTCATACTCCTTCCCGACTTCGACCTGGAGTAGGAATGTCACCAGATGTCAATTCAGACTTCGATGGGTACATTTCACCCCAGGTTTGATCCTGGCCCTTATACCTATTTGGTAGTGAGGGGAGGCAGGACCCTCTGGAATACCAGGTTGAAGAGCCTTATATAGACTGTGCTCAGGAATTGGGTGAAGCCAGTGGGTTGGACAACGACCCTGACTCTGGCATGCTTTCTCCCTCTTACTGTGGCTACGGAGGAGGGAGCTTCCTACTTGATGGTGCAAAGAGCAGCCGAGCCAAAAAGACTGGACCAGTTGGAAAGATAATGGTCTCTTCCTTTAGTCTGGCATTCCGGTCTGTGAACACTGCATGCCTTTTGGGCATACTTTATGGGATACGATAGTGCAGGTGCTACCACAAGTCCCAGAGGAGGCCTGGGCCATTGTCTCCCAAGCTGTTGGTGACGGGAGAGATGCAGCCAAGTTCACGATTTGATGTGGACTGGACACCACTGACTCACTGGGCAGATCGGTTGTGTCGACAGTGGCCCTTCGGCGCTATGCTTGGTTGAGGACGTCTGGCTTTATAGGGAATGTCAAGCAGTCGCTTATGGACATGCCCTTCAATGGCACCCGTCTCTTTGGAGCAAGACGGACTAGGCGCTCAATGGCTTTCAGGAGTCCTGGGTTACAGCTCGGTCCCTTGGCCTCGCAGCAGCTACTCACCCCCTCAGTCTGCTTTTCACCCCTTTGTGGCTACGAAAGGGCCACCCAACCGCTTCCATTTCCCTCTAGCTACTGTGCCCTGCATGCTGCCCAGCCTCTGCGTGGGCAAGGACACCTGTGGATTAGGGAACCAGCGATTTGCCCAGTCTACTTCCCCCACCCCCTGTAGCCTCAACCTTCCTAGTTCCCATCTTGGACCAGTTGGTGGCACTATACCAACTGGAAGTCCATCACAACAGACAGGTGGGTTTTGCAAATTGCCTGAAGGGGCTACTCCCTCCTGCCATGCGAACATCCTACGGTTGGATGACAGTTATCATTTGGCACTTCTCCACAAGCAGATTACAGCTCTCTTGGCCAAGGGGGCCATAGAGAGTGGGCCTCTGTGCCAGAAGTAGGTTGTGGTTGTTATTTCCGGTACTTTCTGGTGCCCAAAATGGACATGGGCCTTCGTCCTATCCTATACCGCCGGGCCCTCAATCTCTTCCTCAGGAAGAAGTTCAAAATGCTCACTCTGGCTTCGGTCCTTTCTGCCTTGGAGACTGGATGGTAGTGTTGGACTTTCAGAAAGTCTATCTTCAAATTACCATCCTGCCTGCCCACAGACATTACTTGCGATTCACGGTAGGTCATGAGCACTTTCAGTTCACCATGCTCCTCTTTGGCCTTAACAGCACCCCTCGGGTGTTCACGAAAGTGATGGCAGTGGTCACAGCTCACCTACGCCGGCTAGGAGATTTCAGTCTTCCCCTACCTTGAAGACTAGCTGTTGAAGGCAGGCTCACCTCAGACTGTCATCTCCCACCTCCAGACTACAGTGAACCTCCTGCATTCGCTGGGGTTCACTATAAACAAACCAAAGTCACGCTTAACTCCCTTTCAAACACTCCCTTTCATCGAAGCCGTTCAGGACACCGTGCTGTTTCAGACATATCCTCCTGAGCAGCGAGTCCAGGATATTCAGGCAATGATACTGATTCAGCCTCTATGCTGGGTTTCAGTAAGAATAACTTTGAGACGCTAGGCCTCATGGCCTCCTGCATCCTGCTGGTTACACATGCTAGATGGTTCATGCAGGCCATTGGGACCTGAAGTGCCAGTGGGCACAGCATCAGGGGAATCTCTTTGACATAGTCCAGATCTCTGAGGGAACTGCGCAAGATCTGCAGTGGTGGCTAACAAACCAAGATTGGGTCAGAGGCAGATCCCTCTCCCTTCCCCAACCAGATCACAGTAGTGAGAGATGGGTCACTCCTGGGATGGGACAGCCACATGGGAGAGGTGGAGATCAGAGGCGTCTGGTCTCCAGTGGAGTCCGGGCTCCACATCAGCCTTCTGGCGCTCAGGGTGATCAGGCTTGCATTGAAAGCATTCCTTTCCTCTCTCTCAAAGGGAAAGTAGTGCAGGTGTTCTCGTACAACACCACTGGCATCTGATCCTGCAACAAGCAGGAGGCCCTGCGTCTGGACATGGCTAGAACGTCAGGGCATATCCCTAGAGATTTAACATTGTGCGGGCTCTCTGAACACCAGAGCAGACGAACTCAGCCGTCAATGTATGGTTGATCACAAATGGTGTCTCCACCTGGAGGTGGTGCAAGGTCTCTTTCGGCAGTGGGGAGAGCCTTGGTCAGATGTATTCACCTCGGCAGAGAACACGCAAATGTGAGCTGTTTTGCACATTGGAGTTTTCATGGCGGCACTCTCTCGGTGATGCTCTTAGTCTCGAATGGAACTCCGGCCTACTGTACTCCTTTGCTTCAATATCACTTCTGCCCAGAATTCTCAAGAAGATCAAGAATGATGGGCCCAAGTACCTCTTGTGGCTCAGGACTGGGCACAGAGAGTATGGTGTCTCAAGCTGCTGAGCATGGCCATCATTCCTCCACTCAGATTGCCTCTTTGGGAGGATCTTCTGTCGCAGCAGCAGGGGAGGGTTCTTCACACGAACCTGCCCAGTCTCCGTCTTATTGTGTGGTGATTGAGCAGCGGCAGTTGACAGTTTTTGACCGTCTGTTCCAAGTCTGTGATGTTGTCTTGTTAGCCAGGCGTCCCTCCACCAAAACGTTATACACCTGTCATTGGCATAAATTTGTGGCATGGTGTATCAATAAAACTGTTGATCCCCTCTCTGCACCTTTGTCTGAGGTTCTTTTGTTTCTCTCTCTTGGCCAGCATGGCTCTGCTTTGGGCACCCTTAAGGGTTATCGGTCTGCAATCTCTGCCTCCCTCAGACTTCCTGATCAGCCCTCTTTGTTTAAATCTCCCATTGTTGTGAGATACCCCATATGTTTCCACCTACCCCATTCAAAATATCCCAGTTGGGTTTGAACCTGGTCCCTACCTTCTTCCTTTTGAGCCTCTTCATAATTGTTGTGTTCTGCTCCTCACCTTAAAGGACCTTCCTTGTGGCCATCACTTCTGCATGGAGAGTGAGTGAGCTATAAGCTCTTTCTTCAAAGTCACCCTTCATCCTGTCCATCCTGACAAAGGGGTGCTTCGTACAAGGGCTTCTTTCCACCCTAAAGTGGCCATGCCCTTTCATGTAGGCTAATCCATCACCTTGCCTACTTTGTATGCACCCTGTAGGAAGTTGGCTCTGTATATACTATTTCAAAGTAAGAAATAGTGTGCACAGAGTCCAAGGGTTCCCCTTAGAGGTAAGATAGTGGCAAAATTAGATAATTCTAATGCTCTATTTTGTGGTAGTGTGGTTGAGCAGTAGGCTTATCAGAGGGTAGTGTTCAGCATTTGTTGTACACACACAAGCAATAAATGAGGAACACACACTCCAAGACTAACTCCAGGCCAGTAGGTTTTTATATAGAAAAATATATTGTCTTCATTTATTTTAAGAACCACAAGTTCAAGATTTGAAGTAAATACATAAAATGCAAGGTACTCCACACAGGTAAGTTAGGAACTTTGAATTAAAGCAATATCATATATAGTCTTTGTTAAAATGGCAATAAGCTATTTTAAAAGTGGACACAGTGCAAAAATCAACAGTTCCTGAGAGAGGTAAGTAATGGTTAGTTTGTGAGGTGAGTAAGACACTTACAAATCTCAGTTCCTGGGCATAGGCAGCCCACCGTTGGGGGTTCAAGGCAACCCCAAAGTTACCACACCAGCAGCTCAGGGCCGGTCAGGTGCAGAGGTCAAAGAGGTGCCCAAAACACATAGGCGCCTGTAAGGAAATGCCTCCTTGGCATGGTTGCCCCCTGACTTTTTGCCTTTGCTGATGCTATGTTTACAATTGAAAGTGTGCTGAGGCCTGCTAACCAGGCCCCAGCACCAGTGTTCTTTCCCTAACCTGTACTTTTGTATCCACAATTGGCAGACCCTGGCATCCAGATAAGTCCCTTGTAACTGGTACTTCTAGTACCAAGGGCCCTGATGCCAAGGAAGGTCTCTAAGGGCTGCAGCATGTCTTATGCCACCCTGGAGACCTCTCACTCAGCACAGACACACTGCTTGCCAGCTTGTGTGTGCTAGTGAGAACAAAACGAGTAAGTCGACATGGCACTCCCCTCAGGGTGCCATGCCAGCCTCTCACTGCCTATGCAAGTATAGGTCAGTCACCCCTCTAGCAGGCCTTACAGCCCTAAGGCAGGGTGCACTATACCATAGGTGAGGGTACCAGTGCATGAGCATGGTACCCCTACAGTGTCTAAACAAAACCTTAGACATTGTAAGTGCAGGGTAGCCATAAGAGTATATGGTCTGGGAGTTTGTCAAACACGAACTCCACAGCACCATAATGGCTACACTGAAAACTGGGAAGTTTGGTATCAAACTTCTCAGCACAATAAATGCACACTGATGCCAGTGTACATTTTATTGCAAAATACACCCCAGAGGGCACCTTAGAGGTGCCCCCTGAAACTTAACCGACTGTCTGTGTAGGCTGACTAGTTCCAGCAGCCTGCCACACTAGAGACATGTTGCTGGCCCCATGGGGAGAGTGCCTTTGTCACTCTGAGGCCAGTAACAAAGCCTGCACTGGGTGGAGATGCTAACACCTCCCCCAGGCAGGAGCTGTAACACCTGGCGGTGAGCCTCAAAGGCTCACCCCTTTGTCACAGCCCAGCAGGGCACTCCAGCTAGTGGAGTTGCCCGCCCCCTCTGGCCACGGCCCCCACTTTTGGCGGCAAGGCTGGAGGGAACAAAGAAAGCAACAAGGAGGAGTCACTGGCCAGTCAGGACAGCCCCTAAGGTGTCCTGAGCTGAGGTGACTCTAACTTTTAGAAATCCTCCATCTTGCAGATGGAGGATTCCCCCAATAGGGTTAGGATTGTGACCCCCTCCCCTTGGGAGGAGGCACAAAGAGGGTGTACCCACCCTCAGGGCTAGTAGCCATTGGCTACTAACCCCCCAGACCTAAACACGCCCTTAAATTTAGTATTTAAGGGCTACCCTGAACCCTAGAAAATGAGATTCCTGCAACTACAAGAAGAAGGACTGCCCAGCTGAAAACCCCTGCAGAGGAAGACCAGAAGACAACAACTGCCTTGGCTCCAGAAACTCACCGGCCTGTCTCCTGCCTTCCAAAGAACTCTGCTCCAGCGACGCCTTCCAAAGGGACCAGCGACCTCTGAATCCTCTGAGGATTCCCCTGCTTCGACGACGACAAGAAACTCCCGAGGACAGCGGACCTGCTCCAAAAAGACTGCAACTTTGTTTCAAGAAGCAGCTTTAAAGAACCCTGTAACTCCCCGCAAGAAGCGTGAGACTTGCAACCCTGCACCCGGCGACCCCGACTCGGCTGGTGGAGAACCAACACCTCAGGGAGGACCCCCGGACTACTCTACGACTGTGAGTACCAAAACCTGTCCCCCCTGAGCCCCCACAGCGCCGCCTGCAGAGGGAATCCCGAGGCTTCCCCTGACCGCGACTCTCTGAAACCTAAGTCCCGACGCCTGGAAAAGACCCTGCACCCGCAGCCCCCAGGACCTGAAGGACCGGACTTTCACTGCAGAAGTGACCCCCAGGAGTCCCTCTCCCTTGCCCAAGTGGAGGTTTCCCCGAGGAAGCCCCCCCTTGCCTGCCTGCAGCGCTGAAGAGATCCCTTGATCTCTCATTGACTTACATTGCGAACCCGACGCTTGTTCTAACACTGCACCCGGCCGCCCCCGCGCCGCTGAGGGTGAAATTTCTGTGTGGGCTTGTGTCCCCCCCGGTGCCCTACAAAACCCCCCTGGTCTGCCCTCCGAAGACACGGGTACTTACCTGCAAGCAGACCGGAACCGAGGCACCCCCTTCTCTCCATTATAGCCTATGCGTTTTGGGCACCACTTTGAACTCTGCACCTGACCGGCCCTGAGCTGCTGGTGTGGTGACTTTGGGGTTGCTCTGAACCCCCAACGGTGGGCTACCTTGGACCAAGAACTGAACCCTGTAAGTGTCTTACTTACCTGGTAAAACTAACAAAAACTTACCTCCCCCAGGAACTGTGAAAATTGCACTAAGTGTCCACTTTTAAAATAGCTATTTGTGAATAACTTGAAAAGTATACATGCAATTGAAATGATTCAAAGTTCCTAATGTACTTACCTGCAATACCTTTCAAACAAGATATTACATGTTAAATTTGAACCTGTGGTTCTTAAAATAAACTAAGAAAAGATATTTTTCTATAACAAAACCTATTGACTGGATTTGTCTCTGAGTGTGTGTACCTCATTTATTGTCTGTGTATGTACAACAAATGCTTAACACTACTCCTTGGATAAGCCTACTGCTCGACCACACTACCACAAAATAGAGCATTAGTATTATCTATTTTTACCACTATTTTACCTCTAAGGGGAACCCTTGGACTCTGTGCATGCTATTCCTTACTTTGAAATAGCACATACAGAGCCAACTTCCTACAGCGCCTATGGAGAACAGGATTGCTCCAGTTCCAGTGTGCCAGCAGGTTAAGTACCCGTGTCATCTGGGGGCAGACCAGGGGGTTTTGTAGAGCACAAGTAGGCACACAAAACACACCTTCAGCGGCACAGGAGCGGCCGGGTGCAGTGGGCAAAGCAGGCGTCGGGTTTTAGATAGGATTCAATGGAGGAACCTGGGGGTCACTCTAGCAGTGCAGGCAGGTACAGGAGGGGGCTTCTCGGGACAGCCCCCACATGGGCTAGGCAGAGGGTCGCCTGAGGGGTCCCTCCTTCACTGCGGTTAGGTTCCTTCAGGTCCTGGGGGCTGCTAGTGCAGTGCTTGGACCAAAGGGTCGGGATCCTTGTTACAGGCAGTCGCGGTCAGGGGGAGCCTCTGGATTCTCTCTGCAGGTGTCGCTGTGGGGGTCCAGGGGGGTCGTCTCGGGCTACTCACAGGGTCGCAGTCGCCGGGGACTCCTCCCTGTGGTGTTAGTTCTCTGGATCTCGAGCCGGGGGCATCGGGTGCAGAGTGTGAAGTCTCACGCTTCCGGCGGGAAGAGAGTTCTTTGAAAGTTGATTCTCTGTTGCAAAGATGTTGCTGCTTTTGAGCAGAGCCGCTGCTCATGGGAGTTTCTTGGTCCTGGGGGTCAGGGCAGTCCTCTCAGGCTTCAGAGGTCTCTGGTCCCTGTTGGATGCGTGGCTGGTTGCAGGTTTTTGACTCTGGAGACAGGCCGGTAGGGTTGGGGCCAAAGCAGTTGTTGTTGTCATCCGTCGTCTCTGTAGGCTTGTAGGTCAGCAGTCCTTCTTTGTAGTTCAGGTTGCAGGAATCTGATTTCCTGGGTTCTGGGGCACCCCTAAATACTAAATTTAGGGGGGGTGTTTAGGTCTGGGGGCAGTAGCCAATGGCTACTGTCCTGGAGGGTGGCTACACCCGCTTTGTGCCTCCTCCCTGAGGGGAGGGGGGTACATCCCTATTCGTATTGGGGGAATCCTCTAAAATCAAGATGGAGGATTTCTAAAGGCAGGGGTCACCTCAGCTCAGGACACCTTAAGGGCTGTCCTGACTGGTGGATGACGACTCCTTGTTTTTCTCATTATCTCCGCTGAGCTTGCCGCCAAAAGTGGGGGCTGTGTCTAGGGGGCGGGCATCTCTACTAGCTGGAGTGCCCTGGGGCATTGTAACACAAAGCCTGAGCCTTCGGGGCTCACTGCTAGGTGTTACAGTTCTTGCAGGGGGAGGTGTGAAGCACCTCCACCAAGAGCAGGATTTGTTTTGGCCTCAGAGTGCACAAAGGCCCTCACCCCATGGGGTCAGAAACTCGCCTCTCAGCAGCCGGCTGGCACAGACCAGTCAGTCCTGCACTGAAGGATTGGGTAAAATACAGGGGGGATCTCTAAGATGCCCTCTGTGTGCATTTTTTAATAAATCCAACACTGGCATCAGTGTGGGTTTATTATTTTGAGAAGTTTGATACCAAACTTCCCAGTATTCAGTGTAGCCATTATGGAGCTGTGGAGTTCGTTTTGACAAACTCCCAGACCATATACTTAATATGGCCAGACTACTTACAATGTCTAAGAATAGACTTAGACACTGTAGGGGCATATTGCTCATGCAGCTATGCCCTCACCTGTGGTATAGTGCACCTGCCTTAGGGCTGTAAGGCCTGCTACAGAGGTGATTTACCTATGCCACAGGCAGTATTTTGTGGGCATGATATCCTGAGGGGGATGCCATGTCGGCTTTGCCTTTTTCTCCCCACCAACACACACAATCTACAATGGCAGTGTGCATGTGTTAAGTGAGGGGGTCCCTTAGGGTGGCACAACACATGCTGCATCCCTTAGGGACCTTCCCTGGTCACAGGGCCCTTGGTACCACTGGTACCTTTTACAGGGGACTTATCTGTGTGCCAGGGGTGGGCCAATTGTGGAAACAATGGAACATTTCTAGTGAAAGAACACTGGTGCTGGGGCCTGGTTAGCAGGGTCCCAGCACACTTCTCAGTCAAGTCAGCATCACTATCAGGCAAAACGTGGGGGATAACTGCAACAGGGAGCCATTTTCCTACACACCCCCATATCCTTCTCGTGAGGAGAGAAAGACCCAACTGTCCAGATTCAATAAGAGCATTGGCGTTCTACCTCAATCTCTTACCAATGACTTCCGGGTGAACGATCAGCTCTTTGTGGGTTATGTGGGTGCGAAGGGTGGAAGGGTGCAGGAGAGAACCATATCTAGTTGGGTTGTTCTCTTCATCAAAATGTGCTACACTTCAACTAAGAAGCAACCCCCTGAGTGTTTGTGTGCTCACTCCTCCAGAGCAACAGCTTCCACCACTGCGTCAGCACAAGGAGTTCCAGTCCTGGACATCTGCCAGGCAGCAGCGTGGGCATCTCTGCGCATGTTCACCAAACCATGTTGCCTGGACACTCAGGTCCACGGGGACGGCTATTTTGGCCATTTGGTCCTGCAAGACTTCCTAGTATGATCTTGGCTCACAGACCCTCCTCCAGGGATGGTATTGCTTGGGTATCTATTCTAAGGTAAGGAATATGCAACTAGAAGTTTCTATCAGCTGAACAAGTTACTTACCTTAGGTAACAAATTATCTGGTAGAGACACACTGTAGTTGCAGATTCCTTACAGACCCACCCATCCTCCCCGCTCTGCGAACTGATTTCTAGGGACACGGACTCCCTTTCAAGGCCTCTGTTCTGGCGCACCAGTCTGTGTTCTTCATGACTCAGTACTTCTGGTGCGTAAAGTTGTGCAAAGAAACTGACATCAGTATGCCTGGATGGCGTCTATATATGTCCTCGATGTCATCATGGTGATCACGACGCCAACGATGGATGCAGAGTCGACCACCTGACACCGTGCAAGGGTATTGCTCGAAGAAAAATCTCCAGATCCAGTCTGACGCCTGGGGGAAATTCTAAGGGTAAGGACTATGTCTCTACCAGATAATATTTTGCCGAAGTTAAGTAACTTGTTCAACAGGGGAATCTGGGTACATGCGCAATATCATTGAGGAGGAAGAGCCACTTGATCCTGTGACTCAAATCCTTCTTTGAAGAAAAACAACTTGCAACACTCTGAACCCAGCACTAGATGACACAAGTATGCAGAGCATGTGATTCTACAGCACTACATGCCACAAGCAGGTGCTTACTGGGTAAGTAACATTTTCCTTTCCTTTCATGATACCCCTTTCCCTTTGAATGGGATGTAGCTCAGGACAACTGCTAATCCTCCTCCCACCCTCATACTGGCAACTTTTGGAGGCTATCCTTTTTATCCTTTTCCCTCTTCCCCTGAAAGAGGGCCTGATCCGCTTTTCGCTGGCTACTACCCAGGGTCTTTAGGGACCCTGGTTCTTACGCACTCACCAACTATCTTGCCCAGTTTCCTAATGCTAGACAGTTTAGAGACCACCAGATGCTGGTGCAAGTTCTTTGAATGATAATTTGTGCTCCTTAGCAAACAAATTGTAGAGCCATTCAAATATATCAACTTTGTTGCCTTTAATCTGACCACCTAGCGCCTTAACAGACCACAAAAAATTAAGATGTATTTGACCCGTAAATGGGTCTCATTGTGTGACCCTATGTAAATATTTTAAAATACAGAGTTGCCTTTTCATTCTCACATAAGTGTACCTTCAAATATATCTATTTCTGATGTAGGGGGAAAAAAAACTCTTGTTTGATTAAATAGACTAAACATTTGCTCCGTATATAATAAGAATCTAGTCCACATATAGAGGTCACATGATCCGTGACTACCCTCTTAGTTTACTAATAGCATTGCCATCAGGGTAAGACTGTTTATCAGTTTGTTTAAACACTCACTTTTAATATGTTTCAAAAGCATTATGTGGTAGCGCACTGTCATTTATAGACAGTAAATTGCCAAGAAATTTCCAAAAACCTTTCCACTAGCTTGCAACTTTACTGATAAAACTATATGGTGTATTAACAACGATCTGTGAAAATTGGGTTTCAGGAACCATGCTTACCCTTTGCACAACACCAAGTGAAGTGTTCTGATTTTCTTGTCACACACAGGAACTAAAAATTGGCTTTCACAACTCCTGAAATATATTTTGAAATGTTTGTTCATTTGACATAGTTAATTATTGTGTCTTTGGAAAAACCTGACACACTACAGCCTTTCATTTTACAAGATAAACTGACTTTTGACTTCTGTCTCTGAAAACAGAGCAAATGAGACAAGATAAGACCAAGATGCAAAGGTGTCTTTATTGCTTCTTCACTGTAAGACTGAAAAGAACACCTGTCAACTCACCAGAAGGGGCAAGTGGGTCCTAAAAATAGCTCAACCTGATAAAATATGACTCGCCTTAGTGAGTGGGCAAGTAGATTTTTCGAGGCCTGCTTAGCTATCATCGAAGTCTACCCAAGTTTGTGTGGTAACTTTCTGAAGGGATCTAAGCTCCAGTCTATACTCTTCAGCTCAACAAGGACTGCTTTCATATAGGTTTAGGATTCACCTACCTCTTCCTCTAGTGGTAATAGTCTATCTCTACCAACCCCTGGTACTCACTCTCACAGAAGTGTTCCCATTTGTTGTGTCCTCACCTTCCTCATTTTGAGTGCTTGCTTATATGGGGCCAGCCACTTGAGTGCCACCCCCAGGAACATAACTAGGGACAGCCCCTTTGGGCAACCTTACACCAGGGGCATCCCCATCACCACCTCCACATCTGCTGCCACCATCTTCTCTGGGCTCCAAGTCCAGCCTGGCCCTCCTTTCTTCTAGGGTCAACTTTATGTCCGGCAGAGCTATGGGCCTCTCTTCCAAGTCCAGGCTGTATGGATCTCTAACTGTGTTCAAATCCAGTCAGACTGTGGACCTTGAGGACCCTCCTGGGCCATCCAAGGGGGATAGGTGTTAGATGGCATTTGTGGCTGTAGATACACAGTTCTGCATACTTCCGCCATCTAGTGTTGAGTCCAGAAGGTTGAAAGTTATTTTTGTACGAAAAGTCTTTCAAGTCTCAGGGTATAGTGACTCCTCCTCTTGCTGTTAATGTGCATGGGGATAGACTCCATCTTCAGATTTTTGTTTTCTTCTGCCATCACGTCCAGTTGTGTTTTCAGCATACTCTGGTTCAATGCCATATTAGTTCTTTCTCCGTTCGGGAAACCTCCATTCCGTCTGTATTATCGAACGCGGTACTACTTTTCCCTTTTGTTCTGGGACCGGAGAAAATTCCTTCACAATCGACTTTTTTCGATTAAGGCCCTCCGGGCTGTGCCGCTTGGGCTGCCATTTTCTCCATGCTACACCTCAGACAATGAAATCCTGATGGAACGGATGCCCTTCCACTTTGTCCAAAGTATCACTCGAAATTTCCGAGGACTGATCTCCAAGAGGTTTGCAACCTTTGTCTATCCCCAGAGCATGGAGACTGTGAAGCTTACTGGTCTTTCCTGTAGAGGAAGACTCTGCATGATCAGAGATCTAGTGGCTGAGAGATGCAGCTGCAAAGTTTAGAGGAGACACCAGACATCTTCGGTATCCAGGACACCATGTCAGATGCCGAGCAGGACTTCTAGGAGGCTTCAGCTGCTAAGGAAGAGGCTTTCTTCATTCAACACTGTGACTCCACTCGATATGCAGGAAATTCCTGCTGGTCAACCAACAGTGAGTAAGCCTCACCCTCCTCCTGTTTTTAAAAAAAAAAAAAAAAAAAAAACACACACAAATACAGAAGCAAAGGCTATCAAGCCATCACTGCTCTCGGGCCATGGCAGGCATTGAAGAACTAGCCAATGCCCCACCTTCAGACTCGGCACGGAATCCAAAACAGCTCTCCACCTCTGTACCAAAACCTCCACGTCACACTCTGCACTAACTGTTTCGGCACCAAAAAGACTTTCTTCCTCGATATCAACCACTTTGGCACTGAAAGTAACATGTTTTCGCATTGGGGAAAAGCTCTCCATGCAGCCTCAGAGCTGATAACTTCCTCTGAGCCCATTCTTCACAAAATGAAGCAACAGTTTCATGCTAAGCAGTCACAACTACAAACACAACCACACACAAGATATTTCTGGTTAAAGCAGTGCCATTTAAGAGGCAGCTTTTCTTCGTAGAGGCCATTGATCCACTGTCTCCAGTCAAACAGAGGGGAATGGAAAAGGACTTGGTAAACATCCACCCACTTCTGCCTACCTATACACCACCAATTACTCCACCACTAACTCCTTCTCCACAATCTCATTGTGACCCTCTGTAGAAATCTGGCCTGGTGTGGTGGGTACCTATGGTTCTTACTCCTTATACCAGGTCCAGGTATCCCCTCTCAGTGAAGTGTAGGCAATGTCTAGAAGCCAGGCTCCCTAGAGGTAATTGTGGATGAGCAGCCAAGGCTTGTTATAGGAGACATTCAAAGCTCATGCAATACCACTACAGTCACACAACACTTAGACACAAGAAAGAAAACACTTGGTTGTACAGAACTAAAGGCACTTTATTTTTGGAACACAGTATCAGAAAATACTAGAGGCAGCCCTCCAATCGGAGGTAAGTAAATACATATATATTGTGTTCAGTGGCATGTGTAGCTGCAGATACACATGCTGTGCATATCTCGCCATCTAGTGTTGGGCTCGGAGTGTTACAAGAAGTCTTTTTTCGAGTCATAGGATCAAGTGACTCCTCCTCTCGGTGATAGTGCACATGGGCATCAACTCCTTTGTTAGATTGTTTTCTTTCCGCCATTGGATTTGGACGTGTTCCCTCTCGCTCTGGGACTTTCGATTCGGAAACTCTATATTATCTCAAACTTTTCTCATACTGTCTGTTTTTTTTCGAACGCGGTTTCTTCTGCACTCAATCCGATAGTACCGTCGGGACCAAGGAAACACCCTTTCAGACACTTGCACATTCCTTGGGCCTGTTTGGGCCTACTGCGTCATACCCTGATGGATCGGACTCCATTCTGATTCTGTCCTTGGTGCCACGCTAAATTTCCTTACATCGACCAGCACTTGAGCTGTAATCTCTGCTTTTCTCCGGAACATTGTGAGGAAAGCTGTGAGGCGTGTCTGTCTTTTCAATCGAATAAAACACTACGGGATTGAAGGGCACAAAGACTGGAGATGGCATCCAAGCACACAGAGTCCGACAGTCCGACACCCTCGAAGAGGTGCAGGCACAGTTTCGATCCCAGACTCCGAGGAAGGTTCAGACAAAGACAGCCAGCTGATAGCAACGGCGCAATATGTGAGTACACCTGCCCCAATACCCACTTTAAAAAAAAATCAGGCAAGGCCTTGGGTGCATCACTGCTGTCAAGCCATGGTTCCACCTGAAAAATCGTAAGCAGGGTCATCCCATGCAGCCAGTCATTATTAGGGAGAAGTTGTGTCGCACAATAATAGAATCTTATGTCCGCCATGGCCAGACCACCATCCTTGGTCATGCGAGAGCACTTCCCCAGTGCCACCCTTGGAGGCCCGCCAGCCCAAATAAACTTCCTTCCCATAGCTGGCATGGTGTCAATACCACGCCTGTGGGACATGTAAGGGGTAGTTTTGTAGTTCGTACAAAAGTTTGGGGAGGACCATCATTTTATAAAGCGCAACTCTGCCCTTGATGTTAAAGGGGGAGGTTGGTCCAGCACATCACATCCTCGCAAACCTTGCGTCACAGGGCACAGATTCTGACTCTGTGTCAGACCGGGCTCCCATGAGATTTGTATCTCAAACTACTGGAATCTAACCCAACTTATCGTGATTTGACACTGCCAGTCCTCATCCTGGCGATAACCTTTCATTGGAATCAAGAGGTTTGTTCCAGTTAATGCTTATCCTTGATGCCTCCCCAAAGAGCCGCAATATTTGGAGAACTATGGGCCCCATCTCGAAGTCTGCAATGTTATCTTGTCAGCCTGGTGTTCCCCCACCAATCCCCCCACCCCCGCACCAAGACGGTATACATCGGCCGTTGTAACAAGTTTGTGCCGTAGACTGCAGCTAAACAGGTTGATCCCTGCTCTGCACCCCTTTCCCAAGTTATTCTGTTCATTCTTACCTTGGCCCAGCAGGGCTCTGCATTGGGCATGTTGAAGGATTATCTTCCATTTCTGCCTTCCTGCTGCTTGCAGATCAGCCTTCCTTTTTCAAGTCCCTATTGTAACTAGGTTCCTTTAAGGTTTGCAACACTTATTTCCTCTATCTACACTCGTTGTCTCATGGGGACCTCAACTTGGTCCTGACCTTCCTAATGTGTGCTCCCTTTGAACCACTTCATACTTGCCCTCGTAGGCTTCTCCCCATCAGGATGCTCTTTCTGGTGGCAATTAAATCTGCCTGGAGGTTCAGTGAACTACAGGTGTTGTCATCGCAGACTCCATATGTCTCCTTCCCAAACAAACTGGTCCTTCGGAACCAAGCATCTTTCTTGCCGAAGGTGGAAACACTGTTCCATATAGGCCACTCTTATCTTTCTTACTTTCCAAATTCCACCTCATCCCTGTAAGGAAGATTAAAAACTTCACCACCTGGACCCAAAGAGTGTTGCTGTTCTACCTTAACAGCGTAACCCATTCTGGGTGGAGGGTAAACTCTTCATGGTATTTGTCAGGGCCAAAAATGGAAAGGCCGTGCAAAAGTGAGCCATCTCATGATGGATCGTGCTCTGCACGAAGATCTGCTATGCATTGGCCAGAAAGCAACCCCCCCCCCCAAAAAAAGGATTTGCATGGCCATTCCACCAGAGCAAAGGCTGCTACCACTGCATTAGCACACTGAGTTCTGGTCCTGGTCATCTGCCAGGCAGCAGCATGGGTCTCGCTGCACATTCGTCAAACACTTCTGCCTGGGCAGTCAGGTCCTACGGGATGTGCACTTTTCTTGTTTGGTCAAGCAGGACTTTTTGGTTTAAAGCATGTTTGCAGACCCACCCCGGGAAGGTCTTGCTTGGATATCTATTCTAAGGTAAGGAATATACAGCTAGAAGTCTCCATCAGATGACCAAGTTACTTGACTTCGGTAATACCTTACCTGGTAGAGACTGTCTAGCTTCAGATTTCTTAACAACCCATCCATCCTCCCTCGTCTGCGTACTGATTTTAGAGTTAAGGGCTGTTCCCCTCTTCAGGGCCTTAGTTCCACACACCAGTTGTCTGTGTTCTTCGTGGCTCAGCGCTTCTGGCATGGAAAGTCGTGAAAAGAATTTAGGTCATCATGCTGATGAGGTGGTGCGTATATAGGCAAGCACATGTCTTTTCCAGCGCAGACCATTCCACACAGAGGAGACTGATGCCATCAACTGGTGCACGTGGTTACTGCTCACGAAAACGTTCCCTAGCCAGGGTGACACCTAGAGATAATTCTAAGGTAAGGAATCTGCAGCTATGTAGTCTCTACCAGACAAGGTGTTCCAAAAGGTAAGTAACTTTCATCTTTACTAACACTGTTAATGGTGGATTTTGCTTCCTGTACATTCATTCACCACAGTCTTGCTCCCCTGTGAGTCAGTGGCCTGTTCAATACGATCCTCAGTTAGGCAAAAATATAAGGTACTGTATTGTTGCCCACTGATTCTGTCTAGTTTACTAGTTGCACGCCTTGATTGGGTGCAGAAAATGTGCCAGGAAAAGATGCCAGGACTCGTGACAGCACCTCGTATACTTTGATGTCTTAACAGTCTGAGCAGGCAGAGTTCCGTCAGTGGAGAGATGTTGCTGGATGAACATTTCCTGGCTCAAGTCTCCCTCCTCAGATAATCATAAAATGAATAATCTGCTGGAAGACGTGGTACCAACCAGCAATATTACTGAAGAAAAGTTACTTTTGGTCCGGAGACAAGAACAGTGGAATTTGAATAGTTAGGGCTATTGATTTTGCTTATGTTACTGTGGCTGGCATTGTGGTGAAACCTCGAGATTTTGTCAGAATTAGTTTTGGATGTATGTGGTAATCCATCCTGATGAGGGAAGGAAGAATATTACCCTCAAATAAAACTATCCTGAATACTAACTAAAGGTTTTTATCATGTAAATGTAGCCTGTCAGACTTCTACAGTGGTGATAAATATCATCTGCATATGGATGAATTGCTGTACCACTTTGTTTTCAGTATTTCCAGTTCAGTGGGCATGTTTTCTAAAAAGTAATCAAGACTTGTGAATGATGCTGCATGTTAGAAAAGTTTGGAGGATTTAGGTCCACGTCCTCTGGTTAAGCTCCCACATTATTAATAAGGCATTCTACACAGGAAGTTTGTGTCTTTGGACCCTCTCCTTTTTTGGAGTACCCCTTGGTTATGTTAGAAAAGTAATGGGTATCTAAAGAGTTCCTTATGTTTAGGCTGGCTTTTAACTGACAGAAACAAGGACGAAGGATGGGGATAGTTCACCACACATGCTCATTAGTTTGGCCTGCAGTTGAAGTATGACAGACAATTTAGAAACTTGTCTCAGGATTTGAAGGGTATGTTTTTTTCTTAGTTTGACTTCATTAGTAGAGGGACTGTTTTAATTTGGTTAGGGAAATTTCCTTTAAGAGACAACACGTTTTAAGGGCAGGCGCAGAGTAGCTTTATCCACAACACAATACCCAAAAGACGCAGGAGGTTTGGGCATGCCAAATTTCAAACTATATTACGCCGCTGCTCAGCTGCAATGGCCAACCATGTGGCTTAGTGAGCCCCCTTTAGAGGAAAGCAAAGCATTGCGAGAACATATAGCATTGCTGCCGATTCTAATCTCGCTATTAGCTAGCCCCTCCTGCCCACAGAAAAAGCTTATTTTGTTGGATGTAGCCAGATCTTGTTGGCGTAGATATGTCCAAGGCAAGGCCCCCATGCCTCCTTATTCCCCCCTGCTGCCGCTGACACAACTGCTGGGAACCCACAAACTTACATTACACCATGAAACACGAGACATGAGTCTATTAAACGCAGGAGACTGCTATTCAAGATCCACGATGCGCATCTTCACGGAACTAGTGAACGACGAGGTCACACATACTGGGGCCTTTCTGACATATAGCTCCGTCAAAAGTCTACTCAACAACTTATGGGGACTCGGCAGGCAATGTTGAGCCACAAGAATCTCAGCTGCTCACTGTAATCCTCACCATAGGCGACACAAAAGGCATCATAACCAAACTATATAAATTGCTCCTAGCAGAGGCTTGCTCGGACTTGGCAATAGCTAAGTCCCGCTGGGACGCTACCCTCCCCTCACCATTATCCCAGAAAACTTGGGCCGCAGCACTCTATGATCAAGAACGTATCTCGTAATACTAGACTGCAATACACCCAGTTCAACTACATTCACCACTCCTACTCTATCTCCGGCCCGCATTAACAAAATATACCCGAACTCAAACCCTACATGCCCTAGATGCGCTACCCGTGCAGCAGACTCCTACCACGTGGTATGGAGCTGTCACCCAGTGAACACGGCTTGGCAACGTATTACCGATGCCACAGCGGACATAGTCGTTCACACCCTAGCATCCATGCCGGAATCATGCTTACTTGGCATACGCCATCGCGATAAAGGAGACAAACACCTTCAAAAATTAATCGACCTTGCCTTCGTAGTTTACAAGCGCATGATTGCCACACACTGGAAGGCCCCACACGCTCCGACACATGCTGCCTGGCTCCGCGACCTGCATAGCCGCTCGCAAGCAGAGTCTCAAACATTACGCCAGCTACAATATAGGGGACTGGCCCAGGGCGGCGCTGAAATCTGGGATAATTTTGTGGTACGCATTGAAGCCAGAGATGATACATACCCCTCCAACCCCGAACATCTCGGAACCAAGGTTATACATTCCCTGTCTAAACTCCACACCGCACAACCCCCCGAAGTCCTCCAAAAATCAGCCCAGACATCAACAAATCCACAGGAAGCGCAACAATATTAAGTTAAATAAGTCTCCCCTAACAGCGACCCCCTGAGTTACCATGTTGACACAACACCACCACTATTGGCGCTGCGCGCACTTCTGTCTGGCCCCAGCCCCTGCTCCACAGCTCACATACACAACAGCAGTGCCACCCCCACCCCACAGGCAAGTACAGCCCGAAAGACATCATATGCCCGCTTATATAATCCTCGGAATACAAATGTGACCTTAATCATTAGTTGTACAGTTACATGTTGCACTATAGTACGTCAAAATACAAACTGCATAGTGCAAGATACCATATGCGTGTAAACAGAATGCAAAATCTTGAATGAAGAAATGTACTGCTGCTTGTTTATCATGTTTAATAAACAGATTTAAAAAAATAAAAAAAAACATGTTTGATATATGAAGATTCTGTCAATAGTTTTGTGAGCTGGAGTCATCCATATGCATTTGATTGTTGTTTTTGGGAATTGCTCTATGCAGTGTTGCGAAATGTTGATCAGATAACATATGAACCATGTATGGTGGAACTACAGAGTTTTCAACGCAAGATAGTAGCTACTCCTAGTCTCTAAGTCTCTAGCAAGTCCTCCAGACTGCCCCATTTCCTCCAGATATCATTCCGGATCCTCCCTACATCCCATGTACAAGACCCAGTGCCAGATTTCTGATTCTTTTGCAGTTACCTACCTGATTGCCTTCGTACTATTATTGATTGTTTAAGTCCCATTTCCCTTGTGCTTGTTATAGAATGCCAAGCTCCTGGAACAGATCTTGAGATCAACCCCACGCTGGAATCTCTCTGCCTCAGCATGACGGAGCACGCCCTTGGAGGTGAGATGAACAATTTGGCGTTCTGTAGCATAAGCGAAGAAGGCAGGCAGGACATGGTAAATTGGATGGGCTGAGAACATGATACAACTGTAGTGAATTCCTTGATAGTCAACCATTTTAGGTTGAGCGTAAGCGTTCGACCTCGGGTATACTTTTAGTACACTTAAAGGCTTAAAGCGATTTCATTTGTTGGTTGCAGAGTCCCTCATTTTTCAGAGCAGTAACTAACTACTGTATTATTCCACTTTGTTTCTTTATCTGTTGCTGTGAGACACTTTTTTGTTATTTCTTTGTTGCCTTTTCACTAAGAGTGTTTAAGGCTGGTAGCTGCCTGTTGTATTGCAGCATTCCGGTCCTCCCACCTCCTCCCATGCCCCTGACATTTGTTTTGGCTTTATTCCAGTGCTGTCCTTGTTCATCTCTGGCTCCTAAAATAAGCTTATTTTACCAAAGAAACACCTGGTCGTTTAGCTCAGTGGTTCCCACCCTGGGGTCTGGGAACCACTGGGGGTCTGCGAAGTCTCTCCGCAGGGAGTCCTGGACTGCTTAGAAAATTAAATATTAACAGATTAGGTCCTCAGTTGTCAGTAATGACTCATAGGGGGTCCCCAGATTCCAATAATATTTCAGTGGGGGTCCCTGGGTTCCAGTAATGATAAAGTGGAGTCCACAGAAGTCAAAAGGTTGTGAACCACTGGTTTAGCTCACTGCTCAGGAAAGCCACAATATGCCCTTTTGGGTAGAATGTAGCTAAACCTAGAAGCAATGATGTGAAACGTGCTTTGCCTCGCAGCCTCTCTCTCCAGGGTCCCTCCTTGCCAGCACTCAAGACATCACACACAGGGCATTGCTTTTCTCCTTTACTGGGGCCATGAATCTTCTCAGACTGCTCTGCTATTGTTAACTTCATTACAGCTTTGTTGAAATGTGAGGCAAGAACTCTTGCAAGACCTTTCTTTCTTGAAAAATTAAAAGAAAATACTTTTCCAGCCTTATTTTCCAGTTTCTGTTCAGATTTTCCTGATGTCGGTAGCCTCCAGTGACCACCAAAACATGGAGGGAAAAGATAAAATTATGAGACAGGGTTGACCAATTTATGTGGCAAGAAAAGTCCAGTTCTGAATTTACAATGCCAATAGCTCTAACTCAAGAAAATATGGGACCTATTGCATTGCAAATGCTTTTTTTTTTTTTTTTTAGTTTTTTTTTTTTAGTCTCTTTATCCTTCCATCTGACTGATGCCAGCCTTCTTCTAGGATAAGTTGAAACCTCAAACCTCCGTTTGTATGTACAAAATAATTTTAGGATGTCAGCCTTTATTCCCATGCTTCAGGATCCTTATGGCTTGCAGGTGACGAAGCAGAGAGTTTAGGGAGTGGGCAGATTTGGGGGCATCAGCAGGCGGGGGGAGCAGAGTGAAGTTAATTTGACGGTGTGGGTTAGGTAGGAGGGTGGCAATAATTGATTTGAGTGGTCCGGGGAGACTGACTGATAGTGACTAAGTGCGTTTGGTAGATGAACATAGAGATAGCTGCTCCTACTTTGTCATGTTGTCAGTGGCATGGCATTCATAAGTCATGACACATTAGATGTTGAAATCTTTCCTAAATTGGGAGTTTCAATATTTAAGAAAAATGTATCTTCAGTGTTAAGCCTAAGCACAACAGTGAAGCATAAGAAAACTGCTTTCTCCTTCCACACAAGACATCTCAGCTCAGGACATGCTTCCTAGCTTACCAGTTAACGAACATTCAGCTTCACAACAGCCACATTCAGTGTAGATGCAACAATAATCTTTGTCTCTCAAAAGAGGCCTTGGGCAGAAATAAGACATGAGAGACAGAAAGAAGAAAGGCCATGAAAAGAAGATTCCTGCTAACTTTGCCCCTAGTAAATAAAAAAAGTATTTCCACCATTAAAGGCAACCAAAACTAGATACAGCCTCTCTTTAAGGAAATGCCTCCTTGGCATGGTTACCCCCTGACTTTTTGCCTTTGCTGATGCTAAGTTTTGATTTGAAAGTGTGCTGAGGCCTGCTAACCAGGCCGTGGCACCAGTGTTCTTTCCCTAACGGGCTCTTTTGTTTCCACAATTGGCACACCCTGGCATCCAGGTAAGTCCCTTGTAACTGGTACCCCTGGTACCAAGGGCCCTGATGCCAGGGAAGGTCTCTAAGGGCTGCAGCATGTCTTATGCCACCCTGTGGACCCCTCACTCAGCACAGTCGCACTGCTTTCCAGCTTGTGTGTGCTAGTGGGGATAAAAAGACTAAGTCGACATGGCACTCCCCTCAGGGTGCCATGCCAACCTCACACTGCCTATGTAGTATAGATAAGTCACCCCTCTAGCAGGCCTTACAGCCCTAAGGCAGGGTGCACTATACCATAGGTGAGGGCATAAGTGCATGAGCACTATGCCCCTACAGTGTCTAAGCAAAAGCTTAGACATTGTAAGTGCAGGGTAGCCATAAGAGTATATGGTCTGGGAGTCTGTCATGCACGAACTCCACAGCACCCTAATGGCTACACTGAAAACTGTGAAGTTTGGTATCAAACTTCTCAGCACAATAAATGCACACTGATGCCAGTGTACATTTTATTGTAACATACACCCCAGAGGGCACCTTAGAGGTGCCCCCTGAAACCATAACCAACTACCCGTGTAGGCTGACTGGTTTTAGCAGCCTGCCACACTCGAGACATGTTGCTGGCCACATGGGGAGAGTGCCTTTGTCACTCTGTGGCTAGTAACAAAGCCTGTACTGGGTGGAGGTGCTTCACACCTCCCCCTGCAGGAACTGTAACACCTGGCGGTGAGCCTCAAAGGCTCACCCCCTTTGTTACAGCACCCCAGGGCACTCCAGCTAGTGGAGTTGCCTGCCCCCTCCGGCCACGGCCCCACTTTTGGTGGCAAGGCCGGAGGAGATAATGAGAAAAACAAGGAGTCGTCACTGGCCAGTCAGGACAACCCCTAAGGTGTCCTGAGCTGAGGTGACTCTAACTTTTAGAAATCCTCCATCTTGCAGATGGAGGATTCCCCCAATAGGATTAGGGATATGCCCCCCTCCCCTCAGGGAGGAGGCACAAAGAGGGTGTAGCCACCCTCAGGGCTACTAGCCATTGGCTACTAACCCCCCAGACCTAAACACACCCCTAAATTCAGTATTTAGGGGCTCCCTAGGAGCTCTGATTCCGGCAACCTAAGAAGAAGAGGACTGCTAAGCTGAAAAACCCTGCAGACAAGACGGAGACACCAACTGCTTTGGCCCCAGCTCTACCGGCCTGTCTCCCCACTTCTAAAGACACTGCTCCAGCGACGCTTTCCACAGGGACCAGCGACCTCTGAATCCTCAGAGGACTGCCCTGCATCTAGAAGGACCAAGAACTCCTGAGGACAGCGGCTCTGTTCACCAAAGACTGCAACTTTGCAACAAAGAAGCAACTTTGAAACAACTCGTCTTTCCCGCCGGAAGCGTGAGACTTCGCACTCTGCATCAGACGCCCCCGGCTCGACTTGTGGAGAACAATCACTTTAGGGAGGATTCCCTGGCGACTGCGAGACCGTGAGTAGCCAGAGTTGCCCCCCCTGAGCCCCCACAGCGACGCCTGCAAAGGGAATCCCGAGGCTCCCCCTGACTGCGACTGCCTGCTTTCAAGAACCCGACGCCTGGTAGGGACACTGCACCCGCAGCCCCCAGGACCTGAAGGATCCGACCTCCAGTGCAGGAGCGACCCCCAGGTGGCCCTCTCCCTTGCCCAGGTGGTGGCTACCCAGAGGAGCCCCCCCCCCCCCCCCACCCCACCCCACCCCTCTTGCCTGCCTGCATCGCTGAAGAGACCCCTTGGTCTCCCATTACTTTCTATTACAAACCCGACGTTTGTTTGCACACTGCACCCGGCCGCCCCCATGCCGCTGAGGGTGTACTTTCTGTGTGGACTTGTGTGTCCCCCCGGTGCCCTACAAAACCCCCTTGGTCTGCCCTCCGAAGACGCGGGTACTTACCTGCTGGCAGACTGGAACCGGGGGTACCCCCTTCTCCATTGAAGCCTATGCGTTTTGGGCACCACTTTGACCTCTGCACCTGACCGGCCCTGAGCTGCTGGTGTGGTAACTTTGGGGTTGCGCTGAACCCCCAACGGTGGGCTACCTTGGATCCAAACTTGAACCCCGTAGGTGGTTTACTTACCTGCAAAAACTAACAAACTCTTACTCCCCCCAGGAACTGTTGTAAATTGCATTAAGTGTCTAGTTTTAAAATAGCTATATGTGATTTATGTGAAAACTGTATATGCTATTTTGCCAAGTCAAAGTTCCTAAAGTACCTACCTGCAATACCTTTCATTTGAAGTATTACATGTAAATCTTGAACCTGTGGTTCTTAAAATAAACTAAGAAGATATATTTTTCTATACAAAAACCTATTGGCCTGGAATTGTCTGAGTGTGTGTTCCTCATTTATTGCCTTTGTGTGTACAACAAATGTTTAACACTACTCCTTTGATAAGCCTACTGCTCGACCACACTACCACAAAATAGAGCATTAGAATGATCTCTTTTTGCCACTATCTTACCTCTAAGGGGAACCCTTGGACTCCGTACATACTATTCCTTACTTTGAAATAGTGCATACAGATCCAACTTCCTACATTGGTGGATCAGCGGTGGGGTACAAGACTTTGCATTTGCTGGACTACTCAGCCTATACCTGATCACACGACTAAGTTCCAGAAATTGTCATTAGAAACTGATTTTTGAAATTTGAGCTATTTTTCTAAATTTTTCAAAGTCCTGCTAGGGCCTTGTGTTAGTCCCTGTTAGCATTTCTTTTAGAGTTTAAAAGTTTTGTAAAAGTTTGAATTAAGTTCTAGAGATAGTTTTAGATTCTTTAAAAGTATTCCAACTTTTAGAAACATAATGTCTAATGCAGAAGAGAATGTGATGGAACTCGACCTCACCCCTTACCTCCATCTTAGGATGAGGGAGTTAAGGTCTCTGCAAATTAAAAAATATTAAAGCTGGTTTAAACCCTACCAAACTACAGCTCCAGGAGCTGTTGGCAGAGTTTGCCAAAGACAACCCCTCTGAGGATGACCTCCTAGAGGAAGAAACTAGTGACGTGGAGGAAGTCCCACCTCCAGTCCTAGTTAGGGAGATCAGGGCTCCTCAAGCCCTGACTCCAAATGTGATAGTCAGAGATGCTGCTTCCCTCACAGGAGGGTCCAGCACCTCTGGAGTCACTGAGGATAGCCTCAGTGAAGATGACCTCCTGCTAGCCAGGATGGCCAAAAGATTGGCTTTAGAGAGACAGCTCCTAGCCATAGAAAGGGAAAGACAAGAGATGGGTTTTGGTCCCATCCATGGTGGCAGCAGCATAAATAGGGTCAGAGATTCTCCTGACATGTTGAAAATCCCTAAAGGGGTTGTAACTAAATATGAAGATGGTGATTAAATCACCAAATGGTTCACAGCTTTTGAGAGGGCTTGTGCAACCAGAAAAGTAAACAGATCTCACTGGGGTGCTCTCCTTTGGGAAATGTTCACTGGAAAGTGGACTCCTCACACTCTCTGGAAAAGATGCAGAATCCTATGACCTCATGAAGGCTACCCTGATTGAGGGCTTTGGATTCTCCACTGAGGAGTATAGAATTAGGTTCAGGGGGGCTCAAAAATCCTCGAGCCAGACCTGGGTTGATTTTGTTGACTACTCAGTGAAAACACTCGATGGTTGGATTCAAGGCAGTGGTGTAAATGATTATGATGAGCTGTACAATTTATTTGTGAAAGAACACCTGTTAAGTAATTGTTCAAATGATAAACTGCATCAGCATCTGGTAGACCTAGGACCAATTTTTCCCCAAGAATTGGGAAAGAAGGTGGACCATTGGGTCAAGACTAGGGTGGCCAAGACTTCCACAGGGGGTGACCAAACGAAAGAGCTCACAAAGCCTCCCCAGGGGAAGAGTGTTGAGACATCCAAAGGGAAAAATAGTAAAGAGTCTTCTACAGGCCCCCAAAAACCTGCACAGGAGGGTGGACCCAGAGCCTCTTCGCAATCCAATTTTGGGTACAAGGGTAAAAACTTTGATCCCAAAAAGTCCTGGTGTCGTAGCTGTAATCAGTCTGGACACCAAACTGGAGACAAGGCCTGTCCCAAGAAAGGTTCCACTTCTAACTCTACTCCAGCTAACAATGGAATGGCTAGTCTCCAAGTGGGATCAACAGTGTGCCCAGAGCAAATCAGGTGTCACACTGAAGCTACATTAGACTCTGAGGGTGGGGTGGATTTAGCCACACTGGCTGCCTGACCCCGTAATATGCAAAAATACAGGCAGCAGCTCTTAATTAATGGGACAAGTGTAGAAGGCCTAAGGGATACAGGTGCAAGTGTCACCATGGTGACAGAGAAACTGGTTTCCCCTGGTCAATACCTGGCTGGACAAACTTATCCAGTCACCAACGCTGACAATCAGACTAAAGTACATCCCATGGCTATGGTAACTTTAGAATGGGGAGGGGTCAATGGCCTGAAACAGGTGGTGGTCTCCTCAAATATCCCTGTAGACTGTTTGCTTGGAAATGACCTGGAGTCCTCCGCATGGGCTGAGGTAGAACTGAAAACCCATGCAGCCATGCTGGGTATCCCTGAACTGGTGTGTGTCAAGACAAGGGCACAGTGCAAGGCTCAGGGTGAAAAAGTGGTGTTGGAGCCTGGAAAAAGGGCCCAACCCACCAAGAGAAAAGGAAGGAAGACTGGGGAACCAGCTTCCACACAACAAGAAAGAGAACCTCTCTTCCCAGGAAGAAGTTCTGCCCTCTGAGGGAACTGAGCCTCTGGAGTTAGGACCTTATCAGGTTGAGCTCCTAGGCCCAGGGGGACCCTCAAGGGAACAGTTGTGTAAGGGGCAAGAAACCTGTCCCTCTCTTGAAGGCCTTAGGCAGCAAGCTGCGGAAGAGTCAAATGGAAAAACAACAGGAACACATAGGGTCTATTGGGAAGATGGACTCCTTTACACTGAGGCAAGAGATCCCAAACCTGGTGCCACTAGGAGAGTGGTAGTGCCTCAGGAGTTTAGGGAGTTCATTCTGACCTTAGCCCATGATATTCCTCTTGCTGGGCAATTAGGGACAGACCAAGATGTGGGAGAGACTAGTCAACCACTTCTATTGGCCCAACATGTCCCAGAAGGTCAAGGAGTTTTGTGCCTCCTGTGCCACCTGCCAAGCCAGTGGTAAGACAGGTGGACACCCAAAGGCCCCCCTCATTCCACTTCCAGTGGTGGGGGTCCCCTTTGAAAGAGTGGGTGTGGACATAGTGGGTCCACTTGAACCTCCCACAGCCTCAGGGAACCTGACTTACTAGTAGTAGTGGATCATGCTACTAGATACCCTGAAGCAATTCCCCTTAGGTCGACTACTTTCCCTGCAGTAGCCAAGGCACTCATTGGTATCTTTACCAGAGTGGGTTTTCCTAAGGAGGTGGTGTCTGACAGAGGTACCAACTTTGTCAGCATACCTGAAACACATGTGGAATGAGTGTTGGGTGACTTACAAATTCACCTCACCATACCATCCACAAACCAATGGTCTTGTTGAGAGATTCAACAAGACATTGAAAGGCATGATCATGGGTCTCCCTGAAAAACTCAAAAGGAGATGGGATGTCCTCTTGCCATGTCTGCTTTTCGCTTACAGAGAGGTGCCTCAGAAGGGAGTAGGGTTTTCCCCCTTTGAACTTCTGTTTGGCCACCCTGTAAGGGGACCACTAGCTCTTGTGAAGGAAGGCTGGGAGAGACCTCTTCATGAGCCTAAGCAAGATATAGTGGACTATGTACTTGGCCTTCGTTCAAGGATGGCAGAGTATATGGAAAAGGCAAGTAAAAACCTTGAGGCCAGCCAACAGCTCCAGAAGTTTTGGTATGACCAAAAGGCTGCAATGGTTGAATTTCAGCCAGGGCAGAAAGTCTGGGTTTTGGAACCTGTGGCTCCCAGGGCACTTCAGGACAGATTGAGTGGCCCTTACCCAGTGCTAGAAAAGAAGTCAGGTCACCTACCTGGTGGACCTAGGCACTAGCAGGACCCCCAAGAGGGTGATCCATGTGAACCGCCTTAAGCTCTTCCATGACAGGGCAGATGTGAATCTGTTGATGGTAATAGATGAGGACCAGGAAGCTGAGAGTGAACCTCTCCCTGATCTCCTCTCCACAGACCCTAAAGATGGTTCAGTAGATGGAGTGATCTATTCAGACACCCTCTCTGGCCAACAGCAATCTGACTGTAGGAAGCTCCTGCAACAGTTTGCTGAGATCTTTTCCCTAACCCCTGGTCAGACACACCTGTGTACCCATGATCTGGACACAGGAGACAGCATGCCTGTCAAAAACAAAATATTCAGACAGTCTGACCAAGTTAAGGAAAGCATCAAGGTGGAAGTCCACAAGATGCTGGAATTGGGAGTAATTGAGCACTCTGACAGCCCCTGGGCTAGCCCAGTGGTCTTAGTCCCCAAACCTCACACCAAAGATGGGAAGAGAGAGATGAGGTTTTGTGTGGTCTACAGAGGTCTTAATTCTGTTACCAAGACAGATGCCCATCCCATTCCAAGGGCAGATGAATTAATTGACAAACTAGGTGCTGCCAGATACTTAAGTACCTTTGACTTGACAGCAGGGTACTGGCAAATCAAGATGGCTCCAGGAGCAAAAGAAAAGACAGCATTCTCCACACCTGATGGGCATTATCAGTTTACTGTTATGCCTTTTGGTTTAAAGAATGCCCCTGCCACCTTCCAAAGGTTGGTGAATCAAGTCCTTGCTGGCTTGGAGTCCTTTAGTGCAGCTTATCTTGACGATATTGCTGTCTTTAGCTCCAGCTGGCAGGATCACCTGGACCACCTGAAGAAGGTTTTGAAGGCTCTGCAATCAGCAGGCCTCTCTATCAAGGCATCCAAATGCCAGATAGGGCAGGGAACTGTGGTTTACTTGGGTCACCTTGTAGGTGGAGGCCAAGTTCAGCCACTCCAGCCTAAGATCCAGACTATTCTGGATTGGGCAGCTTGAAAAACCCAGACTCAAGTCAGGGCATTCCTTGGTTTGACTGGGTATTACAGGAGGTTTGTGAAGGGATATGGATCCATAGTGACAGCCCTCACAGAACTTACCTCCAAGAAAATGCCCAAGAAGGTAAACTTTACTGTAGAATGCCAACAGGCCTTGACACCCTGAAACAAGCAATGTGCACAGCACCAGTTCTCAAAGCTCCAGATTACTCCAAGCAGTTCATTGTGCAGACAGATGCCTCTGAACATGCGATAGGGGCAGTTTTGTCCCAAACAAATGATGATGGCCTTGACCAGCCTGTTGCTTTCATTAGCAGGAGGTTACTCCCCAGGGAGCAGCGTTGGAGTGCCATTGAGAGGGAGGCCTTTGCTGTGGTTTGGTCCCTGAAGAAGCTGAGACCATACCTCTTTAGTACTCACTTTGTAGTTCAGACTGACCACAGACCTCATCGATGTCTGATGCAAATGAAAGGTGAAAATCCAAAACTGTTGAGGTGGTCCATCTCCCTACAGGGAATGGACTTTATAGTGGAACACAGACCTGGGACTGCCCATGCCAATGCAGATGGCCTTTCCAGGTTCTTCCACTTAGAAAATGAAGACTCTCTTGGGAAAGGTTAGTCTCATCCTCTTTCGGTTGGGGGGGGGTTGTGTAAGGAAATGCCTCCTTGGCATGGTTACCCCCTGACTTTTTGCCTTTGCTGATGCTAAGTTTTGATTTGAAAGTGTGCTGAGGCCTGCTAACCAGGCCCCAGCACCAGTGTTCATTCCCTAACCGGTACTTTTGTTTCCACAATTGGCACACCCTGGCATCCAGGTAAGTCCCTTGTAACTGGTACCCCTAGTACCAAGGGCCCTGATGCCAGGGAAGGTCTCTAAGGGCTGCAGCATGTCTTATGCCACCCTAGGAACCCCTCACTCAGCACAGTCACACTGCTTGCCTGCTTGTGTGTTCTAGTGGGTATAAAAAGACTAAGTCGACATGGCACTCTCCTCAGGGTGCCATGCCAACCTCACACTGCCTATGTAGTATAGATAAGTCACCCCTCTAGCAGGCCTTACAGCCCTAAGGCAGGGTGCACTATACCATAGGTGAGGGCATAAGTGCATGAGCACTATGCCCCTACAGTGTCGAAGCAAAACCTTAGACATTGTAAGTGCAGAGTAGCCATAAGAGTATATGGTCTGGGAGTCTGTCATGCACGAACTCCACAGCACCATAATGCTACACTGAAAACTGTGAAGTTTGGTATCAAACTTCTCAGCACAATAAATGCACACTGATGCCAGTGTACATTTTATTGTAACATACACTCCAGAGGGCATCTTAGAGGTGCCCCCTGAAACCTTAACCAACTACCCGTGTAGGCTGACTGGTTTTAGCAGCCTGCCACATTCCAGACATGTTGCTGGCCACATGGGGAGAGTGCCTCTGTCACTCTGTGGCTAGTAACAAAGCCTGTACTGGGTGGAGGTGCTTCACACCTCCCCCTGCAGGAACTGTAACACCTGGCGGTGAGCCTCAAAGGCTCACCCCCCTTGTTCCAGCACCCCAGGGCACTCCAGCTAGTGGAGTTGCCCGCCCCCTCCGGCCACGGCCCCACTTTTGGTGGCAAGGCCGGAGGAGATAATGAGAAAAACAAGGAGTCGACACTGGCCAGTCAGGACAGCCCCTAAGGTGTCCTGAGCTGAGGTGACTCTAACTTTTAGAAATCCTCCATCTTGCAGATGGAGGATTCCCCCAATAGGATTAGGGATATCCCCCCCCTCCCCTCAGGGAGGAACCACAAAGAGGGTGTAGCCACCCTCAGGGCTAGTAGCCATTGGCTACTAACCCCCCAGACCTAAACACACCCCTAAATTCAGTATTTAGGGGCTCCCCAGAACCTAGGTGTAAGGAAATGCCTCCTTGGCATGGTTACCCCCTGACTTTATGCCTTTGCAGATGCTATGTTTTGAATTGAAAGTGTGCTGAGGCCTGCTAACCAGGCCCCAGCACCAGTGTTCTTTCCCTAACCTGTACTTTTGATTCCACAATTGGCACACCCTGGCATCCAGGTAAGTCCCTTGTAACTGGTACCCCTGGTACCAAGGGCCCTGATGCCAGGGAAGGTCTCTAAGGGCTGCAGAATATCTTATGCCACCCTGGGGACCCCTCACTCAGCACAGACACACTGCTTACCAGCTTGTGTGTGCTGGTGAGAACAAAACGAGTAAGTCGACATGGCACTCCCCTCAGGGTGCCATGCCAACCTCACACTATCTATGCAGTATAGATAAGTCACCCCTCTAGTAGGCCTTACAGCCCTAAGGCAGGGTGCACTATACCATAGGTGAGGGCACCAGTGCATGAGTACTGTGCCCCTACAGTGTCTAAGCCAAACCTTAGACATTGTAAGTGCAGGGTAGCCATAAGAGTATATGGTCTGGGAGTCTGTCAAACACGGACTCCACAGCACCATAATGGCTACACTGAAAACTGGGAAGTTTGGTATCAAACTTCTCAGCACAATAAATGCACACTGATGCCAGTGTACATTTTATTGTGAAATACACCCCAGAGGGCACCTTAGAGGTGCCCCCTGAAACCTTAACCAACTATCTGTGTAGGCTGACTGGTTCCAGCAGCCTGCCACAACCGAGACATGTTGCTGGCCCCATGGGGAGAGTGCCTTTGTCACTCTGAGGCCAGTAACAAAGCCTGCACTGGGTGGAGATGCTAACACCTCCCCCAGGCAGGAGCTGTAACACCTGGCATTGAGCCTCAAAGGCTTACCCCCTTTGTTCCAGCACCACAGGGCACTCCAGCTAGTGGAGTTGCCCGCCCCCTCCGGTCACGGCCCCACTTTTGGTGGCAAGGCCGGAGGAGATAATGAGAATAACAAGGAGGAGTCACTGGCCAGTCAGGACAGCCCCTAAGGTGTCCTGAGCTGAAGTGACTCTAACTTTTAGAAATCCTCCATCTTGCAGATGGAGGATTCCCCCAATAGGGATAGGAATGTGACCCCCTCCCCTTGGGAGGAGGCACAAAGAGGGTGTACCCACCCTCAGGGCTATTAGCCATTGGCTACTAACCCCCCAGACCTAAACACGCCCTTAAATTTAGTATTTAAGGGCTTCCCTGAACCTAAGAATTTAGATTCCTGAAACTACAAGAAGAAGACTGCTGAGCTGAAAAACCCCTGCAGAGGAAGAACAGAAGACACCAACTGCTTTGGCCCCAGTCCTACCGGCCTGTCTCCTGCCTTCCAAAGAAACCTGCTCCAGCGACGCTTTCCAAAGGACCAGCGACCTCTGAATCCTCAGAGGACTGCCCTGCTTCAAGAAAGACAAGAAACTCCCGAGGACAGCGGCCCTGCTCCAAAAGACTGCAACTTTGTTTCAAAGGAGCAGATTTAAAGACCCCTGCAACTCCCCGCAAGAAGCGTGAGACTTGCAACACTGCACCCGGCGACCCCGACTTGACTGGTGGAGAACCAACACCTCAGGGAGATCCCTCCGGCGACTCCGAGACTGTGAGTAACCAAAGTTGTCCCCCCTGAGCCCCCACAGCGACGCCTGCAGAGGGAATCCCCAGGCTCCCCCTGACTGCGACTGCCTGACTCTGAAATCCCGACGGCTGGAAAAGACCCTGCACCCGCAGCCCCCAGCACCTGAAGGAACGGAACTTCAGTGCAGGAGTGACCCCCAGGAGGCCCTCTCCCTTGCCCAGGTGGTGGCTACCCCAAGGAGCCCCCCCCCCCTTGCCTGCCTGCACCGCTGAAGAGATCCCTTGGTCTCTCATTGACAACCATTGAAAACCCGATGCGTGTTTGCACACTGCACCCGGCCGCCCTCGCGCTGCTGAGGGTGTACTTTTTGTGCTGACTTGTGTCCCCCCCCCCCCCCCCCCCCCAGTGCCCTACAAAACCCCCCTGGTCTGCCCTCCGAAGACGCGGGTACTTACCTGCTGGCAGACCGGAACCGGGGCACCCCCTTCTCCATTGAAGCCTATGAGTTTTGGGCACCTCTTTGACCTCTGCACCTGACCGGCCCTGAGCTGCTGGTGTGGTAACTTTGGGGTTGCTCTGAACCCCCAACGGTGGGCTACCTTGGACACAAACCTGAGACTTGTAAGTGGTTTACTTACCTGCAAAAACTAACAAACTCTTACTCCCCCCAGGAACAGTTGAAAATTGCACTGTCTAGTTTTAAAATAGCTATATATGATTTATGTGAAAACTGTATATGCTATTTTGCTAAGTCAAAGTTCCTAAAGTACCTACCTGCAATACCTTTCATTTGAAGTATTGCATGTAAATCTTGAACCTGTGGTTCTTAAAATAAACTAAGAAAATATATTTTTCTATACAAAAACCTGGAATTGTCTGAGTGTGTGTTCCTCACTTATTGCCTGTGTGTGTACAACAAATGCTTAACACTACTCCTTTGATAAGCCTACTGCTCGACCACACTACCACAAAATAGAGTATTAGAATTATCTCTTTTTGCCACTATCTTACCTCTAAGGGGAACCCTTTGACTCTGTGCATACTATTCCTTACTTTGAAATAGTGCATACAGAGCCAACTTCCTACACTCTCATATTGAACTTGGTGTGTATTCCCCACAATCTTCAGAGCAAGCCACTCTTATTTGTATTTTGTTGATGACATCCTGCTGCACTTTATGATCAACAGAGCTGGAAAAAAGTTACACATTAATCCCATTCAACCGCTTATTTAGTTGGCAGTTATTTTTAACACACTCTAACCAAAACCATGAGGAAATCCACTGGTTCTCAGAGTAGTTCTGGGACCCATCACAGACACTTCATTGACTTCTTTATTCATGATCTCTGCCAACAGGGAGATGGGGATCTAATACATATATTCTTAGCAGGAATAATTTCCACAACGCTTTCGTCTCTGCAGCTGGGTAAAAGCACACCGCTCATTCAAATCTTCTGCTCAAAAAGGTAAGTAAATGTTGACATTTGTTAAGGTCTTCAGGCCTATGTTATGTCACCTGGCGGAGGTTTGGTGCTGCAAACTAATGGCCACAACTTTGCAGTGACTGGTGTATCAGGGTAGCCACTTGTGATTCAAGTGTGTGCCCTTGAAGCCCTAAGCTCCAGTTTGGTGCCCAGCCACTCCTGTACCTCTCTTCCCTTAACTATCACAGACTCCAACCCTGGCCTTTACCTTTGTGTTGTTGCTGTAACCTGCTGATTAGTGGAGAGCTCTTTAAAGTGGACATGGTCTCACCTCTGCGTATGTCACTCTCCAGTATGCCTCCTTCAGGGATCTCCGGTAAGCATAAGAACTGAATAGCCCTTGCATGATCCTGAAGCACTTCCAAGAATTTCTCTCTTTATATTTGCCTTTCTTCATGAAGGCTATAATTTCCTATTTATAAAGAAATAATATAGCAGGCTGTAACAAGTCTATTGAACAGTTCCTTTTATTTACTTAATAAATTGAAACTGTACTTTAAATATATATCTTTCACAAAACCTTTTCAGAGGAAATGAAGCAAAGGGTAAACAAGAACAATGTAGCCATCTTAGCTGCAGCCATGCCGAAACTGATTTTGTGGCTTTAGGGGCTCCCGGTCCTTCAGCATTCCATCATGCCTCCATTCTTTTTTCTTGCTCTGGGTGAAGGAATTCTGGAGGACAATTCTCAGCCTTGTCTTGTTTTTTTGATTGGAAAATCTTTTCTAAACACCTTTACACCTGACTCTCTCGTCACCGTTTGAGAGAGTATTTTTTTATTTTGTTGCAAAAAATGCCATTTTTTGTGACGTCTGGTTCTGGCAGGAAAAGGGCTAAAGCAAATCCTCATTGTGTCTGCATAGTGTACCTGCCTCACAATCCGGAAAGAAAGTAGGAAGTAGCAACTTCTCCAGGCATGCTTTCAAAAGGATGGAGACCGGATTTGCTTCCTTGGCCAGGAAGAGCTGTAAAAGACAGCAACAGTCTCCATAGTGAAGAACTTGGAGGTCATAGAAGTGACCCCTATGCTGGTTCCTCCATCACACTCTGAAAGCATAAGGAGTTCCAAAAAGAGACGGACAAAAATAATGTCCCTGATCTACATCAAGGACTTTGACATTGAGAAAAGGAACTGCATCCCAGAGAAGTCATTTAATGCCTAAGAGGAGAGACTCAAACCTTGCTCTGACTGTTCCAATGTGTTCGCCCTGTGCATAGCAGGTACAGGACCACGTTTCTGTGGTTGGTTCCTCACAGGAGGTCAACTGAAGACTGTGCGTAGTAGGGATTTGGCCATCTAATGGGGCATCTGTGTCTGGAGAAAGTGGCACTCTGTGAGGGGTTTGTACACATACTGAACATCATGCACAAGACTGACTTTGCCACCCAAGCCTGGTTGATTGCCCACAAAAGGTCGACTAACCACAAACTGTTTAGTACAGGGCTAAAGCTTTGCACAATTGCAGCTTCCATCTAAGGAGACTTGGATGTGTGAAATGAGGTCTGTCTGTGAATGTGCACATGGCGAAGACTTTGAACAGCAGGATCTTGCCCACCCATGTCTTAATGGCCACAAGAGGTCAGCTATTAAAGGGTTTGGTACAGAGCGCACACTCTACATAGAGGTTTGGGCATCAGTTGGAACTTGATTGTCTGGAGGGAGTTGCTCTCAAAGTGCGTAGTGCACAGTGCAAGCAGTACGCAGACATACTTGCCCACCCCTCTGTTGTGGGTAACACACAAGACATTAACTACTGGCTAAAAGGTCAGTACATGGGAAAGGCTGTGTATAGTAGGAACTTCACCAGGTTAGGGAGTTAGGATATCTAAAGGACGTGTGTTCGTGAGAAGTTATGCATAGCAGCGAAGACCGCATCCAGCACCAAAATGCCATCTAGGACTGGTTGGTAGCCCACAAGAGCTTGGCTAACGAACTGTTTGGTACACAGTGAAGGCTGTGTATTATAGGGGTTTTGCTTCCTAAGAGGGCTTATGTATATGGAGGGAGCAGGCTCTTCATTAGAGGTTGTCCACAGGACAAACTCGGCACAGTTGTCTTGAGGGAGTGGACTTTAAGGAGTTGTGCACAGGGCAAAGATGGTGCGCAACAGATACTTAGCTACCCATGTGTGGTTACTTGCCACAAGAAGTCAGCTACCTGTAAAGGTTTAGGTACATGATGAAAGCTGTCGGTAGTAGAGACTTAACCTCCTAAAGGGACT
Organism: Pleurodeles waltl; assembly: GCF_031143425.1. Lineage (NCBI taxonomy): Eukaryota > Metazoa > Chordata > Amphibia > Caudata > Salamandridae > Pleurodeles > Pleurodeles waltl. The sequence goes on along the minus strand of NC_090448.1, from coordinate 349,008,218 downwards.
TGCGTGTCTAAATGGAGTGTTCCTCATGAGGGATTGTATAAAGGAGCAAATACTAAGCACAGCAGGTGCTTGCCCAGTCATGGCTGGTTGGTTTCTCACAAGAGATCACCTATCTGCAGATGCTTGGTGTTTAGTAGGGATTTTGCCTCAAGTTCTTATGTGTCTGGAGTAAAAGTGCCCAAGGTGGAGACTGTACAGTTTTCTGGAGGTAATCTGCTATTTAGAGGGGTTATGCACAAGACAGACAGTTCACAAGAGATACTTGCCTACCCATTTGGGGGTTGGTTACCACCAAGAGCCAGCTACCCACGGCGAAATTGGAGCATGGCTGTGTGTTCAAGGGAATTCACTGCCTAGGAGTGTTTTTTTTTTGTCTAAAGGCAGTGTGCTCTCCTTCAGGTGTTCTGCATAGGAACAAACACTGTTTTCAGCACCCACTTGCTCAACCATTTCAGGTTAGTTGCCACAAGAGATTGACTATCTGCAACGGGTTCGGTACAGGGCAAAGACTGTGTATAGCTGGGGGCTTGGCTACCTAATAGGGCTTCAGTGTCTGGTGAGAGTTCCTCTCTGTGAAGAATTTGGCACTGGGCAAGAGCATATGAAAAGGGGCTAGCCATCCCATATGTAGTTGGCTATCTGGAAAGGGTTTGCTAAGGAGTGAACACTGTGCATAGTAGATGTTTGGCCCTCTAATTCAACTTCAGAGTTGTGTTGGCAGTGGGTTGTCCTTGAGAAATTGTGCATAGGACAAAGAGTGTGAGCACCAGGTGCTTACCAACCCAGATCTGCTTCAGTGGCCACAAGAGATCAGGTACTCATGTGGGGTTGGGTACAGGGCAAAGCCTGTGTGTAAAAAGGACTTGGCCAACTAATGGGATTTGGGTGTGCAGAGGGAGTGGCTCTCTGTGAGGTGTTGTGCCCACGGTGAAGACCATATGCAGCAGGTATTAGCCCACAGTTGTGGTCTCATGCCCACAAGAGGTTGGATATCCAGAATCTGTTTGGTACATGACAAAGGCTGCGTGTAGTAGGTATTTGGCCTCCTAAGTGGCCTACAGTATCTGGAGATAGTGGGCTCTCTAAACATACGTTCACATGGCTGCTGGGAGCAGCAGGTACTTGAGTGGTTGGTCGCCCACCCTCAAAGTGTTTGGTACAGGGCGAAGTCTGTGTGTAGTGGGGGATTGGACACGTGAGGAGGCATGGTTGTCTAGATGGAGTGTGCTCTCCCTAAAGAGCTGTGTATAGGAAAAAGGCTGTGCTTTGTAGTAGCTTGACTGCTTAGGAGGACTTGAATGTCTAGAGGGAGTGTTATGTCCTTGGCAGATTGTGCAAAAGGCAGAGACAATGTGCAGCAGTTTCTAGGCCTCCCATATATGGTTCATAGCTGACAAGAGAAACATTTTGGGTATGGTTCAATACTGGGTGAATGTGGTGCATGATGGGGGCTAAACTACCTAATGGAGCGTGTGTTTGGAAGGAGTGGGCTTTCTTTGAAGGATTGTGTACTGGACAAAAACCATGTGCAGCAGGTATTAACCCATCTGTGTCTGGTTGGTTTCCAACAATAGGTTGGCTACCCTTGAAGGGTTTGGTACAAGACAAAGGCTGTGTATAGTAGGAGCTTAGCCACCTAAGAGGCTGGGTTGTTTGGAGGAAGTGGGCTCTCTGCAAAGAATTGTGTATGGGACAAAGGCTGTGCTAATTGTCCTTTGGACACCTAAGAGAACTTTGGTATCTGGAGAGTGTGTGCTCTCTGTGCTTTGTGCCCACAGAATGTTACTTTTCTTTTTGTTTTTTTAAAGTTATTCAGTGGTCCCCTGGTTCATGGGCAGTGCAGGGGCGCCGGAGTGCCACTTCCGCCAGCCTTTTCCTGGCAGCTGAAACCGCCAGGGAATGGCTGGCGGAACAAGGGGTCTTTATCCAGAGGGCATCTCTGCTTGCAGCGCTCCCCTGTCGGATGAAGAATTCCGCCATCGTCAGGCTGCCTTTTGGCGGTAGTCTGGCGGTGGTGGAAGGCCACCTGTGGCAGTCCCACCTGTGTTAATTATGTGGCGGTCGAGACCGCCATGCCGGTGGCGGAAATTTCAGCTGCCGTCGGCATGGTGGTCTCAACCGCCAAGTTCATAATGAGGGCCTTAATCCAACTATAAATGGAGTAAATGGAGATAGGGTACAACTGCATGTCTCCCTTCTAGAAATGTTTTTTTAGTTTTCAGAACATGGGGACTGGGTCCTTGTATCTTGTAATAGCAGCTGTAAACATGTCACTTTAGGTTAAAAATAAATAAAAACTAAATCACTGAAAGAAATTATAGTAAGGTGGAAATGTCTGTGAAAACATATAGTTACAAAATCACTGAAATTCACCAGTTATCACAAGTAAATATAACTTGTGCCCTAAAGTAACTACAACTCGCGCCTTCGCCATGCGCTAATTACTTCACATATTACATCACTCATGATATTTTCTATATCATCTATGACAAAAAACTGTGTGTATAGCAGGGGCATGATTTGTAGTTACTTAAGGGTGGAAAATATAAAACCGCTACTCCCTGCCACCCGCCCCCATCGACCACAAGGTGGCGCTCATCCTGCAAACAGACTGGAGCCTGTTTTTTTGGTTTGTTTTGCATTTTTATTTTATCGGTGCAGCGGATCTTATGTTTTTGCCCCCGTTGGGGATGGTGGGGGGGAGGTTGGGGGGGGGGGAGAGGTTGGGGGGGGATGTGGGGGGGAGGGGGTTGGTGGGGGCGTAGGACTTCATCTAGGATCCACTCCAACCCTCCAAGTCCTCAATAGATACTTAAAATATGTGTGTATGTATGTATGTATATATATTTGATGGCATGTGTAGCTGCAGATAGACATGCTGTGCATATATTGCCATCTAGTGTTGGGCTCTGAGTGTTGCAAGTTTTTTTTCAAAGAAGCTTTTTTCCGAGTCACGGGATCGAGTGACGACTCCTCTCGGTGATAGTGCACATGAGCATCGACTCCTTTATTAGATTGTTTTCTTTCTGCCATCGGGTTTGAACCTGTTCTCTCTCGCTTTGGTAGTATCTGAACTTTTTAAAAATCTTTTATCTTGCCGTCTGTATAGTTTTGATTGCGGTTTCTCACTACACTCGATCCGATTGTAGCATTGGGATCTATTTAATGCCCTTTCAGCTGCCCGCACCCTTCTTGGGCCTTTTTGGGCCTGCTGTCTCACAGGCTCATGGATCGGACTCCATTCCGATTCTTACCTCGGTGCCATGCCAAGTTCCCCTACACCGATCAGCATTTGGTGTGTAACCTCTGTCTTTCTCCAGACCTTCGAGAAGAAAGCTGCGAGGCGCATTGGTCTTTTAGATCAAAGAAAACACTACGAGATTGGAGAGCTCTAGGTGGTTTGAGATGGCATCAGTCAACTCCCGACACCCTTGGAACAGGCTCAAACGTCAGTTTCCATTCCAGATTCGGACTCTGACTGAGATTCAGAGGAGGACAGCGAGGCACTCCCTGCGGTGCAGAATGTGAGTACACCAGCCCCTACCCATCAAACTAAAAGCACACACAAGGCCTTGGGGACGCCACTGCTTATGAGCCATGGTTCCACCCGAAAACATGAACTCGTCGACCGACCCTCGGATTCGGTGCCAAATAAAGGCTAAAACTCACCCCCAACAACAGAATGCCACACCTGTTTCAGCATCGAGTCGAACAATGGAAGCTTCCACTTGGTCCTGGGGTGCTGTAACAGGCAGGAGCCTTTGAGGCTCACCACCAGGCATTACAGTTCCTGCAGGGGGTGGTGAGAAGCACCTCCACCCAGTGCAGGCTTTGTTCCTGGCCACACAGTGACAAAGGCACTCCCCCCCCCCCCCCCCCCCCCCCCCCCCCCCCCACCCACCCACACACTCACACACACACACTCCCCAATGTGGCCAGAAACTGGTCTGGTTGGGGCAGGCTGGCAGAAACTGGTCAGTCAGCCTAGCACTGGGAGTCGGACTGGTATCAGGGGGCATCTCTAATATGTCCTCTGGGTGTATTTTACAATAAATCCCACACTGGCATCAGTGTGCATTTATTGTGCTGAATCGTTTGATACCAAACTTCCCAGATTTCAGTGTAGCCATTATATAACTGTAGAGTTCGTAATTGACAGACTCCCAGACCATATACTCTTTATGGCTACCCTGCACTTACAATGTCTAAGGTTTGCCTTAGGCACGGCTCATGCAACTTTGCCCTCCCCTGTGGTATAGTGCACCCTGCCTTAGGGCTGTAAGGCATGCTAGAGGGGTGATTTACCTATGCCACAGGCAGTGTGTTGTGGGCATGGTAGTATGAGGGCGTACCATGTCGGCTTAGTCTTTTTCTCCCCACCAGCACACACAAGCTGTGAGGCAGTGTGCATGTGCTGAGTACGGGGTCCCCAGGGTGGCATAATACAAGCCGCAGCCCTTGGAGACCTTCCCTGGCCACAGGGCCCTTGGTACCAGGGGTACCATTTACAAGGGACTTACTGTGTGCTAGGGCTGTGCCAATTCTGGGACCAAAGGTACAGTTTAAGGAAAGAACACTGGTGCTGGGGCCTGGTTAGCAGGGTCCCATCACACTTTAAATCATAACTGGCATCAACAAAAGGCAAAAAGTTAGGGGGTAACCATGCCAAGGGAGGTATTTCCATACAGTGGATGAGTCAGACATTAGACCCATTCATGAGGTCATGGACCAGAAACAAAGGAGGATTCAAATCCAGGAAGAGACTGGAAAAATTATTGCCTCTTCTCCATTGAAAAAGAGGAAGTTATCATTCCAGAAGAGTTTGGATGCTGGACCTTCACAGGTGAAAATATTTATACATAAGGAAAATCCAAAAACAATTCAGCTTTTTCCACCATGTTCGCCTTATCTTTCCTCTTCACCAGCTTCACCCACAGAACCTCATACTTCTTCACATGGGGACTGCATGGGGCTCCATTGTAGTCAGTGCAGCCAGGAAATGTGCTAACAGACAGTCTACAAGAGACGCTCCTCCCCCTAATAAAGAAAGCCGCAGGTTCGACGCAGCAGGCAGATGGGTGGCAACCCAGGCTGCGAATCAATTGCGTATTGCTAATTCACAAGCCCTTTTAGCTAGATACGACAGAACACATTAGGATGAGATGCAGGAGCTCCTGCAATACCTCCCAAAGGAACACCAGAAAAGGGCACAACAGGTAGTGGAGGAGGGACAAGCCATTGCTAATAACCAGATCAGTTCAGCATTAGATGCAGCTGACACAGCAGCTGGGGGCATTAACACTAGCATTACACTCAGAAGATATGCTTGGTTAAGGTCCACAGGCTTTAAGCCTGAAATACGGCAAGTGGTCCGTAATATGCCTGTCAATAAGCAGCAACTATTTGGACCGCAAGTCGACACAACCATTGAAAAATTAAAAAAGAACTCTGAAGCAGCAAAAAGCCATGGGAGCCCTTTATACAACACCATTTCAGAGCTCTTTTCGCAAACCTCAATTTAGAGGAGGTTTTAAACCACAAGTCTAAGAGGTTTCTACGTTCCAGCAAAAACAGGGACCAAAATTTTCCCTGGGGATCTTTCAGGGCTCCTATAGAGCACACAATTTTAGATCCAGAGGTAAAAATCTCCTGCCACAAGAAGTGCTTCCACCTCATCAAAACAGTGACTTCCCATGCATTCCCAAACAGCATACATCTCATGTGGGAGGAAGACTGCAATATTTCCATCCTCACTGGCAACAAATGATGACAGATCAATGGGTACTGTCAATTATCCGCAATGGTTATTGCCTGGAACTCATTTCCACTCCACCAAACATTCCACCTCAATCACACCGGCTTTCTCTAGAACACCTTGCTCTGTTAAAACAAGAAGTAGAATCTCTTCTACTCAAAGATGCAATAGAGATGGTTCCCATCAGTCAGCAAGGCACAGGGGTATATTCTCTATACATGCTCATAACAAAAAAGGATGGTACTCTCAGGCCAATTCTTGATCTCAGATTTCTAAATCAATATATCCTATCAGAACATTTCCACATGGTCACTCTACAGGATGTCATTCCCTTGTTTAAAAAAAATAATAAAAAAATAAAAAAAATGACAGCATTAGATTTAAAGAACGCATACTTCCACATTGCTATACATCCAGCAAACACCGCAAGTACTTAAGATTTGTAATAGCGGGCAAGCACTACCAATTCAAAGTACTACCCTTTGGAGTAACAACAGCATTCACAAAATGTCTAGCAGTAGTTGCGGTATATCTCAGAAGACAACTGTCAACAACATTCACAGTACACAATAGATACCCTACACAAGTTAGGATTCACAATCAATTGCCAGAAATCTCACCTTCAACCTGCACAAATTCAACCATATCTAGGAGCAATTCTGAACACTCAGTTAGCATTAGCCTGTCCAAATCCACAACGCGATCAAACGTTTCACAATATCATATCCCATTTACAAATCAATCAAACCTACACAGTAAGATTTCTCATGAAACTATTAGGAATGATGGCATCATGTACAGCAATAGTGCCCGATGCACGTCTAAACATGAGAACACTACAACAGTGTCTCACAACAATGGTCTCAGGCACAGGGTCAATTACAGGATCTAGTGTTGTTAAACCGCCAAACTTACCAATCTCTGCAATGGTGGAATCACACCAACTTATCAAAAGGGTGGCAATTTCAGGACCCTGTGCCACAGACCATAATTACCACGGATGCATCAAGGACAGGTTGAGGAGCCCATCTCAACAATTTAACAATACAGGGAAAATGGGACTCAATCCAGCAGACTTACCACATAAACCAATTGGAATTACTGGCAGTTTTCTTAGCCGTAAAAGCATTTCAACCACCGAATGTAACAACTTGTAACACTCTGAGCCTAACACTAGAAGGTGATATATGCACAGCATGTGAATCTGAAGCACTACATGCCACAAGCAGATGTACACTGGGTAAGTGAAATTTTCCATATATATATTTAATGGCATGTGTAGCTGCAGATACACATGCTTTGCATACGTCCGCCATCTAGTGTTGGGCTTGGAGTGTTACAAGTTGTTTTTCTTCAAAGAAGCTTTTTCGAGTCACAAGATCGAGTGACTCCTTCTCTCTGTAATAGTGCTCATGGGCATCAAGTCCTTTGTTAGATTGTTTTCTTTCCGCCGTTGGGTTCAGACATGTTTCCTCGTGCTCCGGTAGATCTCGGTTGTGTACAATCTGAACTTCTCTCTTCTTACTCTAAATGTCTGTATTGTTTTCGATTGCGTTTTCTCACTGATATTCGATCCAATTGTATCGTCTGGGTCGATTAAAAGCTCTTTTGGGCGACCACACCCTTCTTTGGCCTACTTCGACTTGTGGTCGTCGAATGATGTCAGGCAGATGGCTCAGACTCAGTTTTGCTTTTGCCCTCGGTGTCACGCCAAGTTCCCATACACAGATCAACACTTGGTGTGAAATTTCTGCCTCTCTCCGGATCAAAAGGAGGCAAAGCTGGGAAGCATGTTGATCCTTCCGTTCCAAGAGAATTCTGCAGGATCGAAGAGCGCGTGGGTTAGAGATGGCATCCAAGTTATCGGAACAAACGCCCAACATTTTCGGAGAGGAAAAAGCTCAGACTGCAGTTTCAATTGCAGATCCTGATTCCGAACAAGACTCCGATGGGGACAGCCAACCGATTTCAGTGGTGCAGTATATGAGTACATCAGCCCCTTCCCATCACCAAAAACCATCTAAAAAGTCATCAGCACTGGTCTTGGGTCCACCGCTGCTTGCCGCCCATGGTCGGACCTGAAAAACACATTAAGATGACCAACCCTTGTGTTCGGCACTGAAAAAGACCAAAGTTATTTTGGTGTCCACCGAACAGCATTCCACTCCTGTTTCGGGATCGAGCCGAAGAGTGGAGACTTCCAAATTGGAGCCAAAACAGCCATCATCCATTTCATAGCTGAAAAAACTACCATCCATTTCGGAGCATACATTCTTGGCCCAATTAAAACATTGAGTCTCCAAACTTTCGGAGCTAAATCCTGTGGGAGGGAAATATGCTCCAACTAGAGAGGAGACTTCAGAAATAAGGCCCATACTTGAAGTGATGGACGCTAAGCAGTGCAAAATCCAAATCCAAAAAGATACTACAACTAAAGGAAATAAACCTTCCAAGAGACTTTAGAAGCTGGACCTCCACCTGCAAAAGTATTCAAGCACTAGAAGAAACCAAAGGCTGTGCATCAGCCTTCACCACCACATTCTCCTTTGGTTCCTGTTTCTCCACCAACTGATACTCCACCACCACCTTCACCTACTCATTTTTCTCCACAATCCCCTGTTTCTTCATATGGTGATCAGTTGAGTGACACTCATTACAATGTAGACCCATGGGATTTGGATGTCCCAGACCCTATTCCGTCTAATGATCCTGATTTATACCCCACTAGGCCATCTCCACATGAAGATACCGCTGCCTATAATCAGGTCATTGCTAGGGCAGCTGCATATCACAATGTGCAATTGCAGTCAGATCTCATAGAGGATGATTTTTTATTTAACACACTTCCCTCTACGCTCAAGGAGTATCAATACCTACCAATGCTCCCAGGCATGCTTAAACATGCAGTTGACATTTGTAAGGAGCCAGTGAAGGCTAGGGTTGGTACACCAAGGATGGACAAAAAAGTACAACACTGTACCTTCAGATCCACTCTTTATCACACAACAATTGCGACCTGACCCTATTGTTAGTGCAGCATGAAAAAGGGCAAATAGTTCACCCGGGATGCTCCTCCCCCAGATAAAGAAAGCCACAAGTTTGATGCAACAGGAAAAAGAGTGGCAACTCAAGCTGCTAATCACTGGAGAATTTCCAGCTCTTAGACTCTTTTAGCCAGATATGATAGAGCTTATAGGGATGAGATGGAGGACTTCTTACAATACCTTCCACCCGAACACCAAAAAAAGGACACAACAGATATTTACAGAGGGTCAGGCTATCTCCAACAACCAAGTTAGATCCACCCTAGATGAGGCAGACACTGCAACAAGGGGTATTAACACTAGTGTAGTCATCAGAAGGCATGGTTGCGAGTTTCAGGGTTCAAACCTGAGATACAACAGGCAGTTCTCAATATGCCTTTTGACAAACAGTACTTATTCGGTCCAGAGGTAGATACCACCATAGAAAAACTGAATAAAGACTCTGAGGTAGCTAAGGCTATGGGTGCCCTTTATAGTACACCTTCTTTGGGTACTTTTCGCAAGCCCCAGTTCGGAGGTGGTTTTAAACCAACACCAGAGCCCTCTACATCCCAGCAAAAGCAGGGACAACAATATTACACCAGAGGGTCTTTCAGAGGATCCTACAACGGAAACAACTTTAGAGTTAGAGGAAAATCCACCACCACATGAGGTACCTCCACCTGAATTAAACAGTGACTTTCTGCCCACGCAGTATTCATCTCCTGTGGGAGGAAGACTGGAAAGTGGCACATTACATCAGCTCAATGGGTGCTGTCAATTATCCAAAATGGTTATTGCCTAGAACTCATCTCTACTCCACCAAACATTCCCCCTCACTCGCACAGGCTTTCTCTAAAACACCTCAATTTGTTAAAACCAGAAATTCAATCACTTCTACTCAAAGGTGCAATAGATATGGTGCCTATACCTCAACAAGAGGCAGGAGTATATTCTCTAACCTTCCTCATACCATAAAAGGATGGTACTCTCAGATCAATCCTGGATCTCAGACCCCTCATTCAGTACAGCCTGTCAGTGCATTTCCACATGGTCACTGTTCAGGATGTCATTCCCCTTCTACAATAACAAGACTACATGACAGAATTAGATCTAAAAGATGCTTACTTCCACATTCCCATACATCCAGCGCATCGCAAATACCTAAGATTGTGATAGCAGGCAAGCACTACAAGTTCAAAGTGCTACCCTTTTGGGTAACAACAGCACCAAGTGCATTCACCAAATGCCTAGCAGCGGTTGCAGCATACCTCAGAAGGCAACATATACATGTCTTTCCCTATCTGGACGACTGGTTCATAGTAGCCAGCACCATCCAAACCCGTCAACAGCACACGCAATACACAATCGATACCCTACACAGTCTAGGGTTCACAATCAATTACCAAAAATTGCATCTGCAACCAGTGCAAATACAACCATATCTGGGAGGAATTCTGAACATTCAATGAACATTAGCGTAACCAAACCCACAGACAATTCAAGCTTTCCGCAATCTCATAACTCAGCTACAATACAATCAAACATACACAGTAAGGTTTATCATGCAACTGTTGGGAATGATAGCATCATGCATAGCAATAGTATCCAATGCACTTCTAAATATGAGACCCCTTCAACGGTCTCTCACACAACAATGGTGTCAGGCACAGGGTCAACTTCACAATCTAGTATTGTTCGACCCCCAAACTTACAACTCTCTGCAATGGTCGAGTCCCACCAACTTATCAAAAGGGCAGCCATTTCAGGACCCTTTGCCACAGACCATAATTACCACGGGTGCATCAATGACAGGTTGGGAAGCACATCTCAACAATCTAACAATACAGGAAGAATGGGACTCAGTCCAGCAGACTTACCACATAAACCACTTGGAATTACTGGCAGTGTTCTTAGCCGTAAAAGCATTTCAACCACAGAATGTACACAAAACAATCTTAAGGGCAGACAAAATGACGACAATGTATTATCTGCAAAAACAGGGGGGGAAGAACTCCTAGCGCAAACAGTTATGAAATGGGCAATTCACACTCATGTTCACCTGCTAGTGGAGTACATCCCAGGGATACACAACCAGTTAGCAGACCTCTTGAGGAAGACGCAGCAACAAATACACAAATGGGAGATTCACCTACAAGTAATTCAACATTACTTTCAGATGTGGGGGAACACCGAACGTAGACCTTTTCACAACAAGCGAAAACACCAAAAGCCAAAACTTCACGTCCAGATACCCACACCCGCAATCCAAGGGCAATGCTCTATGGAGCAATTGGTCAGGGATATTTGCCTGCGCTTTTCCCCCCTCTCCTGTTAATTCTGTTTCTAGTCAACAAAATCTGTCTCTAACTATGATACTCATAGCTCCCACGTCGGCACGTCAACACTGGTGCACAACACTATTGGATCTATCTGTAGTACCACATCACAAGCTCCAAAACAGACCAGACCTATTGACTCAATACAAAGGTCAAATCAGACTTCCGAATCCTAGTGTGCTCATCCTGGCGATTTCGCTCCTGAGGTCATAGAATTTGAATATCTACAGCTTCCTTCAGAATATATGAACATTCTAAACGAAGCACGCAAACCTACAACCAGACAATGCTATGCAGCTAAATGGAAACTTTTTGTTTGTTATTGTCAACTCAAAAACATTGATCCGCTTAAAGCATCGATACAGGGTATTGTCTGTTACTTGCTTCACTTACAAAAAGCAAATCTTGCTTACTCATCTATTAATTCATTTAACAGCAATATCCGCTTACCTCCAAAACAGCAGCATACTTCTCGGTTTAGAATTCATGTCATAAAAGCTTTGGCTCCTGACTGGAATCTTCACATCGTACTCACAAGGCCTGCGGGTCCACCATTTGAACCCATGCATTCTTGTGCTCTTCAATTTTCTCATGGACGGTTGCTTTCCTTGGAGCAATTACTTCCTTAAGGAGAGTTAGGGAAATGCAAGCATTTACTTTAGAAGAACCTTTCTTCCAAAGTCCCAAAAACAAAATGGTACTTAGGACAAGCCCAAAATTCTTACCCAAAGTGGTTTCACCATTTCACAATAATCAGACAGTGGAATTCCACAGCCAGATTCAGTTGCTTAAACAGCTCTTTACACTCTTGATGGCAGAAGAGCGCTCATGTATTATATAGATAGAACAAAAGATTTCAGAAAATCTAAACAACTGTTCGATGGCATCTGTCGCTGTAGATACGCATGTTCTGCAATAGCTCGCCATCTGGTGTTGGGCCGGAGTGTTACAAGTTGTTTTTCTTCGAAGAAGTCTTTCGAGTCACGGGACCGAGTGACTCCTCCTTTTGTCTCCATTGCGCATGGGCGTCGACTCCATCCTCGATTGTTTTTTTTCCGCCATCGGGTTCGGACGTGTTCCTGTCGCTCCGAGTTTCGGAACAGAAAAAATAGTTAATTTCGGAAGATTTTCGTCGGTATTGTTGCGTTCGGGATCGGCATACTTAGATTCAACACCGCATCGAAGATCGAAGAGCTCCGGTGCCCTTCGGGGTAGTTTTTCAATCCTCCGTCGGGGCCTGGTCGGCCCGACCGCGTGCTGAAGAACGCCGATGGAACGGACCCCGTTCCGTTTCTGCCCCAAATGCCACAATAAATACCCCTACACAGACCAACACTTGGTCTGCAACCTGTGCCTGTCACCTGAGCACAGCGAAGACACCTGCGAGGCCTGTCGTGCGTTCCGGTCCCGAAAAACACTCCGAGACCGTCGAGCCAGAAGACTTCAAATGGCGTCCGCACCGACAGCCCGACGGGAGTTCGAGGAACAGGAAGAGGAAGGTACCTTCTCGATCCAAGACTCAGACTCCGAAGGATTCGACGATACACAAACCGTGAGTAAGACGTCGAAAACCACACAAAGAAACATTTACAAGGCCCAGGGGACGCCACTGCCACCAGGCCATGGCTCAACCCATAAAATCGGTGACCGACCGTCGGCACCGAAAAAGGCCCAAACAGTGCTGAGATCGTCCGACTCCGGTCGAGACACCGGCACGCAGCCTTCTCGGGACCGAGAAAGTGCTGGAGACAAGCCTCGACACCGAGATGCCGGTGTGGACACGGCTCGACGCCGAGACAGCGGCACCGAAACAGATCGACGCCGAGAGGTTTCGGCCCCGAAAAGGAAAAAAGTCACCTCGGAGCCGAAAAAACACGCAGACAAAGTTTCGATGCCGAAACAAACTGCAAGCGACCCAGCTTCAGGCTCTTATACAGAAGAGCACTCGCTAACCTCCCAAATGCAGAAGCATAGGTTTGAGGAAGAGCTACAAGCAACTGATGCGGACCATACGCAAAAACGTATTTTCATTCAGCAGGGGACAGGAAAAATAAGCACCCTTCCCCCCATTAGGAGAAAGAGAAGGTTGGAGTTCCAGACGGAACAAGCACCACAACCAAAAGTGGTGAAAAGAGTTACACCACCACCCTCTCCTCCGCCCGTGATTAACGTTTCACCAGCACAAACGCCATCACACTCCCCAGCTCACACCACCATGAGCCAGGGTGACCAAGACCAGGACGCATGGGACCTATACGACGCCCCAGTGTCAGATAACAGCCCAGAGGCATACCCTACAAAACCATCTCCACCAGAAGACAGCACCGCGTACTCTCAGGTGGTGGCTAGAGCAGCACAATTTCACAACGTAAGCCTCCACTCAGAACAGGTCGAGGATGATTTCTTGTTCAACACACTCTCCTCCACCCACAGCTCCTACCAAAGCCTGCCTATGCTCCCTGGTATGCTCCGGCACGCAAAAGACATATTTAAGGACCCGGTCAAAAGTAGGGCAATCACACCAAGGGTGGAAAAAAAGTACAAGGCGCCTCCTACGGACCCAGCTTTCATCACAACACAGCTGCCACCAGACTCTGTTGTTGTAGGAGCAGCTAGGAAAAGGGCCAACTCTCACACATCTGGAGATGCACCACCCCCAGATAAAGAAAGCCGCAAGTTTGATGCAGCTGGTAAGAGAGTCGCAGCACAAGCTGCAAACCAGTGGCGCATCGCGAACTCCCAGGCACTACTTGCGCGCTATGACAGAGCCCACTGGGACGAGATGCAACATCTCATCGAACATCTGCCCAAAGACTTCCAAAATAGGGCAAAACAAGTGGTTGAGGAGGGACAAGCCATCTCCAACAACCAGATCCGCTCCTCCATGGACGCTGCAGATACAGCTGCACGGACAATTAATACATCTGTAACTATCAGAAGGCATGCATGGCTCCGAACGTCTGGATTTAAACCAGAGATTCAACAAGCAGTTCTCAATATGCCTTTTAATGAAAAAGAACTGTTCGGTCCAGAAGTGGACACAGCGATTGAGAAACTCAAAAAAGATACGGACACTGCCAAAGCCATGGGCGCACTCTACTCCCCGCAGAGCAGAGGGAATTACAGCTCATTCCGTAAAACGCCCTTTCGAGGGGGGTTTCGGGGTCAAAGCACACAAGCCAGCACCTCACAAGCCACACCGTCCAGTTACCAAGGACAGTATAGAGGAGGTTTTCGGGGACAATATAGAGGAGGGCAATTCCCTAGAAATAGAGGAAGATTCCAAAGCCCCAAAACCCCTACTACTAAACAGTGACTCACATGTCACTCACCCCCTCCACACAACACCAGTGGGGGGACGAATAGGTCATTATTACAGAGCATGGAAGAAAATCACTACAGACACTTGGGTTCTAGCAATTATCCAACATGGTTACTGCATAGAATTTCTACAGTTCCCTCCAAACATACCACCAAAAGCACAAAATTTAACAACACACCATTCCAATCTCCTAGAGATAGAAGTGCAGGTACTATTGCAAAAGAATGCAATCGAATTAGTGCCAAACACACAAATAAACACAGGAGTTTACTCACTGTACTTTCTGATACCAAAGAAGGACAAAACACTGAGACCAATCCTAGACCTCAGAGTAGTCAACACTTTCATCAAATCAGACCACTTCCACATGGTCACACTACAAGAAGTATTGCCATTGCTAAAGCTGCACGACTACATGGCAACTTTAGACCTCAAGGATGCTTATTTCCATATACCAATTCACCCATCGCACAGGAAATACCTAAGGTTTGTATTCAAAGGAATACATTACCAATTCAAGGTACTGCCTTTCGGATTAACAACCGCACCAAGAGTCTTTACCAAATGTCTAGCGGTAGTCGCTGCACACATCAGAAGGCAGCAAATACATGTGTTCCCATATCTAGACGACTGGCTAATCAAGGCCCATTCGTTAATAGAGTGCTCAAATCACACAAATCATATCATACAAACCCTCTTCAAACTAGGGTTCACCGTCAATTTCACAAAATCCAAAATTCGGCCACGCAAGGTACAACAATACCTGGGAGCCATAATAGACACATCAAAAGGAGTAGCCACTCCAAGTCCACAAAGAATTCAAAATTTCAACACCATCATACAACGCATGTATCCAACACAAAAGATACAAGCAAAGATGGTATTACAACTCCTAGGCATGATGTCATCATGCATAGCCATTGTCCCAAACGCAAGACTGCACATGAGGCCCTTACAACAATGCCTAGCATCACAGTGGTCTCAAGCACAGGGTCACCTTCTATATCTGGTGTTAATAGACCGCCAAACTTACCTCTCGCTTCTGTGGTGGAACAACATAAATTTAAACAAGGGGCGGCCTTTCCAAGACCCAGTGCCACAATACGTAATAACAACAGATGCTTCCATGACAGGGTGGGGAGCACACCTCGATCAATACAGCATACAAGGACAATGGAACGTACATCAAACAAAACTGCATATCAATCACCTAGAACTTCTTGCAGTTTTTCAAGCACTAAAAGCTTTCCAACCAATAATAGTTCACAAATACATTCTCGTCAAAACAGACAACATGACAACAATGTATTATCTAAACAAGCAGGGAGGGACGCACTCCACGCAGTTAAGCCTATTAGCACAAAAAATTTGGCATTGGGCAATTCACAACCAAATTCGCCTAATTGCACAGTTTATACCAGGGATACAAAATCAACTCGCAGACAATCTCTCTCGAGATCACCAACAGGTCCACGAATGGGAAATTCACCCCCAAATACTGAACACTTATTTCAAACTCTGGGGAACACCTCAGATAGACTTGTTTGCGACAAGGGAGAACGCAAAATGCCAAAACTTCGCATCCAGATACCCACACAAGCAATCCCAAGGCAATGCCCTATGGATGAACTGGTCAGGGATATTTGCTTACGCTTTTCCTCCTCTCCCTCTCCTTCCTTACCTGGTAAACAAACTCAGTCAAAGCAAACTCAAACTCATATTGATAGCACCAACTTGGGCAAGGCAACCCTGGTACACAACGCTGCTAGACCTATCAGTGGTACCCTGCATCAAATTGCCCAACAGGCCAGATCTGTTGACACAGCACAACCAAAAGATCAGACACCCAGATCCAGCATCGCTGAATCTAGCAATCTGGCTCCTGAAATCCTAGAATTCGGGCACTTACAACTTACCCAAGAATGTATGGAAGTCATAAAACAAGCAAGAAGGCCATCCACCAGGCACTGCTATGCAAGTAAATGGAAGAGGTTTGTTTGCTACTGCCATATTAATCAAATACAACCATTACACACAACTCCAGAACATGTAGTGGGTTACTTGCTTCACTTACAAAAATCTAACCTAGCTTTCTCTTCCATTAAGACTCACCTTGCAGCAATATCTGCATACCTGCAGACTACCTATTCAACTTCCCTATATAAAATACCAGTCATTAAAGCATTCATGGAGGGCCTTAGGAGAATTATACCACCAAGAACACTACCTGTTCCTTCATGGAACCTAAATGTTGTCCTAACTAGACTTATGGGTCCACCTTTTGAACCCATGCACTCCTGCGACATACAGTTCCTAACCTGGAAGGTGGCATTTCTCATCGCCATTACTTCCCTGAGAAGAGTAAGCGAGATTCAGGCGTTTACTATACAGGAACCTTTTATACAACTACACAAAAATAAAGTCGTCCTAAGGACCAATCCTAAATTTTTGCCAAAGGTTATTTCACCGTTCCATCTAAATCAAACAGTGGAACTTCCGGTGTTCTTTCCACAGCCAGATACCGTAGCTGAAAGGGCACTACATACATTAGATGTCAAAAGAGCATTAATGTATTACATCGACAGAACAAAGAACATCAGAAAGACTAAACAACTCTTTATTGCATTTCAAAAACCTCATGCAGGAAACCCAATTTCAAAACAAGGTATAGCCAGATGGATAGTTAAATGCATCCAAATCTGCTACCTTAAAGCTAAACGACAGCTGCCCATTACACCAAGGGCACACTCAACCAGAAAGAAAGGTGCTACCATGGCCTTTCTAGGAAACATCCCAATGCAAGAAATATGTAAGGCAGCCACATGGTCTACGCCTCACACATTCACCAAGCACTACTGTGTAGACGTGTTATCCGCACAACAAGCCACAGTAGGTCAAGCTGTATTAAGGACATTATTTCAGACTACTTCCACTCCTACAGGCTGATCCACCGCTTTTGGGGAAATAACTGCTTACTAGTCTATTGCAGAACATGCGTATCTACAGCGACAGATGCCATCGAACTGAAAATGTCACTTACCCAGTGTACATCTGTTCGTGGCATCAGTCGCAGTAGATTCGCATGTGCCCACCCGCCTCCCCGGGAGCCTGTAGCAGTTTGGAAGTTACCTTCAATTATTTATATATGTATCATCTCAACCTTAAATAAGTGCATACTTAGTCACTCCATTGCATGGGCACTATTACTACAATTCAACTCCTACCTCACCCTCTGCGGGGAAAAACAATCGAGGATGGAGTCGACGCCCATGCGCAATGGAGACAAAAGGAGGAGTCACTCGGTCCCGTGACTCGAAAGACTTCTTCGAAGAAAAACAACTTGTAACACTCCGGCCCAACACCAGATGGCGAGCTATTGCAGAACATGCGAATCTACTGCGACTGATGCCACGAACAGATGTACACTGGGTAAGTGACATTTTCATTTTGTGGCTTCTCAGCAACCTCATAAGGGTAATCCGATTTCAGAACAGGGATTAGATCGATGGATAGTAGTGTATTCAAGCTTGCTATCTTAAAGCTAAAGGCAGCTATTAGTAACTCCTAACGCACATTCTACTAGAAAGAAAGGTGCTTCAATGGCATTCTTAGGAAATAATCCAATAGCAGACATATGCAAAGCAGCCACATTGTCCACACCACACACATTTACTAAACACTAATGTGTGGATGTGTTCTCACCAACAAGCAAATGTTGGTCAAGCAGTGCTTAAAGCACTACTTCAAGCTACTCCAAATCCCACAGGCTAGCCACCGCTTACTTTAGGAGGGGACTGCTTTTCAGTCAATGCAAAGCATGTGTATCTGCAGCTACACATGCCATTGAACGGAAGATGTTACTTACCCAGTGGACATCTGTTCGTGGCTTGTTGCTGCAGATTCACATGCACCCTCCCCGGAAGCCTGTAGCCATTGTAGTACTTTCTTTATGTAAATATGTGTTCGGTGGCATGTGTAGCTGCAGATACACATGCTGTGCATAGTCCGCCGTCTGGTGTTGGGTCGGAGTGTTACAAGTTGTTTTTCTTCGAAGAAGTCTTTTCGAGTCACGAGACCGAGGGACTCCTCCTCCTTTGTTTCCATTGCGCATGGGCGTCGACTCCATCTTAGATTGTTTTTTTCCGCCATCGGGTTCGGACGTGTTCCTTTTCGCTCCGGGTTTCGGGACGGAAAGATAGTCAGAACTTCGGAAAACTACGTCGGTATTGTTTCGTTCGGTATCGGGTTAGATAGAATCGACGCCGAATCGTGAAGAGCTCCTGTAGCCCTTCGGGGTAACTTCGACCCCCGTCGGGGCCTGGTCGGCCCGACCGCGTGTAACATCGACACCGATGGAACGGACCCCGTTCCGATTCTGTCCTAAATGCCATAGTAAATATCCATATACAGACCAACATTTGGTCTGTAACTTGTGCCTGTCGCCCGAGCACAAGGAAGAAACGTGTGAGGCCTGTCGTGTGTTTCGGTCCCGAAAGACGCTCTGTGACCGAAGAGCCAGAAGGTTGCAAATGGCGTCCACGCCGACAGGACAACGAGGGTTCGAGGAACAAGGAGAAGAGAAAGCCTTCTCCATCCATGAATCGGACTCGGAGGAGTTCGACGTCGAAGAAACCGTGAGTAAGACGTCGAAACAAGCACCACACGGGAAAACAGACAAGGCCCAGGGGACGCCACTGCCAACAGGCCATGGCTCAACCCATAAAATAGGTGACCGTCCATCGGCACCGAAAAAGGGCGAATTGGTGCCGAGATCGTCCGACTCGGGTCGAGACACAGGCACGCAGCAATCTCGGGACCGAGAAAGTGCTGCCGAAAAGGGTCGACGCCGAGACAGCGGAACCGAAGCTGCTCGACGCAGAGACAGCGGCACCGAGGATGATCAATGCCGAGAAGGCTCAGCTGCAAAAAAGAGAAAATTCTCCTCGGAGCCGAAAACAAGCAAAGACACAGTTTTGGTGCCAAAACGCCCAGCAACCGAACCGACTGCCAGCTCGTATTCAGAGGAACAATCACTGTCCTCTCAAATGTGCAAACACAGATTTGAAGAAGAGTTACAAACCACTGACGTAGACCACACCCAGAAGCGGATCTTCATACAGAGTGGGACAGGGAAGATCAGCACTCTTCCCCCAATCAGGAGGAAAAGGAGACTCGAGTTCCAAACACAAGAACAAACACCACAAGCAAAAGTGGTGAAGAAAGTAACTCCACCACCCTCTCCTCCACCTGTAACTCATACATCACCGGCACAAACTCCGTCACATTCACCAGCTCATACCACCATGAGCCAAGATGACCAGGACGCTTGGGACCTATATGACGCCCCAGTATCAGACAATAGTCCTGAGTCGTACCCTACCAAGCCCTCACCACCTGAGGACAGCACAGCGTATGCACAGGTGGTAGCTAGGGCAGCAGAGTTCCATAACGTGTCGTTACACTCAGACCCTGTCGAGGATGACTTCCTTTTCAACACCCTCTCCTCCACCCATAGCACCTATCAAAGCCTGCCTATGCTCCCGGGAATGCTAAGGCACGCAAAACAGATCTTTAAAGAACCTGTCAAAAGCAGAGCGATAACTCCACGGGTGGAGAAAAAATATAAAGCACCGCCCACGGACCCTGCTTTTATCACATCACAACTGCCACCAGATTCAGTTGTAGTAGGGGCAGCTCGCAAGAGAGCCAACTCGCACACATCAGGCGACGCCCCACCTCCGGACAAAGAGAGCCGCAAGTTCGACGCAGCTGGAAAAAGGGTTGCTGTACAAGCTGCAAACCAATGGCGCATCGCGAACTCTCAGGCGCTCCTAGCGCGATATGACAGAGCCCATTGGGATGAGATGCAGCATCTCATCGAGCATCTACCCAAAGAATTACAGAAACGGGCAAAACAAGTAGTTGAGGAGGGACAAAATATCTCTAATAACCAAATACGCTCCTCTATGGATGCAGCGGATACAGCTGCAAGAACAATAAATACCGCGGTAACCATAAGAAGGCACGCATGGTTGCGCACATCCGGGTTTAAACCCGAGATACAACAGGCAGTGCTCAATATGCCGTTCAACGAACAACAATTGTTTGGACCGGATGTGGACACGGCAATTGAGAAATTGAAAAAGGACACTGACACGGCCAAGGCCATGGGCGCACTCTATTCCCCGCAGGGCAGAGGCACTTTTGGCACATTTCGCAGAACACCCTTCAGAGGGGGGTTTCGGGGTCAAGCCACACAAGCCAGCACCTCACAATCAACACCGTCTACCTACCAGGGACAGTACCAAAGGGGAGGCTTTCGGGGCCAGTACAGAGGGGGACAATTCCCTAGAAACCAGGGAAAATTTCAAGGTCCCAAAACCCCTACAACCAAACAGTGACTCACATGTCACTCAACCCCTTCACACAACACCAGTGGGGGGAAGGCTAAGCCAATTTTACAAAGCTTGGGAGGAGATAACAACAGACACTTGGGTCTTAGCAATTATCCAACATGGTTATTGCATAGAATTTCTCCAAATCCCTCCAAATGTCCCACCAAAAACACAAAACATGTCAAAACAGCATTTAGACCTTCTGGAATTAGAAGTTCAGGCATTACTGCAAAAGGACGCAATAGAATTTGTACCACGTACACAAAGGAACACAGGAGTTTACTCACTGTACTTTCTAATACCAAAAAAAGACAAAACACTGAGACCAATCTTAGATCTCAGAACACTAAACATCTACATCAAATCGGAACACTTTCACATGGTCACGCTACAAGACGTATTACCACTGCTAAAACAACAAGACTATATGACAACCTTAGATCTAAAGGACGCGTATTTCCACATACCGATACATCCCTCGCACAGGAAATACCTAAGGTTCGTATTCAAGGGAATACATTACCAATTCAAAGTGTTGCCGTTCGGTATAACGACCGCACCAAGAGTATTTACAAAATGCCTAGCAGTAGTAGCTGCACATATCAGAAGGCAGCAAATACACGTGTTCCCCTACCTAGACGATTGGCTAATCAAGACCAACTCCCTAACAAAGTGTTCACACCACACAGAGTATGTCATACAAACCATCTACAAACTCGGTTTCTCCATCAACTATGCAAAATCACACATTGTGCCGTGCAAAACACAGCAATACTTAGGAGCGACAATCAAAACAACAAAGGGGATGGCCACTCCAAGTCCACAAAGGGTTCAAAATGTTTACAAGGTTATACAAGCCATGTATCCGGCACAAAATATACATGCAAAGATGGTATTAAAACTCCTAGGCATGATGTCTTCATGCATAGCCATTGTCCCAAACGCAAGACTGCACATGAGGCCCTTACAACAGTGCCTAGCATCGCAATGGTCACAGGCACAGGGTCACCTTCTAGATCTGGTGTTGATAAACCGCCAAACATACATCTCGCTTCTATGGTGGAACAGTATAAATTTAAACAAAGGGCGGCCTTTCCAAGACCCAGTGCCACAATACGTGATAACAACAGATGCTTCCATGACAGGGTGGGGAGCACACCTCAATCAACACAGCATCCAAGGACAATGGGACGTACATCAAACGAAGCTGCATATAAATCACCTCGAATTGTTAGCAGTATTCCTAGCGTTGAAAGCATTTCAACCCATCATAACCCACAAATACATTCTTGTCAAAACAGACAACATGACAACAATGTATTATCTAAACAAACAGGGGGGAACACACTCGACACAGCTGTGCCTCCTGGCACAAAAGATATGGCAATGGGCAATTCACAACCACATTCGCCTAATAGCACAGTTTATTCCAGGGATCCAGAATCAACTAGCAGACAACCTCTCTCGAGATCACCAACAAGTCCACGAATGGGAGATTCACCCCCAAATTCTAAACACTTACTTCCACATTTGGGGAACACCTCAAATAGACCTATTTGCAACAAAGGAGAACGCAAAATGCCAAAACTTTGCATCCAGGTACCCACACAGGCAGTCTCAAGGCAATGCTCTATGGATGAATTGGTCAGGGATATTTGCATACGCTTTTCCCCCCTCTCCCTCTCCTTCCATATCTAGTAACCAAATTGAGTCAAAACAAACTCATACTAATAGCACCAACATGGGCAAGACAACCCTGGTACACAACACTACTAGACATGTCAGTAGTACCCCATGTCAAGCTACCCAACAGGCCAGATCTGCTAACACAACACAAACAACAGATCAGGCATCCAAACCCAGCATCGCTGAATCTAGCAATCTGGCTCCTGAAATCCTAGAATTCTGACATTTAAACCTCACCCAAGAATGTATGGAGGTCATAAAACAGGCTAGAAGGCCATCCACTAGACACTGCTATGCAAGTAAATGGAAAAGATTTGTTTGCTACTGCCATAGTAATCAAGTTCAACCATTACATGCATCTCCAAAGGATGTAGTAGGATACTTACTACATTTGCAGAAATCAAATCTGGCCTTCTCTTCCATAAAGATACACCTTGCGGCAATTTCTGCATACCTGCAGATTACCCATTCAACTTCACTATTTAGGATACCTGTCATTAAAGCGTTTATGGAAGGCCTAAAAAGAATTATACCACCAAGAACACCACCTGTTCCTTCATGGAACCTCAACATCGTCTTAACAAGACTCATGGGTCCACCTTTCGAACCCATGCATTCTTGCGAAATGCAATTCTTAACGTGGAAGGTTGCATTTCTCGTTGCCATTACATCTCTAAGAAGAGTAAGCGAAATTCAAGCGTTTACTATACAGGAACCTTTTATTCAAATACACAAAAATAAGGTAGTTCTAAGAACTAATCCTAAATTTTTACCAAAAGTTATTTCACCGTTCCACTTAAATCAAACAGTAGAACTACCAGTGTTCTTTCCACAGCCAGACTCAGTAGCTGAAAGGGCACTACATACATTAGACATCAGAAGAGCACTAATGTACTACATTGACAGAACAAAACTAATTAGGAAAACAAAACAACTGTTTATTGCATTTCAAAAACCTCATACAGGAAACCCAATATCAAAACAGGGTATAGCCAGATGGATAGTTAAGTGTATCCAAACCTGCTACCTTAAAGCAAAGAGAGAGCTGCCCATTACACCAAAGGCACACTCAACCAGAAAGAAAGGCGCTACCATGGCCTTCCTAGGAAATATTCCAATGAACGAAATATGTAAGGCAGCCACATGGTCTACGCCTCACACATTTACTAAGCACTACTGTGTAGACGTGCTATCCGCACAACAAGCCACAGTAGGTCAAGCCGTACTAAGAACTTTATTTCAAACTACTTCCACTCCTACAGGCTGAGCCACCGCTTTTGGGGAGATAACTGCTTACTAGTCTATGCACAGCATGTGTATCTGCAGCTACACATGCCACCGAACTGAAAATGTCACTTACCCAGTGTACATCTGTTCGTGGCATTAGTCGCTGCAGATTCACATGCGCCCACCCGCCTCCCCGGGAGCCTGTAGCCGTTTGGAAGTAATCTTCAACATTTGTACATTTGTAAATATATTACTTAACCTTTATTTTGTACATACTTATTCATTCCATTGCATGGGCACTATTACTAACATACACAACTCCTACCTCACCCTCTGCGGGGAAAACAATCTAAGATGGAGTCGACGCCCATGCGCAATGGAAACAAAGGAGGAGGAGTCCCTCGGTCTCGTGACTCGAAAAGACTTCTTCGAAGAAAAACAACTTGTAACACTCCGACCCAACACCAGACGGCGGACTATGCACAGCATGTGAATCTGCAACGACTAATGCCACGAACAGATGTACACTGGGTAAGTGACATTTTCAATATAAATTGCATGGACATTGTCTTTTCTTACTATATATATGTGCATATACAATTATTCACTTCCTACTTCACCCTCCTGCGGGAAAACAATCTAACAGAGGACTCGATGCCCATGTGCACTAGATGAGTCACTCGATCTCGAGACTCGAAAAAGCTTCTTCGAAGAAAAACAACTTGTAACACTCCGAGCCCAGCACTAGCTGGCGGACTTATGCAAAGCATGTGAATCTGCAGCACTACATGCCACAAACAGATGCCCACTGGGTAAGTGACATTTTCCATTTTTCCATATATATATATGGATATAGAGTGAGATAGCATGTACAGATGTGTTGACATGGATGTTGTGAAATATTTTCTTTAGGAACTAATGTGTGTGATTGCCTACCATGTAAGCACCAGACTATTCATTCCAGCCTAACTCGGCAGAGCGCATCATGTTGGTCAGATAATGGATGTGCAGCACTTGTCATAACCATCCTTATCTTGTATGTAATGTTTTCAGTTTGACAAACATTTAGTGGACTAGATTGCTATTTACAGGGGGCTACATTACAGAAAGCTCCCCCATCAGGATTTTTGCAGATCGTGGAACGTGTGCCTGCAAATTTATATTTAGATTTGTGATAGTTATTACATGCATGTGTATTTGTGATGATTGCAATCAAGTTTATAAGCTTGGGTCGGGGTATTTGCATCCATATACATAAGTGCTTGAGGGTTTGTGTGGTCTTCAAACATTGTTCACAATCTTCTTGCAAAGTTTGTTGGTGGGAGGTGAGTCTAGTTTTCGTCTTGCAATATAATTGCTTGTATGTGTATTTTTCTTTGTTATATATAGAGAACTTTTTCCAGTTGTCTGGTTTTCACCTATTACCCATATTTCACAAAATATTACCCATATTGTTCTTGTGATTAAAAACATTTTCATGAAATATGCATATTTCACAAAATATTACCCAATTTATTTCTTGTGATTAAAAACATTTTCATGAAATATACAGTATGCACTTCTGAACACTAACCTGTTAAACTTCATATCCCAAAACAGCTAAATGAAAAGGAACTGAATGAATCAAAGGATGCTGTGAAAATTTGGTGAACTTTCACCTAGCATTTTGTTTTTTGTAGTTTTGCCCTACCAGGTCCTGTTGTAGGAAAAGGCAAGTTAAAGTGAAGAGTGGAATGTTTTGGACCTTCCCCTCCCCTCCCCAAAATAACTGTAAGGAAATGCCTCCTTGGCATGGTTGCCCCCTGACTTTTTGCCTTTGCTGATGCTATGTTTACAATTGAAAGTGTGCTGAGGCCTGCTAACCAGGCCCCAGCACCAGTGTTCTTTCCCTAACCTGTACTTTTGTATCCACAATTGGCAGACCCTGGCATCCAGATAAGTCCCTTGTAACTGGTACTTCTAGTACCAAGGGCCCTGATGCCAAGGAAGGTCTCTAAGGGCTGCAGCATGTCTTATGCCACCCTGGAGACCTCTCACTCAGCACAGACACTCTGCTTGCCAGCTTGTGTGTGCTAGTGAGGACAAAACGAGTAAGTCGACATGGCACTCCCCTCAGGGTGTCATGCCAGCCTCTCACTGCCTATGCAGTATAGGTAGGACACCCCTCTAGCAGGCCTTACAGCCCTAAGGCAGGGTGCACTATACCATAGGTGAGGGTACCAGTGCATGAGCATGGTACCCCTACAGTGTCTAAACAAAACCTTAGACATTGTAAGTGCAGGGTAGCCATAAGAGTATATGGTCTGGGAGTTTGTCAAACACGAACTCCACAGCACCATAATGGCTACACTGAAAACTGGGAAGTTTGGTATCAAACTTCTCAGCACAATAAATGCACACTGATGCCAGTGTACATTTTATTGTAAAATACACCCCAGAGGGCACCTTAGAGGTACCCCCTGAAACTTAACCGACTATCTGTGTAGGCTGACTAGTTTTAGCAGCCTGCCACAAACCGAGACATGTTGCTGGCCCCATGGGGAGAGTGCCTTTGTCACTCTGAGGCCAGTAACAAAGCCTGCACTGGGTGGAGATGCTAACACCTCCCCCAGGCAGGAATTGTCACACCTGGCGGTGAGCCTCAAAGGCTCACCTCCTTTGTGCCAACCCAGCAGGACACTCCAGCTAGTGGAGTTGCCCGCCCCCTCCGGCCAGGCCCCACTTTTGGCGGCAAGGCCGGAGAAAATAATGAGAAAAACAAGGAGGAGTCACTGGCCAGTCAGGACAGCCCCTAAGGTGTCCTGAGCTGAAGTGACTCTAACTTTTAGAAATCCTCCATCTTGCAGATGGAGGATTCCCCCAATAGGGTTAGGATTGTGACCCCCTCCCCTTGGGAGGAGGCACAAAGAGGGTGTACCCACCCTCAGGGCTAGTAGCCATTGGCTACTAACCCCCCAGACCTAAACACGCCCTTAAATTTAGTATTTAAGGGCTACCCTGAACCCTAGAAAATCAGATTCCTGCAACTACAAGAAGAAGGACTGCCTAGCTGAAAACCCCTGCAGAGGAAGACCAGAAGACGACAACTGCCTTGGCTCCAGAAACTCACCGGCCTGTCTCCTGCCTTCCAAAGATCCTGCTCCAGCGACGCCTTCCAAAGGGACCAGCGACCTCGACATCCTCTGAGGACTGCCCCGGCTTCGAAAAGACAAGAAACTCCCGAGGACAGCGGACCTGCTCCAAGAAAAGCTGCAACTTTGTTTCCAGCAGCTTTAAAGAACCCTGCAAGCTCCCCGCAAGAAGCGTGAGACTTGCAACACTGCACCCGGTGACCCCGACTCGGCTGGTGGCGATCCAACACCTCAGGAGGGACCCCAGGACTACTCTAAGACTGTGAGTACAAAAACCTGTCCCCCCTGAGCCCCCACAGCGCCGCCTGCAGAGGGAATCCCGAGGCTTCCCCTGACCGCGACTCTTTGAATCCTAAGTCCCGACGCCTGGGAGAGACCCTGCACCCGCAGCCCCCAGGACCTGAAGGACCGGACTTTCACTGGAGGAGTGACCCCCAGGAGTCCCTCTCCCTTGACCAAGTGGAGGTTTCCCCGAGGAACCCCCCCCTTGCCTGCCTGCAGCGCTGAAGAGATCCCTAGATCTCCCATTGACTTCCATTACAAACCCGACGCTTGTTTCTACACTGCACCCGGCCGCCCCCGCGCTGCTGAGGGTGAAATTTCTGTGTGGGCTTGTGTCCCCCCCGGTGCCCTACAAAACCCCCCTGGTCTGCCCTCCGAAGACGCGGGTACTTACCTGCAAGCAGACCGGAACCGGGGCACCCCCTTCTCTCCATTCTAGCCTATGTGTTTTGGGCACCACTTTGAACTCTGCACCTGACCGGCCCTGAGCTGCTGGTGTGGTGACTTTGGGGTTGCTCTGAACCCCCAACGGTGGGCTACCTTGGACCAAGAACTAAGCCCTGTAAGTGTCTTACTTACCTGGTTAACCTAACAAATACTTACCTCCCCTAGGAACTGTGAAAATTGCACTAAGTGTCCACTTTTAAAACAGCTATTTGTGAATAACTTCAAAAGTATACATGCAATTTTGATGATTTGAAGTTCCTAAAGTACTTACCTGCAATACCTTTCGAATGAGATATTACATGTAGAATTTGAACCTGTGGTTCTTAAAATAAACTAAGAAAATATATTTTTCTATACAAAAACCTATTGGCTGGATTTGTCTCTGAGTGTGTGTACCTCATTTATTGTCTATGTGTATGTACAACAAATGCTTAACACTACTCCTTGGATAAGCCTACTGCTCGACCACACTACCACAAAATAGAGCATTAGTATTATCTCTTTTTGCCACTATCTTACCTCTAAGGGGAACCCTTGGACTCTGTGCATACTATTCCTTACTTTGAAATAGTGCATACAGAGCCAACTTCCTACAATAACCTTTTCACCAGTGTGCATCGAATTTGGCATGCTTCCCTCAAGTTTGTTGCAAATAGGTCTTGGGGCAGAAAAGGGTGTCAAAAAAATAAATAAAAATCCTTGAAGCGAGGTACAACTGTATCTCTTTAACATGTATATCATGTGTGTGTGTATAATATATCCATGCAAAAATCTGAAAGAAGGTGCACTCACAGGAACTCTTATTTCACAGAAAAGAGGTCTAAATGCTGAATTACTTACAAAACAAAGTCGTATGGGTGGTTAACAGTATTTCTTTCTTTCATTGCCGGTAAAAACACATTTTGACAAAGACAGTGCTGATCTCAGACCATTAATCAGCACTCCTAGAAAGCTGATAAACAATCGTCTCCAGTGTATAAAAGTAAACATGACATTCCCAGAACCCTGTCAACAAAAAGTTAAATACTTTTAAAAACTGAACATTGTTTTTCTCATTTTCAGTCTTAGCAAAGAATAGAGGCAAAAAATTTTAAAAAAAAGCCACATCTGGTAGAGACATCTAGCTGCAGATTCCTTACCTTATAATTATCCCAGGTGCCAGACTGGATCCGACAGTTTTTTGTTAGCAGTACCCCTGCACGGCTGGTGTGACGAAGTTCAGCTCTGCGTGATTTGTGGGCATCATTTATGTCAGAAGTGACATCTGCGGCACCTACATAGGCACCAGCCAGGCGCGCTGACATCAGTTTTTTTTTGTGCCAGGGAGTGCAGATCAGGGAAGAGCTACTCAGTCAGTCACTTGTAAACTGAGCTTTTTTGACGTTTTGTAGCCTTTTTTTTTTTGTTTTGTTTTTGAGGTTTTACCTTCTGGTGTGGCAGAGATGTCATCCAAGAAGGCCGGGTTCAAGCTCATTGGTGTATGTCACCGACCGATGTTGATGACTGATCCGCGCCTTGTTTGCCTGTGGTGCCTTAAGCACGACCCAAACTAGTGCTCCGACTGCTGTGCCATGACGCCACACCTTTGAGGGAGCACTTCCTCCAGCTGATGGTGTCCTGTTGTGCGGCCCGTGCTGATCAAGGTCCCAGTCGAGAGGAAGTTCCCGGGATTGGCTGTGGAGTCAGAGGTTGTCATCCCATTCGAAATCTTTGGGACAGTTGGATAAGTCTAGGCACAGAAAAAAAAACAAAGCATGCTTAGACTTCTCTGCGTGCTTTGGCTGACAAGACGTGAGAGTGTCCAAGCCTCGCTGTGCAGTTGAATCTGCCCCTGGTGCTTCCCTGAGGTTCCGGGAGCTGAAGCAACCCACGCCCAAATAAAGAAATTCTATGACACTGTGTGCGCCATATTTGGGCAGGCTGGACCCCTCTGGCATTCCTTTGGGACTGCAGGAGCCCATGCTGGTTCAGCGCCTGTGGCTTCGATGCCAGTGAGGTCCCAGGGATCCACTTCTGGATCTGGACTGATGCCAGTCGTGCCACTTCGACTTCCCCCGGGGCTGGGTCCGATGCAGACTCTCCAGGCACCCACTGGGGGCCATCCCTATTTTAATCCCCGACTCTGCTACAGAGCCGGAGGGGCGTCGCTCAGTGCGTATCTGACTCTAATGGGGGCCCTGTCTCCTAGATCAGATCCTGAGCCCTATTCTTATGGGCTTGGTCTCAGGGAGGAGTGGGAGGGGTCACTGGGCCCTGAAGAAGTCCAGCCATGTGAGGAACTGGGTGAGGCCAGTGGCCTGA
This sequence comes from Pleurodeles waltl, assembly GCF_031143425.1. Lineage (NCBI taxonomy): Eukaryota > Metazoa > Chordata > Amphibia > Caudata > Salamandridae > Pleurodeles > Pleurodeles waltl. The sequence continues at coordinate 348,978,310 of NC_090448.1, read as the reverse complement.
ATACTTAAATGCTGGCATACGTCCTCCCCCTACATTACTACAGAGGAGGGTACGTCTTTTGCAGTGGTGGCACGGAGGGCTGCAGAAGCCCTCGAGCTTCAGTTGCCTTTGGCGGTGGTCAAGTCTAATGTCTTGATAGAGATGCTTCAGCCAGGAGTCTCCCCAACTGAACTGCTCCTCTCATTTACTGAGGCCCTCACAAAGGTCCTTTTTGGTACCTGGTCCAAATGCAACACAGGGGCTCCTGTGAATAGGAAAAACTCCTGTCGCTATCGCCCTTCCCCAGGAGAGCCAAGTTTCCTCAGGCAACACCCCACCCCTGAGAGTTTGGTGGTTCAGGCTTCCACCTTCCATGTCAGCCCTAGTGCGTTTCCTACCACTCCTCCAGAAAGGGACTCTAAGAAGCTGGAGACACTTGGGAAGAAGTTTCCTTCCATCAGACTGCCATTTGAGTCTGTGAACACTTCATGCCTTTTGGACCTCTACTTTTACGCTCTGTGGGATACGGTTGCACAAGTGCTGACCATATTGCCCGAGACTAGGCCGAGCCATGCTCTCCCAAGCAGTAGCAGACAGGAGAGATGCATCAAATTTCTTTGTGGATTTGATACGACAGACTCCCTAGGCAGACCTGTTTCATTAGCGGTAGCCCTTAGGCGCAATGCCTGGCTACGGACTACGGGCTTTTCAGGGGATGTCATATTGTCTGTGATGGACATTCCCTTCTGTGATCTCTTAGGAGACAAAGCGGACTTGGCACTCGAAATTTAAGGACAGTCGGGCTATGGCTTGATCCTTGGGCATATCTTGAGCCCTGCGCCACCCCAGTCCACTTTTTGTCTCTTTTGTGGCAATGGAATGGGCTCCAAACTGCGCCCATTCCCACCCAGCCACTGTGCCGCACATGCTTCCCACCCCCTGAGTAGCCAACGGCTCTGTATTCACAAACCTTGTGGATCAGGCAGCCAGAGGTCAGTCAGATCACCACCACCACCACCTCTGCAGCTTCCAACCCCTCCTAATCTGGCTTTATAGCATCACAGGTGTAGGAAAATGCCACTGTTTGCATGGTTACCCCTTAACTTTGTGCCTTTTGTTACTGCCAGCTTTGATTGAAAGTGTGCAGGGATGATATCACCAAATTGTTCACAGCCTTTGAGAGAGCTTGTGCAGCCAGAAAAGTAAGCAGATCTTACTGGGGAGCTCTCCATTGGAAAATGTAAGTGTAGGGATAGACTCCTCACACTCCCTGGTAAGGATGCAGAATCCTGTGAACTCATGAAGGCTACCCGAATTGAGGGCTTTGGATTTCTCAACTGAGGAGTGTAGAACTAGGTTCAGGGGGGCTCACAAATCCTCAAGCCAGACCTGGGTTGATTTTGTTGACTTCTCAGTCAAAACACTAGATGGTTGGATAACTGGCAGTGGAGTAAGTGACTATGATGTGATGTATAGTTTATTTATGAAAGAACATATGTTAAGTAATTGCTTCAATGATAAGTTGCTTCAACTTCTGGTAGACCTAGGTCCAATTTCTCCCCAAGAATTGGGGAGGAAGGCAGACCACTGGAACAAGACAAGCGTGACCAAGACTTCCACAGGGGGAGACCAAAAGAAAGGGGTCACAAAGCCTCTCCAGGGGAAGGGTAGTGAGACATCCAAGGACAAAAACAGAGTCTTCTCAAGGGCCCCAAAAACATGCTTGGGAGGGTGGGCCGGAGCCTCTTCACAGTCCACAAATGCGTCATGGGTAAGAACTTTGATCCCAAGAAGGCTGGTGTCACAACTGTAGGCAGCATGGACACCAAACTGGAGACAAGGCCTGTCCCAAGAAAAGTCCCACAACTACTACTCCAGTTAGCACTGGAACAGCCAGTCTCCAGGTGGGATCAACAATGTGCCCAGAGCAAATCAGGGTTCACACTGAAGCTACTTTAGTCTCAGAGGGTGGTGATTTAGCCACACTAGCTGCTTGGCCGCCTAACATGCAAAAATACAGGCAGCAGCTCTTGATAAATTGGAATAAGGTAGAAGCCCTGAGGGATACAGGTGCCAGTGTCACCATGGTGACAAAATGGTTTCCCCAGGACAGTATCTGGCTGGACTGACATATCCAGTCACCGGTGCTGACAATGAAACTAAAGTCCATCCCCTGGCCAGTGGTGGTCTCGTCTGCAATTCCAGTACAGTGTTTGCTAGGTATGATCTGGAGTCCTCCACATGGGCTGAGGTAGAGCTCAAGAACCATGCTTCCATGCTGGCTATCCCTGAACTCCTGTGTTAAGACAAAAGCACAGAGCTTAGCACAGGGTGAAAAAAAGTGTTGGAGCCTGGAATAATGGCCCAACCTTCCAAGAGAAAAGGTAAGAGGACTGGGGGACCAGCAAAAAAAACATGACCTCTCTTCCCAGGAAGATGTCCTATCCCCTGAGGGAACTGACTCCATGAAGCTGGAGCCTTATCAGGTAGAGCTCTTGGGCCGGGGAGGGAGAGAACCCTCAAGGGAAGAGCTGTGCCAGGGACAAAAGACTTGTCCCACTCTTAAAGGCCTGAGACAGCAAGCAGCGTAGCAAGAAAAAGGAAGTGTCAGTGGATCCCACAGGGTCTGTTGGGAGGATGGACTCCTTTACACTGAGGCAAGAGATCCTAAACCTAGTGCCACTAGGAGAGTGGCAGTGCCTCAGGAGTTTAGAGAATTCATCCCCACCTTAGCCCATGATATTCCCCTCGCTGGGCATTTGGGACAAACCAAGACTTAGAAGAGATTAGTCAACCATTTCTATTGGTCCAATATGTCCCTGAAGGTAAGGAAGTTTTGCAGCTCCTGTGTCACCTGTCAAGCAAGTGGCAAGACAGGTGGTCATCCAAAGGTCCCCCTCATTCCACTTCCAGTTTGAGTGGGTTGGTGTGGACATAGTGGGTCCACTTGAACCTCCCACAGCATCAGGGAACCAATATATACTGGTAGTAGTGGGTCATACTACTAAGTACCCTGAGGCAATTCCCCTTAGGTCGACAACTGCCTCTGCAGTAGCCAAAGCACTCATAGGTATCTTTACCAGAGTGGGTTTTCCTAAGGAGGTGGTTTCTGACAGAGGTGCCAACTTCATGTCAGCTTACCTGAATCACATGTGGAATGAGTGTGGGGTGACTACAAGTTCACCACACCTTACCATCCACAAACCAGTGGTCTTGTGGAAAGATTTAACAAGACATTGAAGGGCATGATCATGGGGCTCCCTGAAAAACTCAAAAGGAGATGGGATGTCCTCCTGCCATGTCTGCTTTTTGCCTACAGAGAGGTGCCACAGAAGGGAGTAGGTTTTTCTCCCTTTGAGCTTCTGTTTGGCCATCCTGTAAGGGGACCACTGGCACTTGTAAAAGAAGGCTGGGAGAGACCTCTCCATAAGCCTAAACAAGATTTAGTGGACTATGTACTAGGCCGCCGCTCCAGGATGGCAGAGTACATGGAAAAGGCAAGCAAAAACCTTGAGGGCAGCCAACAACTCCAGAAGTTGTGGTATGACCAAAAGGCTGCAATTGTTCAATTCCAGCCAGAGCAGAAAGTCTGGGTTCTGGAGCCTGTGGCTCCCAGGGCTCCCCAGGACATATGTAGAGGCCCTTACACAGTGCTAGAAAAGAAGAGTCAGGTCACTTACCTAGTGGACCTGGGCACTAGCATGACACTGAAGAGGGTGTATCCATGTTAACTGCCTTAAGCTCTACAATGACAGGGCAGACACAACCATGCTGATGGTTTCTGATGAGGATCAGGAAGCAGAGAGTGATCCTCTCCCTGACCTCCTCTCAACTGACCCTAAAGATGGAGTTGCCTACTCAGACTCCCTCTCTGGCCAACAGCAAGCGAACTGCAGGCAAGTCCTACAGCAGTGTGCTGAGCTCTTGTCTTTGACCCCTGGTCAGACACACTTGTGTACCCATGATGTGGACATAGGAGACAGTTTACCTGTCAAGAATAAAATATTCAGACAGTCTGACCAAGTCAAGGAAAGCATCAAAGTGGAAGTCCACAAGATGCTGGAATTGGGAGTGATAGAACACTCTGACAGTCCCTGGGTGTAGGAAGTTGGCTCTGTATATACTATCTCAGTGAGAGGTAGGGTGCACAGAGTCCAAGGGTTCCCCCTTAGAGGTTGATAGTGGCAAAATTAGATAATACTAATGCTCTATTTTGTGGTAGTGTGGTCGAGCAGTAGGCTTATCAGAGGATAGTGCTAAGCATTTGTTGTACACACAGAGGCAATAAATGAGGAACACACACTCAAAGACTTAACTTCAGGCCAATAGGTTTTATATTAAAAAAAAAAAATATCTTAATTTATTTTAGAACCACAAGATTCAAGATTTGAGGTAAGTACATAAAATGCAAGGTACTTCACACAGGTAAGTATAGAACTTTGATTCAAAGCAGTAGTAGACACAGTTTTAGTTAAATGGCAATATGCTATTTTAAAAGTGGACACTGTGCAAAAAGCAACAGTTCCTGGGGGAGGTAAGTATGGTTGAGTTTCTCAGGTAAGTAAAGCACTTACACAGTCAGTCTCCTCGGCATAGGCAGCCCACCGTTGAGGGTACAAGGAAACTCCAAAGTCACCGCACCAGCAACACAGGGCCGGTCAGGTGAAGAGGTCAAAGGAGAGCTCAAAACACATAGGTGCCTATGGAGAACAGGGGTGCTCCGGTTCCAGTCTGCTAGCAGGTAAGTACCAGCGTCCTCGGGGAGCAGACCAGGGGAGTTTTGTAGAGCACTGGGAGGGAACACAAACAGGCACACAAAACACACCCTCAGCAGCACAGGGGCGGTCGGGTTTTCTGTTGAAAGCAATAGATGGATGGTCACTTAGGCAATGCAGGCAGAGCACAGGGGGGGGCTTCTCGGGCCAGCCACCGTCTGGGCTAGGAAGAGGGCCGCCTGCTGGTCACTCCTGCACTGGAAGGTGGTTCCTCTCGGTCCTGGGGGCTGCGGTGCAGTGCTTGGTCCAGGCATCCGGTTACTTGTTACCAGGCAGTCACGGTCAGGGGGAGCCTCTGGGTCCTCTCTGCAGGCGTTGCTGTGGAGGTGCAGGGGGTTCGCTCAGGTCATCGTAGTCTCCTGGGAGTCCTCTCTGCGGTGGTAGTTCTCTGGACCTCGAGCTGGGGGCGTCTGGTGCAGAGTGAGAAATCTCACGCTTCTGGCAGGAAGAGAAAGTTCTTTGGAAGTTGCTAAAAAGTTGCAAAGTTGTTGCTGTTTTTGAACAGTGCTGCTGTTCTCAGGAGTTTCTTGGTCCTTCGGGTTCAGGGCAGTCCTCTGAGTCCTCAGAGGTCACTTGTCCCTGTCGGATGTGTCGCTGTGCAGGTTTTTTTAGTCTGGAGACAGGCCGGTAGGGCTGGGGCCAAGTTAGTTGGTGTCTCCGTCGTCTCTGCGGGGCTTTCAGGTCGGCAATCCTTTCTTCAAGTTACAGGAATCTGATTTCCTGGGTTCAGGGTCGCCTCTAGATTTAGGGGTGTGCTTAGGTCTGGGGGGCAGTAGCCATTGGCTACTGTCCTGGAGAGTGGCTACACCCTCTTTGTGCCTCCTCCCTGAGGGGAGGGGGGCACATCCCTATTCCTATCGGGGGAATCCTCCAATCTCAAGATGGAGGATTTCTAAAGGCAGGAGTCAGCTCAGGACACCTTAGGGGCTGTCCTGAATGGTGGGTGGCTCCTCCTTGTTTTTCGCATTATCTTTACCAGCCTTGCTGCCAAAAGTGGGGTCAGTGGCTGGAGGGGCGGGCATCTCCACTAGCTGGTATGCCCTGGGGGTGCTGTAACAAAAGGCATGAGCCTTTGAGGCTCACCGCCAGGTGTTTTAGTTCTTGCAGGGGGAAGTGAGAAGCACCTCCACCCAGTACAGGCTTTGTTCCTGGCCACAGAGTGACAAAGGCACTCACCCCATGTGGCTAGAAACTCGTCTGGTTGTGGCCGGCTGGCAGAAACTGGCTAACCTAGCACTAGGAGTTGGACTGGTATTCAGGGTGCATCTCTAAGATGCCCTCTGGGTGTATTTTACAATAAATCCCACACTGGCATCATTGTGCTGAGAAGCTTGATACCAAAATTCCCAGCTTTCAGTGTACTGTGGAGTTCATGTTTGACAGACTCCCAGACCATATACTCTTTATGGCTACCCTGCACCTACAATGTCTAAGGTTTGGCTTAGACACTGTAGGGGCATAGTGCTCATGCACATATGCCCTCACCTGTGGTATAGTGCACCATGCCTTAGGGGGCTGTAAGGCTTGCTAGAGGGGTGACATACCTATGCCACAGGCAGTGAGAGGTAGGCAGGTCTGTTTTGTAGTTGTCGGAAAGGGCTACTCCCTTCCTATCTAGCCCTCCCCTCATGCCAGGCTGACAGATGATCATCTTTCTCTTCTTTGAAAGGAAATGGTCTCTCCTGATCAGGAGAGCAATAGAGAGGGTCCCTATGGCAGAAGCAGGTTGTGGTTGCTCTTCCAGCTAATTTTTGGTGCTGAAGGATGGATGCCTTCAGCCTATCCCAGACATAAGTGGCCCCTCAATTACTTCCTCAAGAATGACAAATTCAAGATGCTCGCCTTCACTCTGGTTCTGTCTGCCTTGGACATAGGAGTCTGGATGGTAGTTTCAGACTTGCAGGATGCATATTTTCATATCCCTGTTCTACCTGCCCACAAGCATTACCTGCAGTTCACAGTTGGTCAAGAGCATTTCTAGTTTGCTGTGCTCCCTTTTGGCCTGACCAGTGCCCCTCGGTGTTCACTAAGGTGATGGAGTTAGCAGCTCATTTGCAGAGATCAGGGGTGTCATCTCGACAATGAGCCCAAGGCTGCCCCTCCCACCTTGAGACTACAGCAAAACTCCTGTGCTCGCTGGGGTTCACTACAAACATGATGAAGTCTCACCTTGTCGCCCTCTCAGATGCTCACTTTCATCAGAGCTGTTCTGGACACAGTTCAGTTTCAGGCTTAGCCTCCCAAGCAGCGAGTCCAAGATACTTATGCTGTGATATACCAATGGTTCAGCCTCTGTCCTGGGTTTCAGTGGGAATGACTCTGAGGCTATTGGGACTCATGGCCTCCTGTATCCTGCTGGTGACAAATGCATGTTGGGATGTGCAGGCTCTACAGTTGGACCGGAAGTTTCAATGGGCACAGCATTAGGGGAATCTCTCCGACATAGTTCAGATCTCAGAGGGAACGGCAAAAGACCTGCAGTGGTGGCTAACGAACAGTGATTGGGTCAAAGGCAGAATCCTCTCCTTTGGGACAGCCAACTGAGAGAGGTGGAGATCAGACAACTCTGGTCTCCAGCAGAATCCGGACTCACATCAACTTGCTGGACTCAGAATGATCCGACTGGCACTGCAAGCCTTTCTGCCCTTCATCAAGGGATGGCTGGTTCAGGTGTTCACGGACAACACCACCATGTGGTATTTCAACAAACTGGGCAGGGCGTGGTCATCCACCCTTTGTCATGAGACTGTCTCTCTAGACTTGGCTGGAACATCAGGGGACGTGCCTGGTGGTTCAACACCTGGTAGGTTCTCTGAATGCCAGGGTGGACAAACTCAAAGATGCCTAGTGGATCACAAAAGGCGTCTCCATCCAGAGTTGTTGCAAGGTCTTTTTCAGCAGTGGGGAGAGCCTTGATTAGATATTTTCGCTGCCACTTAGTATGCACAATTTCAGCAGTTTTGTGCGCTCAAGTTTCCAAGCCGGGTCTCTCTTAGAGACTCTTTACATCTCGAGTGGAGTTCAGGTCTCCTGTATGCCTTTCTGAACATTCCAGAGTTTTCAAGAAGATCAACAGCAACCTAGCCCAAGTTATTCTAGTGGCTCCAGACTGGGCACAGAGTCTGGTATCCTGAGCATGGACATAAATACTCACGTCAGGCTGATCCTTCAGTAGGATCTTCTATCGCCGCAGCAGGGGAGAGTTCTTCACCCAAACCTGTCCAGTCCCTGCCTTCTTGTGGGGAGATTGAGCTGCTGCAGTTGACAGCCTTTGACCTTCCTCTTGAAGTTTGTGATGTTATTTTGGCAGCCAGGCTTTCCTCCACTAAGACCACATACGCCTGCCAGTGGACGAAATGTGGGTTTGGTGTTCAGACAGAAATATTGACCCCCTTTCTGCCCCTCTTTTTCAGGTTCTTCTCTCTATTCTGTCTTTTGCCCAGCAGGGCTCTGCTCTTGGCACTCTCAAGGACTATCTTTCTGCTATTTCTGCATTCCTCAGATTGCCTGATCAACCCTCTCTTTTCAAATCTCCTATTGTACATATTCTTGAAAGGTTTGGTTAATCTGCCCCCACCTTCTCCTGTTGTCATATCTCAGTGGAACTTAAATCTGATTCTTACATCTGTCAATGTGGGGTCCTTTTGAGGCTCTTCACAATTGTCCTCTGTGATTCCTCACCATCAAAACTGCTTTCTTTGTGGCCATAACATTTGCCCGACGAGTTGGCGAACTGCAGGCCTCGCCATCAAAGCCCCCTTACTTATCCATATATCGTGACAAAGTGGCGCTACTCATGCGGCCTCTTTTCTTCCAAAGGTGGTCACGCCTTTTCATGTAGGTCAATCCATCACACTACCTACTTTCTGTGCTCCACCTCAACCCTCCAAGGATGAGGAGCGTCCCCATCGTCTGAGCCCCAAAAAAGTGTTGTTCTACCTTGACCGCACACGAGTTCTGGGAGGACAATCAACACTTTGTGGGGTATGTCAGAGCTAAATAGGGTTCTGCTGGGCAAAAAAGACCATCTCCAGATGGGTTGTGCTCTGCATTAAAATCTGCTGCACATTGGCCAAATACCTCCCTGAGGTCTTGCACTGTAACTCCGCCAGAGCTGCGACCACTGGGTTAGCACGCAGAGTTCCAATTCTGAATGTCTCCTAGGCAGCAACGTGGGCCTCCCTGCACACGTTTACTAAGCATTACTGCCTGGACAGTTAGGTCTGTCATGACTGGCATTTTGCTCTTTCGCTCCTACATGACTTCCTCATTTGAAATTGGTTCACACACCCAACTCCAGGGATGGCATTGCTTGCGTATACTGTAGGAAAGTGTCCTCTTTTTGGCATGGTTACACCCACTTTTTGCCTGCTATCGGTATGCTTAGACTGTTTTCACTGGGATCCTACTAACCAGAACCCCAGTGATTGTGCTCTGACCCTCTAAATTTGGTTGCCTAGAACTTTGTACACCCCAGAATTGGCATACTGGTGCCCCCTTATAAGTCCCTAGTGAATGTATGTCGGAACAACACATGGTGGAACCACGAATGCCTGAACAACGAGGTTGGAACAACAACAGCACTGTTACCACTAATGCCTTTACCACGAATGCCTTAACAACGATTTTAGTTGTAAAGGCATTCCTGGTAAAAGCATGCGTGGAATGGCATGCATGGTTCCAGCATGCGTGGAATGGCATGCATGGTTCCAGCATGCGACATTCCCGCTCCCGGCCGCCCTCACGCCCCCCCCCACCCAGCTCCTAAAACTATTGCAACCCCCACCCCTAAAACTATCCCGACCCCCTCCCCCTCCCCTAAAATTACGCCCCTGCCCCTAAAACCATACCACCCCAACCCTACCCCAGCCCCACTTACCTAACTGCATTCTCTTGGATCCTGAGTATGTTTCCTCTTCCTTAACCATGCATGTTGGTTGTTCCGTACAAGCGTGGTTAAGGCAGAGGAAAACAGGGTCATTGTTCAGGAAAGCATTATAGGGCTTTCGAGGACAACAACCCTCGTTCAGTCAACAACGCCATCTGGCTGCGGTGATCTGCTCTTCTCTGGAACTGTGTGGATCCTGCAACACAGGTGGTGGTCTGGAGTGGTCCCCTTGGTCCTCTCTTCCAGCTGTCCAACTTAGGAGACTGTAAGCCCTTTCCTATCCGTGAGGGACAGTACCCCTCTGCACTGCAACTCTTGCAGCTTCCAAGGCTTTTCACCTCCTGCTCCAAGGAATCTTCAGGCTCAGAGTAGCCCCAACCCCAGCACTTCTTCCTGCCAAGCAGTCTCCTCTCTGCTGCTCCAGCGACGTCGGACTCCTTCAGGTGTGATGACTGGGCCTCACTGCGAGTTACTGTGCCTGCTGCCAGTAAATTGCCTGTTGGGGCTGCAACTGCTTTTTTTGGCTCTCCTGACTGAGGGTCATCCTGGACTCCCCTCCAAGGGTCGAGTCCCCTGGGCCGTGCTGGTCCTCTTCAGCCGTGCAACTCTTCTTTTGCTCCTCTTGCATTTGCCAAGACTTGTTGGTGGTTCTCCAATACGACAACTGACGTGGGACACCATCTACACCTCTCCAAGGACTCCTCAGCTCCTGGGTTCAACAGCTGGTCGTCTTCTTCCCCATCAACCTGGTTCTTCGTTCACAGTAGTGTGGGTAGTAGCTCCTGCCCCCACTGGACACTCTGGACTCTGTCCTCTTCTTTTGCAGGTCCTCTTCTTTCAGAATCCACTGTTGGTTTCTTCTAGACTGGTCCTATTCTTGCACAATCCTTTTGCTAAGTCCTCCTGTTTGTCCTTGGGAAGACCAGGTACTTACCTCTGCTCTCCTGGTCGCTGGGGGTCACTCAGGTACTCACCTCTAAGGGATTTCAAATTCTTCCAGAACCCCTCTAACAACTCCACATCCTTGGGAGGGGGACTGTATCTTGCATTTCACTTTCTTAGTATATGGTTTGCCCTTCCCTAGGGCCCCTTATTATTTTCACTAAGTATTGCCAATGATTGTTGATTCTATGCTAATTTCTGATTGCTATTGTGCATATAACTAGAGTGTATTTACCCTCAGTTGGGGGGGCTGCCTTTAAGTAATCTAGTGTGTTGTTAACATAATAAAGTACCTTTATGTTTGTAACACTGTGTGGTTCTTTCATGTGATACGTGCTGTGTGACTATAGTGGTATTGCCTAAGCTTTGCATGTCTCCTAGATAAGGAGCTGCTCATCCTCAGCTACCTCTAGAGAGCCCTGGCTTCCTAGACACAGCCTACACTTCACTGATAGGGGATACTTGGTCCTGGTGTAAGGTGACAACACCAAAGGTGTCCACCACACACAAGGCCAGCTTCCTACATATATATTCTAAGGTAAGGAGTCTGTAGCGCTAGAAGCTCTATCAGATGAACAAGTTACTTACCTTTGGTAATGCCTTCGGTGGTAGAGACTATATCTAGCTGTAGATTCCTTACCGATCCACCCATCCTCTCCTCAAACGTATTTTTAGGGATAATGCAGTATCCCTTTCAGGGCACTAGTTATCCACATCAGTAATCAGCATTCTTCATGGCTTTTCGCTTCTGGTGTAGAAATTCATGAAAGGAAATTGACATCAGCTTGTCTGGGTGACGCCTCTGTAGGTGCCACTGACGTTACTTCGGTCTGGACGATGCCGACAACGCACCTGGAGCCAAGCAACGCCACCTACCGGTGTGCATGGGTAATACTCACAAAAAATTTCCGGATGTAGTCTGACACCTGGGATAATTATATGGTAAGGAATCTGCAGCTAGATTTAGTCTACCAGATACAGCTTTACCAAAGATAAGGCACTTCTTCTTTAGAATACATGTGCATACTTTCCTTACAATGCTGCTGTACATTTAAAATTTAGCTTCTAATAATCCACTTTGTTGCATTAAAACGCGTTATTAATTGTAGCACATTATCTGTTTCCCAACAAATGAACACATTTCACATCATTGACACACATTTGCAGTCCTCCCTTCTTCCTTCTCCCTCCCCCCTCGTGCACATGCGCTCTCTCTTTCTATATATATATATATATATATATATATATATATATGTTCGATGGCATGTGTAGCTGCAGATACACATGCTGTGCATATCCCGCCATCTAGTGTTGGGCTCGGAGTGTTACAAGTTGTTTTTCTTCGAAGAAGTCTTTTTGAGTCACGAGATCGAGGGACTCCTCCCATTTCGGCTCCATTGCGCATGGGCGTCGACTCCATCTTAGATTCTTTTCTTTCCGCCATCTGGTTCGGACCTGTTCCTCTTCGCTCCGTGTTTCGGTTCGGAAAGTTATTTAGATATCGGAAAAATTTGACGGTATTGTTTGCGTTCGGTATCGGGTTAGTTAACGCAGATCGACACCGAATTTTGAAGAGCTCCGGTGGCCCTTCGGGCTTTCGATTCCCCGGCGGGGCCTGGTCGGCCCGACCACGTGCGTCTACAAGAATAATGGAACAGACCCCATTCCGCTTCTGCCCCGAATGCCACAACAAGTATCCTTACACAGATCAACATTTGGTCTTTGTAGGAAGTTAGCTCTGTATGCACTATTTCAAAGTAAGGAATAGTATGCACAGAGTCCAAGGGTTCCCCTTAGAGGTAAGATAGTGGCAAAAAGAGATAATACTAATGCTCTATTTTGTGGTAGTGTGGTCGAGCAGTAGGCTTATCAAAGGAGTAGTGTTAAGCATTTGTTGTACATACACACAGGCAATAAATGAGGAACACACACTCAGACAATTCCAGGCCAATAGGTTTTTGTATAGAAAAATATATCTTCTTAGTTTATTTTAAGAACCACAGGTTCAAATTCTACATGTAATATCTCATTTGAAAGGTATGGCTGGTAAGTACTTTAGGAACTTGGAATCATTACATTAGCATGTATACTTTTCACATAAAACACAATAAGCTGTTTTAAAAGTGGACACAGTGCAATTTTCACAGTTCCTGGGGGAGGTAAGTTTTTGTTAGTTTTGTCAGGTAAGTAAATCACTTACAAGTCTCAGGTTTGGGTCCAAGGTAGCCCACCGTTGGGGGTTCAGAGCAACCCCAAAGTTACCACACCAGCAGCTCAGGGCCGGTCAGGTGCAGAGGTCAAAGAGGTGCCCAAAACACACAGGCTGCAATGGAGAGAAGGGGGTGCCCCGGTTCCGGTCCGCCAGCAGGTAAGTACCCGTGTCTTCGGAGGGCAGACCAGGGGGGTTTTGTAGGGCACCCGGGGGGACACAAGTTCACACAAAAAGTACACTCTCAGCGGCACTGGGGCGGCCGGGTGCAGTGTAGAAACAAGCATCGGGTTTTCAATGTAAATCAATGAGAGATCAAGGGATCTCTTCAGCGTTGCAGGCAGGCAAGGGGGGGGCTCCTCGGGGTAGCCACCACCTGGGCAAGGGAGAGGGCCTCCTGGGGGTCACTCCTGCACAGGAGTTCCGTTCCTTTCGGTGCTGGGGGCTGCGGGTGCAGAGTCTTTTCCAGCCGTCGGGAAATGGAGTTCAGGCAGTCGCGGTCAGGGGGAGCCTCGGGATTCCCTCTGCAGGCGTCACTGTGGGGGCTCAGGGGGGACAACTTTGGTTACTCACGGACTCGGAGTCGCCGGAGGGTCCTCCCTGAGGTGTTGGTTCTCCACCAGTCGAGTCGGGGTCGCCGGGTGCAGTGTTGCAAGTCTCACGCTTCTTGCGGGGAGTTGCAGGGGTCTTTAAATCTGCTCCTTGAAACAAAGTCGCAGTTCTTTTGGAGCAGTGCCGCTGTCCTCAGGAGTTTCTTGGTCTCTTGGAAGCAGGGCAGTCCTCTGAGGATTCAGAGGTCGCTGGTCCTGGAGAAAGCGTCGCTGGAGCAGGGTTCTTTAGAAGGCAGGAGACAGGCCGGTAGGACTGGGGCCAAAGCAGTTGGTGTCTTCTTCCTTCTTCTGCAGGGGTTTTCAGCTCAGCAGTCTTCTTCTTCGGTAAGTTGCAGGAATCTAAATTCTTAGGTTCAGGGGAGCCCTTAAATACTAAATTTAAGGGCGTGTTTAGGTCTGGGGGGTTAGTAGCCAATGGCTACTAGCCCTGAGGGCGGGTACACCCTCTTTGTGCCTCCTCCTAAGGGGAGGGGGTCACATCCCTAATCCTATTGGGGAATCCTCCATCTGCAAGATGGAGGATTTCTAAAAGTTAGTCACCTCAGCTCAGGACACCTTAGGGGCTGTCCTGACTGGCCAGTGACTCCTCCTTGTTTTTCTCATTATTTCCTCCGGCCTTGCCGCCAAAAGTGGGGGCCGTGGCCGGAGGGGGCGGGCAACTCCACTAGCTGGAGTGTCCTGCGGTGCTGGCACAAAGGGGTGAGCCTTTGAGGCTCACCGCCAGGTGTGACAGCTCCTGCCTGGGGGAGGTGTTAGCATCTCCACCCAGTGCAGGCTTTGTTACTGGCCTCAGAGTGACAAAGGCACTCTCCCCATGGGGCCAGCAACATGTCTCGGTTGTGGCAGGCTGCTGGAACTAGTCAGCCTACACAGATAGTCGGTTAAGGTTTCAGGGGACACCTCTAAGGTGCCCTCTGGGGTGTATTTTACAACAAAATGTACACTGGCATCAGTGTGCATTTATTGTGCTGAGAAGTTTGATACCAAACTTCCCAGTTTTCAGTGTAGCCATTATGGTGCTGTGGAGTCAGTGTTTGACAGACTCCCAGACCATATACTCTTATGGCTACCCTGCACTTACAATGTCTAAGGTTTGGCTTAGACACTGTAGGGGCACAGTACTCATGTACTGGTGCCCTCACCTATGGTATAGTGCACCCTGCCTTAGGGCTGTAAGGCCTACTAGAGGGGTGACTTATCTATACTGCATAGGCAGTGTGAGGTTGGCATGGCACCCTGAGGGGAGTGCCATGTCGACTTACTCGTTTTATTCTTACCAGCACACACAAGCTGGTAAGCAGTGTGTCTGTGCTGAGTGAGGGGTCCCCAGGGTGGCATAAGATATGCTGCAGCCCTTAGAGACCTTCCCCGGCATCAGGGCCCTTGGTACCAGGGGTACCAGTTACAAGGGACTTACCTGGATGCCAGGATGTACCAATTGTGGAATCAAAAGTACAGGTTAGGGAAAGAACACTGGTGCTGGGGCCTGGTTAGCAGGCCTCAGCACACTTTCAATTCAAAACATAGCATCAGCAAAGGCAAAAAAGTCAGGGGGTAACCATGCCAAGGAGGCATTTCCTTACAGTCTGTAATTTGTGTTTGTCTCCCGAACACAAAGAGGATACCTGTGAGGCCTGTTGAGCATTTCGGTCGAGGAAAACGCTGAGGGACCGGAGAGCGAGAAGGCTTCAAGTGGTGTAGGCGCCGTCAGGACACCACGACTTGGAGGAAGAAGAAACATTCTCCATTGCTGACTCTGACGAGGCCGAAACAGAACAGACGCCGAAAACCGTGAGTAAAACAGCCCCGGCCAAAACTCACGTAAAAATCATCAAAGCCCAGGGGACGCCACCGCCGTCAGGCCATGGCTTAACCCAAAAAAATCGGTGACCATCCATCGGCACCGAAAAAGGGCACACATGTGTCGAAGTCATCCGACTCCGGTCGAGATACCGGCACAGAAAAGACTTGGCCCGAGACACTGGGTCAGAACAATCTCGACATCGAGATACCGGCACCGAGATGAGTCGGCACCGAAAGATCGGAACACCGAAACTCAAAAAAGTGGCTTCGGAGCCGAAAAAGACGGTTGAAAAGGTTTCGATACCGAAACATCTGGCTTCGTAGCCGAAAACAAGTTCCTACACCGAGGAACAAGGGCTTTCCACACAAATGCAAAGCCATAAATTTGGGCAAGAGCTAGAAGCAGGGGAGCCAGATTATACACAGAGAAGGCTCCATATCCAAAAGGAGACAGGGAAGATAAGAACTCTCCCTCCTATAAGGATGAAAAGGAAACTGGCTTTCCAAGAGAAGGATAAACAACCACAAACAAAGGTGGCTAAACAAGTAACTCCGCCACCATCACCACAACGCTCACCGCAATCATCACCAATTGCTAGCCCACCTATGGTGCAGTCTCCAACGCACACAGGCATGAGCCAAGATGACCCAGATGCATGGGATCTTTATGATGCGCCTGTGTCAGATACAGCAAGACCATCACCACCTGAAGACAGTACTGCTTACACACAGGTGGTGTCCAGAGCAGCTGCTTTTCACAACGTGACACTGCACGCTGGCCCTATCGAAGATGACTTTTTATTTAATACTCTGTCGTCCACACATAGTCAGTACCAGAGTCTTCCGATGCTACCGGGAATGTTGAAACACGCAAAGCAAGTATTTCAAGAACCCGTAAAAGGCAGGGCCATCACTCCTAGGGTGGAGAAAAAGTACAAGCCTCCACCAACAGACCCTATGTACATCACGCAGCAACTGACACCGGACTCAGTAGTAGTAGGCGCAGCACGCAAAAGGGCGAATTCACACACCTCCGGAGATGCACCACCACCCGACAAAGAAAGTCGCAAGTTCGGCGCAGCGGGAAAAAAAGTGGCAGCACAAGCAGCCAATCAATGGCGCATTGCAAATTCACAGGCTTTGCTGTCAAGATATGACAGAGCCCACTGGGATGAAATGCAACACTTTATCGAACATCTGCCCAAAGAATTCCAAAAACGTGCACAACAAGTGGTAGAAGAAGGCCAAAGTATCTCAAATAACCAGATACGTTCAGCAATGGACACAGCAGACAGCTGCAAGAACTGTAAATACTGCGGTCACAATTCGGAGACACGCATGGCTGCGCACCTCAGGATTCAAGCCCGAAATCCAACAGGCTGTGCTGAATATGCCTTTTAATGGACAGCAGTTGTTTGGGCCGGAAGTGGACACAGCTATCGAGAAGCTGAAAAAAGATACAGATACGGCCAAGGCCATGGGCGCGCTCTACTCCCCACAGAGCAGAGGCACTTTTAGGAAGACACAATTTAGAGGGGGGTTTCGGGGCCAAACCACAGAACCCTTAACCTCACAATCCAGGCCCACATACAAGAGCCAGTATCAGAGAGGAGGCTTTCGGGGACAATACAGAGGTGGACAGTTCCCTAAGACTAGAGGGAAGTTCCAAAGACCCCTCAAAACAAACAGTGACTTCAGTGTCACAAATCCCCAACACATAACAGCAGTGGGGGGGAGACTAACAGATTTTTACCAAAATTGGGAGGAAATAACAACGGACTCGTGGGTCCTAGCCATCATCCAACATCGCTATTGCATAGAATTCCTACAATTACCACCAAATGTGCCTCCAAAAACACACATGCCCAAACAACACATGGATCTATTACAGATAGAAGTCCAAGCGTTGTTACAAAAAGATGCAATAGAACTAGTACCCAATCACCAGAAAGGAACAAGGGTTTACTCCCTGTACTTTCTCATACCCAAAAAGGACAAAACTCTAAGACCCATATTAGATCTCAAAACACTAAATCTTTACATCAAATCAGATCACTTTCACATGGTGACACTTCAAGACGTAATCCCCTTGCTCAAACAACAAGACTACATGGCCACATTAGATCTCAAAGATGCATACTTCCATATACCCATACATCGTTCACACAGGAAATACTTACGGTTTGTAATCCAAGGAGTACATTACCAGTTCAAAGTGTTACCATTCGGAATAACAACAGCACCAAGGGTATTTACAAAATGCCTTGCAGTAGTAGCGGCACATATCAGAAGACCGCACATACACGTGTTCCCGTATCTAGATGATTGGTTAATCAAAACCAACACACAAGAACAGTGTTTTCAACGCACAAAAAAGTCATAGAAACCCTTCACAAACTAGGTTTCTCACTAAACTACCAAAAATCACACAGCCGTGTCAAATACAACAATACTTAGGAGCAACAATCAACACAAAAAAAGGGATTGCCACTCCAAGTCCACAAAGGGTACAAGCATTCCAAAACGTAATACAAAGCATGCACCCAAACCAGAAGTATCAGGTAAAATTAGTGATGAAACTACTAGGCATGATGTCCTCATGCATGGCCATTGTCCCAAACGCAAGATTACACATGCGGCCCTTACAACAGTGCCTAGCAACACAATGGACACAAGCACAGGGTCAACTACAAGATCTAGTGTTGATAGACCGCCAAACACACACCTCGCTACAATGGTGGAATCATATAAATTTAAATCAAGGGCGGTTTTTCCAGGACCCAGTGCCTCAATACGTGATCACAACAGATGCTTCTATAGTAGGGTGGGGAGCACACCTCAACCAACACAGCATCCAGGGACAATGGGACACTCAGCAGAAACAACTTCACATAAATCAGCTAGAACTACTAGCAGTGTTTCTAGCGTTGAAAGCATTTCAACTGCTAATAGCCCACAAACCTATCCTTGTCAAAACAGACAACATGACAACAATGTATTACTTAAACAAACAGGGAGGCACACACTCATCACAACTGTGTCTCTTAGCACAAAAAATTTGGCATCGGGCGATTCACAATCACATTCACCTAATAGCGCAATACATCACAGGAATTCAAAACCAGTTGGCAGACAATCTCAGTCGAGATCACCAACAGATCCACGAATGGGAGATTCCTTCCCAGATACTACAAACCTACTTCAAAAACTGGGGAACACCGCATATAGACCTATTTGCAACAAAAGAAAACGCAAAATGCCAAAACTTCACATCCAGGTACCCACAGCCTCACTCCAAGGGCAATGCGTTATAGATGAGTTGGTCAGGGATATTTGCTTACGCTTTTCCCCCTCTCCCACTCATTCCGTATCTAGTAAACAAACTGAGTGAAAACAAACTCAAACTAATACTAATAGCACCAACTTGGGCACGACAACCTTGGTACACAACACTACTAGACCTGTCAGTAGTGCCTCATATCAAACTACCAAACAGACCAGATCTGTTAACTCAACACAAACAACAGATCAGACACCCGAATCCAGCATCGCTCAATCTAGCAATCTGGCTCCTGAAGTCTTAGAATTCGGACATCTAAACCTCACACAGGAATGTATGGAGGTCATCAAACAGGCTAGAAAACCTACTACAAGACATTGCTACGCAAATAAATGGAAACAATTTGTTTATTACTGTCATAATAATCAAATTCAACCATTACACGCGTCCGCTACACCCATTGTAAGCTACTTGCTACACTTACAAAAATCTAAGTTAGCTTTTTCATCCATTAAAATACCTCTCACAGCAATTTCAGCTTATCTGCAAATTACACATTCAACTTCACTATTTAGGATCCCAGTCATAAACGTTTTTATGGAGGGTCTAACAAGGATCATTCCACCGAGAACACCACCAGTTCCTTCGTGGAACCTCAATATTGTATTAACAAGACTCATGGGTCCACCATTTGAACCCATGCACTCTTGTGAAATGCAATACTTAACTTGGAAAGTAGCCTTCCTAATAGCTATCACATCTCTCAGAAGAGTAAGTAAAATACAAGCCTTTACCATACAGGAACCCTTTATACAAATACACAAACATAAAGTGGTTCTACGTACAAATCCCAAATTTTTGCCAAAAGGTATATCACCGTTCCACTTAAACCAAACTGTGGAACTCCCAGTGTTTTTTCCACAACCAGACTGTAGCTGAAAGAGCATTACATACATTAGACATAAAAAGAGCTCTAATGTACTACATTGATAGAACCAAACAGTTTCGCAAAACAAAACAATTGTTTGTAGCTTACCAAAAACCTCATACAGGGAATCCAATATCCAAACAAGGCATTGCCAGATGGATAGTGAAATGTATTCAAACCTGTTATGTTAAAGCTAAGAGAGAACTGCCTATTACACCAAAGACACACTCCACTAGAAAGAAAGGCGCCACAATGGCCTTTCTAGGAAACATACCAATGACAGAAATCTGTAAGGCAGCCACATGGTCTGCGCCTCATACATTCACTAAACATTACTGCGTGGATGTGTTAACAACACAAGCCACAGTAGGACAAGCAGTACTAAGAACTTTATTTCAAACAACTTCAACTCCTACAGGCTAAACCACCGCTTTTGGGGAGATAACTGCTTACTAGTCTATGCACAGCATGTGTATCTGCAGCTACACATGCCATCGAACGGAAAATGTCACTTACCCAGTGTACATCTGTTCGTGGCATGAGACGCTGCAGATTCACATGCTCCCTCCCACCTCCCCGGGAGCCTGTAGCCGGTGTAAGTTGATCAAAATGAAACTTGTACATTTGTAAATATAATACTTTTAGTCACATTATGTGAACATACTTACTCCATTGCATGGGCATTATTACTATATACACTACTCATACCTCACCCTCTGCGGGTAAAACAATCTAAGATGGAGTCGACGCCCATGCGCAATGGAGCCGAAATGGGAGGAGTCCCTCGATCTCGTGACTCGAAAAGAAGTCTTCGAAGAAAAACAACTTGTAACACTCCGAGCCCAACACTAGATGGCGGGATATGCACAGCATGTGAATCTGCAGCGTCTCATGCCACGAACAGATGTACACTGGGTAAGTGACATTATATATATATATATATATGTTCGGTGGCATGTGTAGCTGCAGATACACATGCTGTGCATTATCCTGCCATCTAGTGTTGGGCTCGTAGTGTTACAAGTTGTTTTTCTTCGAAGAAGTCTTTTCGAGTTATGAGACCGAGGGACTCCTCCCTTTCGGCTCCATTGCGCATGGCCGTCGACTCCATCTTTTCTTTCCGCCATCGGGTTCGGACGTGTTCCTCTTCGCTCCGTATTTCGAATCGGGAAAGTTAGCTAATTATCGAAAATTCGACGGTATTGTTCTCGCTCGGTACCGGGTTAGTGTTAGCGTATGGGCACCGATCGCAGAAGCGCTCCGGCAGCCCTTCGGGGCTTCTGCTCGTCAGCGGGGCCTGGTCGGCCCGAACGCATCCATCGACGAAGACTAATGTATCGGACCCCCTTCCGCTTCTGTCCGAAGTGCCACTCGAAGTATCCTTATACAGACCAACACCTGGTCTGTAATCTGTGTTTATCACCAGAACACAGGGAGGATACTTGAGAGGCCTGTCGAGTGTTTCGGTAAAAAAAAGACCCTTCGTGATCGAGCGAGAAGACTACAAATGGCGTCGAGGAGGAGGAAAAATTTTCCATCCAGGGGACGGACTCTGACGATTCTGAAAGTGAGTGAACCACGACGATGCAGAAAACAGTGAGTAAAACTGCCCCGTCCAAAACTCACACAAAGATCGTTAAGGCTAAGGGGACGCCACCGCCAGCAGGCCATGGCTTAACCCATCGAAAAGAAGGTGACTAAACATCGGCACCGAAAAAGGCCAGAGATTTGCCGAAGACTTCTGACTCCGGTCGAGATTCCGGCACCGAACGATCTCAACACCGAGAGTTCGACTCTCCCAAGGTGAGGAAAATATTGTCGGAACCGAAAACGACATTTTCAGAAGCATCAGTACTGAAAAAAATGGCTTTGGAGCCAAAAAGGAGCTCCTACACAGAAGAGCAAGGACTTTCCAGCCAAATGCATGAAAAACATAGATTTGAGCAGGAAATAAGTATGGTTGAGCCAGACCATACGCAAGGGAGGTTGCATATCCAGAAAGAGACTGGTAAAATACAAACTCTTCCTCCTATTAAAACGAAAAGAAAACTGGCATTTCAAGAGTCAGAAATGCAGCCAAAGGCGAAGGTGGTCAGAGAAAAAAACACCACCACCAAGTTTTTCGCCACAACCTTCCCCACTACACTCACCACAGTTGTCTCCGGTGGGAACACCTCCGATGCAGTCACCTACGCATACAGGGATGACGCAGGATGATCCGGATGCATGGGACTTGTATGATGCACCAGTATCAGACAACAGTCCGGACTGTTACCCAACAAAGCCGTCCCCTCCAGAGGACAGTACTGCATATACACAGGTACTATCAAGGGCAGCTACGTTCCACAATGTAGCAATGCACTCTGAGCCAATAGAGGATGATTTCCTGTTCAACACCTTGGCTTCCACCCACACTTTCTACCAGAGTCTGCCAATGCTCCCGGGCATGCTCAACCATGCAAAACAGGTATTCCAGGAGCCAGTTAAAGGAAGGGCTATCACGCCTAGGGTGGAGAAAAAATACAAGCCTCCCCCAACGGATCCTGTGTTTATAACACAGCAACTTACACCAGACTAGATGGTTGTAGGAGCAGCAAGAAAGAGAGCAAACTCTCAATCAGGAGGAGACGCTCTACCGCCTGACAAAGAGAGTAGGAAGTTTGACGCAGCAGGCAAACGAGTGGCAGCACAGGCAGCCAATCAATGGCGGATCGCAAACTCACAAGCCCTACTTGCTCGCTACGACAGGGCACACTGGGACGAGATGCAACACATTATGCAACACTTGCCCAAAGAACACCAGAAACGTGCCCAGCAGGTTGTGGAAGAAGGACAAGCAATATCCAACAACCAAATAAGAGCCGCTCACATAAGGAGACAGCACATGCACGTATTCCAATACTTAGACGACTGGCTAATAAAAACCAACACTCAACAGTGTCTTCTTCACACGCAATACATTATAGAAACTCTGCACAAACTAGGTTTTTATATAAATTACCAGAAATCCCATCTGCAGCCATCCCAAATACAACAATACTTAGGAGCAACACTCAACACACAAAAAGTGATTGCCACTCCAAGTCCACAAAGGGTCCAAGCGTTCCAAAATATAACATCAAGCATACAGCCAAACCAACACTACCCACTACGGTTTGTAATGAAACTTCTAGGCATGATGTCTTCATGCATAGCCATTGTCCCAAACGCAAGGTTACACATGCGGCCCTTACAACAGTGCCTAGCAAAACAATGGACACAAGCACAGGGTCAACTCCAAGATCTAGTGTTGATAGACCGCCAGACACACTTCTCGCTTCAATGGTGGAACCCTATAAATTTAAACCAAGGGCAGCCATTCCAGGACCCAGTGCCTCAAGATGTGATCACAACAGATGCTTCCATGATGGGGTGGGGAGCACACCTCTACAAGCACAGCATACAAGGACAATGGGACAATCAACAAAAACAACTCCACATAAATCATTTAGAACTGTTGGCAGTGTTTCTAGCATTAAAAGCATTTCAACCACTAATAGCCCACAAACACATTCTTGTCAAAACCAACAACATGACAACAATGTATTATCTCCACAAACAAAGAGGGACACACTCGTCACAACTGTGTCTCTTAGCACAAATAATTTGGTGTTGGGCAATTCACAATCACATTCGCCTAATAGCACAGTACATCCCAAGCATTCAGAACCAATTAGCCAACAATCTCAGTCGAGATCACCAGCAAACTCACAAATGGGAAATTCATCCCCAGATCCTACAGGATCACTTCCTCCACTGGGGAACACCAAACATAGACCTATTCGCAACAAAAGAAAACGCAAAATGCCAAAACTTCGCGTCCAGGTACCCACACCCTCAATCCAAGGGCAATGCACTATGGATCAGTTGGTCATGGATATTTGCTTACTCTTTCCCCCCTCATTCCTTATCTGGTCAACAAACTAAGTCAAAACAAACTCAAACTAATACTCACAGCACCAACCTGGGCTCGCCAACTGTGGTACACAACACTGTTGGACTTATCAGTAGTACCTCACATCAAGTTACCAAACATACCAAATCTGTTAACTCAACACAAACAACAGATCAGACACCCGAATCCAGCATCGCTCAATCTAGCAATCTGGCTCCTGAAGTCTTAGAATTCGGACATTTAAATATTACACAAGATTGTATGGAAGTCATTAAACAAGCGAGAAAACCTACAACAAGACATTGTTACGCAAACAAATGGAAAAGATTTTACTACTGCCACACTAATCAAATTCGACCACTACATGCCTCCACAAAGGACATTGTAAGCTACTTATTACACTTACAAAAGTCTAATTTAGCATTCTCTTCCAATAAAATCCATCTCACTGCAATATCTGCCTATCTGCAGATTACACATACAACATGACTTTTTAGAATCCCAGTCATTAAAGCATTTATGGAGGGACTAAAAAGAATCATACCCCCAAGGACACCACCAGTACCTTCGTGGAACCTTAATATTGTATTAACACGACTCTTGGGGCCCCCCATTCGAACCCATGCATTCTTGTGAAATGCAGTATCTGACTTGGAAAGTAGCCTTTCTAATAGCTATCACATCACTTAGAAGAGTAAGTGAAATACAAGCATTTATTATTCAAGAACCCTTTATACAAATACATAAACATAAAGTGGTTCTCCGTACAAATCCAAAATTCTTATCAAAGGTCATATCACCATTCCACCTAAACCAAACTGTGGAACTCCCAGTCTTCTTCCCGCAACCAGACTCAGTAGCCGAAAGAGCCTTGCATACATTAGACATAAAAAGATCACTAATGTATTACATTGACAGAATGAAACAATTTTGGAAAACAAAACAATTGTTTGTAGCCTTCCAAAAACCTCATGCAGGTAATCCTATATCCAAACAAGGCATCGCCAGATGGATAGTTAAATGTATTCAAACTTGCTATATTAAAGCAAAAAGAGAATTACCTATTACACCAAGAGCACATTCCACTAGGAAAAAAGGCGCCACAATGGCTTTTCTTGGAAATATACCTATGACAGAAATATGTAGGGCAGCCACCTGGTCTATGCCTCATACATTTACAAAGCACTACTGTGTAGATGTGTTCGCAACACAACAAGCCACAGTAGGACAGGCTGTATTAAGAACATTATTTCAGACAACTTCAACTCCTACAGGCTGAACCACCGCTTTTTGGGGAGATTACTGCTTGTTAGTCTATGCACAGCATGTGTATCTGCAGCTACACATGCCACTGAACGGAAAATGTCACTTACCCAGTGTACATCTATTCGTGGCATGAGACGCTGCAGATTCACATGTGCCCTCCCACCTCGCCTGTAGCCGTTTGTTAGTTGAATGAAAATTGTAAGTATGTAAATATATATTCTTTAATACACATTAAGTACATACATAACTACTCCATTGCATGGGCACATCTACTATACTCACAACTCCTACCTCACCCTCTGCAGGGAAAACAATCTAAGATGGAGTCGACGCCCATGCGCAATGGAGCCGAAAGGGAGGAGTCACTCGGTCTTGTGACGCGAAAAGACTTCTTCGAAGAAAAACAACTTGTAACACTCCGAGCTCAACACTAGATGGCAGGATAGTGCACAGAATGTCTATCTGCAGCTACACATGCCATCGTACATATATATATATTTTACGAAAAGATGTCCATGCAGTGTATATACATATTTACATACAGAAAGTATTAAACGGCTACAGACTTCAGGGGAGGGGGGAGGGCGCATGTGAATCTGCAGTACTACATGCCACAAACAGATGTGCACTGAGTAAGTGACATTTTCTATTCGATGTGTAGCTGCAGATTCACATGCTTTGCATAGACTGAAAAGCAGTCCCCTCCTAAAATAAGTGGTGGCTAGCCTGTAGGAGTTGGAGTTGTTTGAAGTAGTGTTTAACCACTGTTTGACCAACATTTACTTGTTGGCGAGAACACATCCACACAGTAATGTTTAGTAAATGTGTGTGGTGTGGACCAAGTGGCTGCTTTGCAAATGTCTGCCATTGGTGTATTTCCTAAGAATGCAATTGAAGCTCCTTTCTTTCTAGTAGAATGTGCTTTGGGAGTTACTAATAGTTGTCTTTCTGCCTTAAGATAGCAAGTTTGAATACACTTTACTATCCATCTGGCTAATCCCTGTTGTGAAATAGGATTACCATTATGAGGTTGCTGAGAAGCAACAAAAAGTTTAGATTTTGTGAAATAGGATTACCATTATGAGGTTGCTGAGAAGCAACAAAAAGTTTAGATTTTCTGAAATCTTTTGTTCTATCTATATAATACATGAGAGCTCTTTTGACATCAAGAGTGTGAAGAGCTCTTTCAGCAACTGAATCTGGCTGTGAAAGAAGACTGGCAATTCCACTGATTGATTGATATGAAATAGTGAAACCACTTTGGTTGGAATTTTGAACTTGTCCTGAGTACTATTTTATTTCTGTGAATTTTGAAGAAAGGTCGGCACCCCGAAAACCAAAAAGGTTTCTTCGGAACCGAAAAAGACTGCAGAAAAGGTTTCGGTGCCGAAACACGCAGCCTCTGAGCCGAACACAGATCCTACACAGAAGAACAGGGCCTTTCCTCACAATTACAAAGCCACAGGTTTGAACAAGAGCCGGGCATGGGAGAGCCAGACCATACCCAGAGAAGGCTCCATATACAAAAAGACACGGGGAAAATCAGAACTCTTCCTCGAATCAAGATGAAGCGGAAGCTCGCATTCCATGAGGCGGAAATGCAGCCAAAGGCTAAGGTGGCTAAAGAAAAAACACCACCACAGTGTTCTCCACAGCCATCGCCACCACACTCGCCACATCTGTCCCCAGTAGCAACACCCCCAATGATGCAGTCACCAACACACACAGGGATGAGCCAGGATGACCCAAATGCATGGGACCTGTACGACGCACCGGTCTCAGATAATAGTCCGGATTGCTACCCGACAAGGCCATTCCACCGGAGGACAGTACTGCTTACATGCAGGTGGTTTCCAGGGCAGCTACTTTTCATAACGTAGCACTGCATGCAGAGCCCATAGAAGATGACTTCTTGTTCAATACCCTGTCATCTACGCACAGCCAATATCAAAGTTTGCCAATGTTACCAGGCATGTTAAAACACGCCAAACAGGTGTTTCAAGACCCAGTCAAAAGCAGAGCAATCACACCTAGGGTGGAGAAGAAATATAAACCCCCCCCCCCCCCCCCTACGGACCCTGTGTACATTACACAACAGTTAACGCCTGATTCGGTGGTAGTAGGAGCAGCCAGGAAAAGGGCAAACTCACAAACTTCTGGAGACGCACCACCACCCGACAAAGAAAGTCGGAAATTCGATGCAGCAGGCAAAAGGGTGGCCGCACAAGCAGCCAATCAATGGCGAATTGCCAATTCGCAAGCTCTACTGGCAAGATACTACAGGGCACATTGGGATGAAATGCAACATTTCATTCAACACCTTCCCAAACAGTTCCAGAACAGTGCTCAACAAGTTGTCGAGGAGGGCCAAACTATCTCCAACAACCAAATAAGGTCGGCTATAGACTCAGCAGACACGGCGGCCAGAAGAGTAAACACGGCGGTAACCATTCGGAGACACGCGTGGCTACGTACCTCCGGATTTAAGCCAGAAATCCAGCAGGCTGTGCTGAATATGCCTTTCAACGGACAGCAATTGTTTGGGCCGTAGGTGGACACAGCAATTGACAAACTAAAGAAAGACACTGACACGGCCAAAGCCATGGGCGCGCTCTACTCCCCACAGAGCAGAGGCACTTTTAGGAAGCTGCACTTTGGAGGGGGGTTTCGGGCCCAGACCACAAAGCCTTCCACCGCACAAGCCAGACCCACATACCAGGGACAATATCAGAGGAGGTTTTCGGGGACAATATAGGGGTGGACAGTTCCCTAAAACTAGGGAAATTCCAAAGCCCAAAAAACCCACAAACTAAACAGTGACTCCAACGTCACAAACCCCCACCACACAACACCAGTGGGGGGGGGGGGAGACTCACAGATTATTACCAAAATTGGGAACACATAACTACGGACGCGTGGGTCCTAGCCATTATCCAACATGGTTATTGCATAGAATTCCTACATTTGCCACCAAATGTGCCTCCAAGAGCACACATGTCCAAACAACACTTAGACCTGTTGCAACTAGAAGTCCAAGCATTGTTACAAAAAGAAGCAATAGAGCTAGTACCCAACTATCAAAAAGGAACAGGTTTTTACTCCCTGTATTTCCTAATTCCAAAAAAGGACAAAACACTGAGACCCATATTAGACCTCAGAACACTAAATCTTTACATCAAATCAGATCATTTTCACATGGTAACACTTCAAGATGTGATTCCATTGCTCAAACAACAGGACTACATGTCAACATTAGATGTCAAGGATGCTTACTTACCCATACATCCTTCCCACAGGAAATAGTTGAGGTTCGTAATCCAAGGCGTGCATTACCAATTCAAAGTGTTACCGTTCGGGATAACAACAGCACCAAGGGTATTCACAAAATGCCTTGCAGTAGTAGCTGCTCATATCAGGAGACAGCACATGCACGTATTCCCTTACTTAGACGATTGGTTAATAAAAACCAGCACTCAACAACAGTGTCTTCTACACACCAAATACGTCATAGAAACCCTTCACAAACTAGGGTTCTCCATAAACTACCAAAAATCACATCTACAACCGTGTCAAATACAACAATACTTAGGAGTAACAATCAACACACAAAAAGGAATTGCCACTCCAAGTCCACAAAGTGTACAAGCCTTCCAAAATGTAATACTAAACATGCACCGAAACCAGCACTATCAAGTGAGGTTGGTAATGAAACTTCTAGGCATGATGTCTTCATGCATAGCCATTGTCCCAAACGCAAGACTACACATGCGGCCCTTACAACAGTGCCTAGCAGCACAATGGACACAAGCACAGGGTAAACTTCAAGATCTAGTGTTGATAGACCGCCAAACACACTCCTCGCTTCAATGGTGGAATCCTATAAATTTCAACCAAGGGCGGCCATTCCAAAACCCTGTGCCTCAATATGTGATCACAACAGATGCTTCCATGATAGGGTGGGGAGCACACCTCAACCACCACAGTATACAGGGACAATGGGACGTTCAACAAAGGCAAATGCATATAAATCATTTAGAACTGTTAGCAGTGTTTCTAGCATTGAAAGCATTTCAACCACTAATAGTCCACAAACACATTCTTGTCAAAACAGACAACATGACAACAATGTATTACCTAAACAAACAAGGAGGGACGCACTCATCACAACTGTGTCTCTTAGCACAAAAGATTTGGCATTGGGCGATTCACAATCACATTCGCCTAGTAGCACAGTACATCCCAGGGATTCAAAACCAGTTGGCTGACAATCTCAGTCGAGATCACCAACAAACACACGAATGGGAAATTCGTCCCCAGATACTGAAAACTTACTTTCTATGCTGGGGAACACCAGAAATAGACCTATTCGCAACAAAACGCAAAATGCCAAAATTTTGCGTCCAGGTATCCACACCCTCAGTCCAAAGGCAATGCTTTATGGATGAGTTGGTCAGGGATATTTGCTTACGCTTTTCCCCCTCTCCCACTCCTTCCTTATCTGGTAAACAAATTGAGTCAAAACCAACTCAAACTAATACTAATAGCACCAACCTGGTCTCGCCAACCATGGTATACAACACTACTGGACCTGTCAGTAGTACCTCCTATCAAACTACCAAACAGACCAGATCTGCTAACTCAACACAAACAACAGATCAGACACCCGAATCCAGCATCGCTCAATCTAGCAATCTGGCTCCTGAAGTCTTAGAATTTGGACATTTAGACCTTACACAAGAATGTATGGAGGTCATTAAACAAGCTAGAAAACCTACTACAAGACATTGTTACTCAAACAAATGGAAAAGATTTGTTTATTACTGCCATAATAATCAAATTCAACCAATACATGCTTCCGCCAAAAACATTGTAAGCTACTTATCACACTTAAAATATCTAAACTAGTATTTTCTTCCATTAAAATACATCTCACAGCAATATCTGCCTATCTGCAGATTACACATTCAACATCACTCTTTAGAATCCATGTCATCAAAGCATTTATGGAGGTTTAAAAAGAATCATACCCCTGAGAACACCATCAGTTCCCTCGTGGAACCTCAATATTGTATTAACACGACTCATGGGTCCACCATTCGAACCCATGCATTCTTGTGAGATACAATGCTTAACCTGGAAAGTAGCCTTCCTAATAGCTATCACATCTCTTAGAAGGGTAAGTGAAATACAAGCATTTACTATACAAGAACCCTTTATACAAATACATAAACATAAAGTGGTTCTCCGTACAAATCCCAAATTCTTATTAAAGGTCATCTCACTGTTCCATCTAAACCAAACAGTGGAACTCACAGTCTTTTTTCCACAACCAGACTCAGTAGCTGAAAGAGCCTTACATACGTTAGACATTAAAAGAGCACTAATGTACTATATTGATAGAACAAAACAATTTCACAAAACAAAACAATTGTTTGTAGCCTTCCAAAAACCTCATGCAGGAAATCCAATATCCAAACAAGGCATTGCCAGATGGATAGTGAAATGTATTCAGACCTGCTATATTAAAGCAAAAAGAGATCTACCTATTACACCAAAGGCACACTCCACTAGGAAGAAAGGTGCCACAATGGCCTTTCTAGGAAATATACCTATGACCAAAATCTGTAAGGCAGCCACATGGTCTACGCCTCCTACATTCACAAAATATTACTGTGTAGATGTGTTAACAACACAACAAGCCACAGTAGGACAGGCTGTATTACGAACATTATTTCAGACAACTTCAACTCCTACAGGCTAAACCACCGCTTTTGGGGAGATAACTGCTTACTAGTCTATGCACAGCATGTGTATCTGCAGCTACACATGCCATCGAATGGAAAATGTCACTTACCCAGTGTACATCTGTTCGTTGCATGAGATGCTGCAGATTCACATGCGCCCTCCCGCCTCCCCGGGAGCCTGTAGCCGTTATAAGTTGATGAAAATTGTACATTTAAGGTTGATGAAACTTGTACATTTGAAAATTTGTAAATATAGATCACTTTTATACACATTATGTACATACATACTTACTCCATTGCATGGGCACCTTTACTATATACACAACTCCTACCTCACCCTCTGTGGGAAAACAATCTAAGATGGAGTTGAGGCCCATGCGCAATGGAGCCGAAAGGGAGGAGTCCCTCGGTCTCGTGACTCGAAAAGACTTCTTCGAAGAAAAACAACTTGTAACACTCCGAGCCCAACACTAGATGGCAGGATAGTGCACAGCATGTGAATCTGCAGCGTCTCATGCCACAAACAGATATACACTGGGTAAGTGACATTTTCCATACACACACAGATACATTTCTTCACTCCTGACTTCACCCTCCTGCCAGAAAACAATCTTACAAAGGACTCTATGCCCATGCGCATTAGCACTGAGAGGAGGAGACACTCAATTGTGTGACTCAAAAAAGCTTCTTTGAAGAAAAACCTTTTGTAACACTCTGAACCCAACACTAGATGGCAGACTTATGTAAAGCATGTGAATCTGCAGTACTACATGCCACGGACCGATGTCTACTGGGTAAGTGACATTTTCCATATAATTAATTTCTTGGTCCAGACGTTTTCATAGCAGTGCTCCCACACGCAGCTATGTGGCGCAAGGCAGCTCCTTTTTGACTTTTTTCCACCCTGGAAGTGGAGGAGCGGAGCCTCATATACTTGCTTCCCCCAGTGCGCCGAGGTCAGTTGCTTTCGTCCGCAGCTTAGAATGTGGTCGCCGAGCGCCATTCTCTTTTGTCTTAGTTTTCAAACTTAATTCCAGTGTGCATTGGAACACTGTCCCCCACCTATAACTACAGGGTTCAAACCATGCTCTGTCGTAAACAGATGTGGGAAACGGACCTGTACGAGGTGTCTTTGGTGTTTGGGCTCAGGGGGGCAAGTTGTGTGCAAAATATAGCCCTAAAGCCTCTCTAGAGTGTGAAGCGAATCTGTGTGACTGCAGATATTGGAGGGGGGGGGGGGGGAACACATAAGTCTTTCTCCTGCCCTTAAGTTGAGGATGCAACCAGTTCCAGCTGTGTGCCTACTTTGGGCCCCTCCAGTACTCCTCCGAACCCCCCTGGTCTGCCCTCTGACAACGTGGGTACTTACCTGCAAGTAGACTGGAACCGGAGTACTCCCTGTCTCCATAGGCGCCCACATTATCTTGGCTCCTGTTTGACCTCGCACCCGACTGGCCCTGTGTTGCTGGTGCTGGGTTTTTAGGGGTTGTCTTGAACCCCCGATGGTGTGCTACCTCTGCCCCGGAGACTGAACCAGTGAGTGTGGTACTTACTGCTGAAACTGTACTATACTTACCTCCCCCAGGGACTTGAAAATTGCAGTGTCCACTTTTAAAATAGCTTTTTGCCATTTTAATGAAAACGTGGTACAATATTGAATCTATTCAAAGTCTCAACTATTACTATGCAAAGTACCTTTCATTTAATGTACTTACCTGCCTAATGAATCTTGTGGTTCTAGAAATAAACAAAAGAATATTTTTCTATTTAAAACCTATTAGCCTGGAGTTAAGTCATTGAGTGTGTATTTTCACTTATTGCTTGTGAGTACAACAAATGCTTAAAACTACCCTCTGATAAGCCTAACTGCTCAACCACACTACCACAAATAGAGCATTAATATTATCTATCATTGCCTCTTTCGAGCCTCTTGGGGAACCCCTGGAATTTGTGCACACTATATCTTATTTGATATAGTATATATAGAGACCGTTTCCTACACTCACTCTCTCTCTCCCCCTCTCTCTCAAACCCCCCCCCCCCTGCCGCCCTTGAGGCCCCGCCGCCCTCCTCTTTCTCGTGCTGCATTCCAGCAGAAGCGCAACTTAATTCTGCCACTGTCTAAAAAGAAGTTACAAGGGGGTCAAGGTACTACTCACTGCTCATCCCACAGTTGACCCTGATGCGTCTGACTCTTCCCAGCCATAAGCAACACAGCAGGAGGCCGAAGCATTCAAATAGGCCATGCTATGTGTTTTTTGGCACTAATAGCTCCTTTTTATGCACCTTCATGCCCCAAGATCCTCCAGAGACTTTATTTGGGTTATCATCCTCTGTGCCGTCTGAGCACCTGGAACCTGAGTCTGGTTCTGCACTGACTCTGGTGCCAACTTCCACTCTGGGTCCTAGTCAGTGAACTGCTCTGCCTCCTGTAGCTCCACCCGCAAGTAGAGCCTTCGTTCCTCTGAACCCCTGACCTCTGTCAGGAGTTCGAGGCCCTCCTCCACCCGCAGGCTTCTGCCTGCACCTCATCCCTTGTGTCTAGTGGGAGAGCTCTGCTCTTCTACTAGGCTGCCTTCTGCCTCGCTTCTCCTTTTTCCTACTTTGCTCTTTGTGTGCTTCTCCTTCCATGTTCTGTCCCTTTTGTGCTCCTTTCACTTCTGCATTTCACTCTTTCCTAGTTTCATTCCAGCCGCTGCTGCCCCCGCGTCCCACCCACTTTTTTCAAACAGTCTCTTCCCCCCCCCCCCCCCCAGCTGTCCTCTTCTTCCCCCCTCTCTACTTAATGGCAGCCGCTTGCTCATCATCATCATCAAAATACTTTATTCGATTGAGTCAGATAATTCATATTAAAAACATCACTCAATATTTAAAATAGTATGAAAACAGTAAGTCAAACCGTATCTAAAGAACCATATAGCGAGATTACATTACAAGGTGTTGAATAAGTTCACATAAAAGCCACAGTTTAAAAACATGACCGAAAAAATTGGTATAAGAGTGTGTTTTAAAAAAAGACTATTGTCATTATAAAATACGTTTAAGATTTATACAAGTAAGAAAACCCTGTCTAAGTAATTTGATAATATGGTCTGGCCTTCATCACTGCACATAAAAATGAAGCTATTACATTGCAAATCATTGATGGTAAGGACAGAAGATAATTAAAGGCAGGGCGACATTGTTTAAAATGCATTGATTTTAAAAATGGAATCACAAAAGCTTTCCTTAGGTCTGCATAGAATTTACAAAAAAAGAGAATATGTATTGTACTTTGCTCAGACACTAAGTCAGAGGGACATTTTACCAAGACAGGGGTCCAGTCGTTAATGCACGGGAAGCTAACAAGACGATGGAAAATCTCTAATCTTAGACGCGCAAGGACAAACCGATGCCTTGGATTCAGTACATTACTCAAATATGGTTCCATGCCATCTGTTTGTTGCAACATGAAATTCCTCATTACGCTGGGTTTCTTTGCCTCAATGGCCCATCTTAAATCGGCCAGGTGAGTAAGACAAATATTTTTCAGTTCTTTCCTGGAAATTGTTTCCAGTTTTACCGGAGTGGAGTATAACTCAGGATAGCCCAGCTGTGTAAAAAATATCTTTATATAATTTAGCCATGGAATTTGCAGCGGGTAAGATAATGCCAATGCATCTTATATGATTGCCCTATTCAGCCTAGCGGAATCAGAAGTCCATACCTTATGCCATAATAGGATCAGTTGAATACGAATTAAATCTATAAGGTACGATACCCCCAATTCCATGTGGCATGCCAATGTAGGGGTACATTTTGGAGCGCTTAAAATTAACTTTAAAAAAACGTTTTCAGCTAGCTGTAGGTTCTTGCAGTTCCTATATCCCCAGAATCCTTCCCCGTAAATTGCAAGAGGAACACATCTTGCCTTGTACAATATCATCATATCCTTGGGAGTTGGTCTACCAACCTTTTTTTCGAATTCTTTTTTACACCCATGATAGTTTTAGTGATTGACAGCTTCCTTGATTTTATGGCTTGTGACCATGTCCCTTCATTATCGAACGTAATGCCTAAATATGAAAAGGTTCCTGTATCATCTAGTTTCGTACCGTTTAGCGTAATCTGGGGTTTCTTAATAGAATTTCTACCACATGTCATCGAGAAAGATTTACAGTGGTTGATTCTAAGACCTAGGGCTTCCATGTACTTATCAAAGGTTGTAAGTAGCCTGTGCAATGCTACTGGGGTGCGGGCCATCAAAACGGCATCATCCGCGTACAGGAGTGCTGGGATCTTTCGAGAACCAACTTGTGGGAGGTCACTGCAAGCATCAGTTAATACCCCCTCTAATTTATTAACATATAAGGCAAACAGTAGTGGCGCTAGTACGCAGCCTTGTCGTACCCCCCGTTCAATAGGAAAGGCTGAGGTGCATTCACCCTGAAGCCCATAACGCACCGTAGCTTTAGCTCCAGCGTATAGTTCCCTAATAAAATGAACTATAGTTAGGTCTACCCCCATGTCCAATAAAATAGGCCATAATTTACTGTGGACCACACAGTCAAATGCTGAAGTCAAATCGACAAACACTAAATATAAGGCTCCGGCCTTGGCCCCCATGTATTTACAGAGTATGTCTAGTTTCAGAGCCTGCTCCATGGTCCCTATTCCAGCTCTAAAGCCATATTGCAAGTCCGAAAGAATATTATTTTGTTCCGTCCAATCTCTTAATCTGTTTAGAACAATTCGTCCAGCAATCTTTGCAAGAGTATCAAGCAGAGAGATTGGGCGGTAGCATGACGATCTCCCTTTTTGAAGATAGGAACAATGATGGACTCAGCCCAGGTCGATATAAAGACTGTGGCGCAGCATGCATGTAAAACTTGAGTTAATAGTGGGCCCCAAAGTGAAACATTAGACTTGTAAATATCAATTGGGACTCCATCTGGGCCCGGCACTTTCCCGCTTTTGCTAGCGTTAATTGCCTCTATAACCTCATTAAGGCTAAATGAAGGAGAGATAGATTGAGAAACTGGTCTCAGAGAGTTTGATTCCAAGACCAAATCTTTAGCGAAGTATATGCTAGAGAAAAAAGAAACCCAATCCTCTTCAGTAATGGCTATTTCAATTGATGGTAATGTTCCATCACACAGAAGAGGAGAGTTTACAATTTTCCAAAATTTAACGTTGTCATTCCTAAGGCTTGCTTCGTGGAGAGAATGCCAAGCCTCGTTTTTTAAGTTCTGTTTTCTTCTTCTTATCGCCTTTTTATACTCCTTCCTCCGAAGTCTGATGTCATGTCTGTCAGGGTTTTGTCTGTGTAAGCACTGTTTGAGATTTTTATAGGCTTGAGTACATTCACTATCAAACCATCTTTTGCCTACACAAGGTCTAGATTTACCAAATATTTACCAAAGTTAACTGTAAGAGAGTTTTTAATTTCAGTAGTTATTGCAATGAAAGCGTTAATACAAGCCTGCGGACAAATGTCTGAAAGACAGGTTTCAAACTTTTTAGAGAGTTTGCTCATTAATTGTTTCATGAACTGCGTAGGCTCAAGCTGTGACCAGCGAATAGTGTAGCCATTTCTTGTTCCTAATTCTATGTTCTCTACCTGCTCCGTTGGTTCCTTGTGTTTGGTGATGGCTTGGGGAAATACAATGCTTAAACTTTGAGGGTAGTGATCACTAAACAAAGCATCTTGAATTTTATATTCAGACACATAAGTAGTAAAATTATTAGATAATAATATAAAATCAATTATTGTGTTAGCGTATCTGCCATTGAATGTGGGTTTTAACTGTGGTTTACAATGATTTAAACTATTGCACAAAAGGATATCGAATTTAAACACCGTTTCATTCAGCAAATTACCATAATGATTATGTGTAAAATGGTATGAGTCGTCATCTCCACCCGTGCCAAAAAGACAAACATTTTCCACAGATTGAGAACACAAATGTGTTAAATTCTCAGTTTCAGGCTGGTCAATGTTTCCCCTCTGTTTAGCCGTGCTTTTTGATGTGGGGAACTGCTGTTACTAACTAGTGGAGGGCATAAATCTACGTGTCTTTGGATGGGCTGATGCGTATGTGGTGGCTGTTTATGCACTGGTAGGGGGTTACTGTTTGAGCCTAATTTGTCACAATATTGAGAGGTGACGGCTGTTACACTAACACTTGCAAAGTGAGCCTTCATTAGATTAAACATTGTCTCCACGTTTTCCTCCAATCGTGTTAAACGTTCAATCGTTTGGTCAAAAAGGGGCCTGACTAGTTGTTCCAGAGAGTTAATAGTCTCTAAGGGATTGATTTCCGTATTCACTATAGGTTGTGCATCCCTATGACCATGTTTTGAATTCTCGCAGCGAGTATGTGCGTGTTGAGTAGATTCAATGAGTGAGGGTCCAGGATTACCTCGTCTAATCTTATCAAGTGGCTCTTGACTGGGGGCTTTATCCTTTCTAAGTAATTTGGGTTTCCTTAAACGCTTAGGAGGGGGTGGATGGTCGCCATCATCTGAAATAAAGTCAGTTATATCCTGAATGCATCCATTCTTACCTCTAATTTGAGGTCCAGTTACCGGTAAATTAGTCGAATTTAGTGGTGGGTGGGAAAATGGGGAAGGTCCGAAGATTGAATTAAAATCCTTTCCTCAACATTAATAATTTATCAATTGCCCCCATAGCTCCTGAAATAAATTTTAATATTGTTGAGTGATCTTTCTGGGAGGTAGTATCTTTTAAGCTGGATTGCTTCCTTTTACCCATTCTCGCCAATTATTTGGCCCTACCAAAAAAAAGAAAAATAGTTATACTAAAAATACAGTGTTCCTCACTGATAGAAGTAGTGAGGCTGAGTAGAAGGAAATGGTATGTCTATAGCAGGAATGAGACAAAAAGAAAAACTAACCTCCCACAGTGCTGAGGGGCTGTTTTACGAAGTCAGAGATGCAAAATTAAAGCACTGCTTCAAGAAATCAGGAAAGAAGGATACGCAAAAGTACCTGTTAAGGCTTAGGTGCCCAAACCAGTGATTGCAGAGAAGATATCAGTGGGGTGGCCCAGCCCAGCTTCTGCCAGGTGCTGACAGACGCAGAACGGGCCCGCCCTTGGCCCGGGCGCCGCCCGCTTCCCACGGGGCGGGAGCGCATGATCAAATTTAAAGGGCTCCTGCCCCTGTTCCACTGGCTGCCGCCGCCTCCTCCGACAATGGGCGCGTCCCGCTTGCTCATCCACCTGCCATCAGGCCACCCGCAGCTCACCCGCGGACCCTTCTCCTGCTGGAACTGCACCTTCACCAGCCTCCACACCAGCGACCCACCTGCCAAGACAGGATGCAACCATCTTAGATGCATCCTACTCAACACCCGTTCCGTCTGCAAACACTCCATCAAGCTCTGGAACCTACTTGACTCAGCCTCCCCAGACATCGCCTTCCTGACCTGGGTAAACTTCTCCTCAGCACTCAACATCGCCATAGCCATCCAGGAAGGTTACAAGATCACCCGTAGGGACCGCACCAGCAGACCAGGAGGCGGCGTTGCTGTCGTCCTCAGGAATACCCTCAGAATCACGACGAACACCGAAGACACCCTCAGTGCCGCTAACACCTGCACTTCTAGATCGACTCTGATCCAAACACCACCCTCCGAGGGACCCTCGTTTATAGACCCTCCGTGCCATGACAGCAGTTCGACTCCATCTCGGATGTCATCGGCACACACGCTCTTGCATCCACCGACTTAATACTCCTCTGGGACCTGAACTTCCACCTTGAACACCGACAACAACTCCCCCACCCTGCTCACCAAACTCGGCTCAAGCAGCTCATCACAACACCCACCCACTCCGCAGGACACACACTCGACCCCCATCTTCTCCACCAGCAAACATGTCTCCTTCAGCCACAACCCTGAACTCCACTGGACCGACCACTGCTGCATCCACTTCACCTTCGAGAAACCCACAACGCACCACCACCCGCAGCGGATTCTCCACCGCAGATGGAACAAGGTCACCGAAGACCAGCTGATCACCAGCCTCTCCCAGAACCCACCAATCGACACCACCGACACAGCCACCCACAACCTCAGGCAATGGATCGTCGACTGTGCCAACACTCTTGCCCCGATAAAGAAACCTTCAGACAGACACACCGACCGAAAGACCTTCTGGTTCACCGCCGACCTCCAAGAATCCAAGCAAACGTGCCGAAGACTCAAGAAAGAGCTGCGCCAAGAACAGACACCCGACAACCACCCAGCCTTCAGGAACGCCATCCGCAGATATCACCAACTCCTCCAAACCACCAAAAGAACTGCCTTCAAAGAATGCATCGACAACCACGCACACAGCCATAAGGATCTCTTCAACATCGTGAAGAAACTCTGCAACCCCGGTTCCAACGTCAACAACATCCCACCATCGCAAGACCTCTGCGACTCCCTAGCCACCTTCTTCTACCGCAAGATCGCAGGCATCCATGACAGCTTCAATACCCAGACCCCCTGTCAACCACCGACACTACAGACTCACCGCCTCCCAGCCACACTAACCGCCACCTCTCCTGGACCCACGTCAGAGACGACAATACCATCAAGATCATGAACACCATCCTCACCACATCTTCAACAAAGCAAGCCCTGTCATCGCACCCCAACTCCGGTAGATCATCAACAGCTCCTTCGAGACCGCCACCTTTCCGGAGAGCGGGAAACACGCCGAGATCCACGCCCTCCTCAAGAAAACCAAGGTGGACCTAAAGGACCATAAGAACTTCCAGCCCTGCTTCCCTTCCCGGTAAAAGTCATACAGGAAATTAACAAACAACTGACCCGCTTCCTTGAGGAGAACAGCACTCTGGACTCGTCACTATCTGGGTTCCGCAGCAACCACAGCACTGAAACCCTGATCTCCGCCACCGACGTCAGGACCCTACTTGACAACGGCGAAACCGCGGCCCTCATCCTCCTGGACCTCTCGTCCGCCTTTGACACCGTCTGCCACCACACCCTGCGCACACGCCTCAATGATGCAGGGATCTGCGACAGAGCCCTGGACTGGATCACCTCCTTCCTAACCAGCAGAACCCAGAGTCCGCCTCCTTCCATTCTGCGCTGAAGCCACCAAGATCTGTGGCATACCCCAGTGCTCGTCCCTCAGACCGACCCTCTTTAATGTTAACATGGCTCCGCTCGCAAACATTGTTCAATCACACAACCTCAACGTCTCATACGCTGGTGGCACCCAGCTGATCCTCTCCCTCACCAAGGACCCCGCCACCGCCAAAACCAACCTCCACGAAGGAATGAAGTCCATCACCCGATTAACAGCTGCTGGAAATTGAATTCTGACAAAACTGAGGTCCTCATCCTCGGCTCCACCCCCTCCACCTGGGATAACTCCTGGTGGCCTGCCACACTGGGAACTGCACTGACACCCACCAACCACGCACGCAACCTGGGGTTCATCCTGGACTCATCGCTATCAATGACCCAGCAAGTCAGCGCCATCTCTTCCTCCTGCTTCGGAAGATCTACAAATGGACCCAACCAGAACCAGGACGGTCACTCAAGCCCTCGTAAGCAGCAGACTGGACTACAGCAACGCTCTCTATGCAGGAACCACGGCCAAGTTCCAGAAAAGACTAACGCATACAGAACGCCTCCACAGGCTTTGTCCTAGACATCCCCCACCACAGGCACATCGCAGCCCACCTGAGAGACCTGCACTGGCTCCCCGTCAGCAAGAGAATCACGTTAAAGCTCCTCACCCACTCTCACAAAGCACTGCACAACACCGGACCAGAATACAACTTTCCTTCTACACCCTGACCCGTAAGCTTCGATCTGCTGACCTTGCCCTCGCCACCGTTCCACGCATCCACAGAACAACTGCCGGTGGCAGATCGTTCTCCCACCTCGCTGACAGTACACGGAACACTCTTCCTATCCACCTGTGACAGACACAGGACCTGCTAACCTTCAGGATACACCTCAAGACCTGGCTGTTCGAGCAGTAGCAGCACCCCCTCCCCTCATTGCCTTGAGACACTCACGGGTGAGTAGTGTGCTTTACAAATGCTATGATTGATTGATTGAGGACCTGTGCTAGTCCCTTCTTTGTCAGCACCAGTCCCAATATCACCAGCTCCTGGGTGGTTCTTGTTTACGACCCTAAGATTGTTCTGACTCCACCAGGTGCCCATACAATCTGATTCAATTAAGACTTCTGCTGCTACAGAGCCATTCTCTTACTCATCAGCTTTTTGGTTCGGACCATGACAAGCGTATGCCATCACTTGGAGTTGACAGTGGAGATGATGGGAATGATTAACCCCCACATTATGATGGGGCAATGTAAATGGATTTTTAAAGGAGGTCAGTGTGCATGATATTTCCCCAATACAGAGTTGGTTTCTCACTTGGGGTACCAACAGTAGAAAGTGATTTTTTTTTTTGCTGTAGTTAACTGACATGCTGCCAAGGTTCTGTATTTACAGCTTCCTTCTTTTGAGAGTAAAACAAATGTTCTTACTAAAGATCTTCACTATGCCCTATCTTTTTCTGAGCCCTTGCTATAATTCAGTGAAGCCCTGACCCTCTTTCTGATTGGTGCCGGGTGACACTGATTTTCT
The DNA here is from genome assembly GCF_031143425.1 of Pleurodeles waltl. NCBI lineage: Eukaryota > Metazoa > Chordata > Amphibia > Caudata > Salamandridae > Pleurodeles > Pleurodeles waltl. The sequence continues at coordinate 348,937,329 of NC_090448.1, read as the reverse complement.
TACACAGTATCCCTAAGTTTGGTCTTTTCAGCTTCCACCAGAAAGATGAAGCCTAATTCATTCCAAACACCTTCTCTGACACCCTTACTCAGTGAGTTGAAAAGGATTGAGGCGTTTGGAACCAACCTGGTAATGAGGTCCGTCAATGCCAGTTTTTCTACTAGACAGTTATACGTATGTCCTCTGAGACCTGGCCAGTGAGATCTTGACAGCAGTCCTGGAAGAGTTTAGGGATTCTTAGGCTCAAGCTATTAAGTATGCAATTTGGGCTGGCTTCGATACTACTAATTGCTTTGTGTGAGCAGTCAGGAATAGTGTGTTTCTTAGTCTCCACATGGATGAGATCCACAGGCTTTTCTGGAGATTGCAGTCATCCCTCATGGGTATGCCTTTTGATGGATCCTGTCTTTTTTGCAAAAACGCTGATTCCACTCGCAAGTGCTCCAATAAAAGCCAGGAGATGGCAGACTGTTTTTGCTTTTCAACTCCTGCCAGACTGTTCCCTCATCAATGTCAGTCCTTACGGGGGAACTCCAGAGCACAAGTTGCCCTTTCGTGGCCGGGGATGGGGTTCAGGTAGACATTGTGCCGGTCACTAGTGACACCAACCCTCCTCCCTTGTGCTATTGGCCTCCAAGCAATTTTAAATTGCCGTTAGCAGCACATAACCACCCTGTGAAAGGCAGAATTCAACATTTTTTCCCAAGCTGGCAGTCCATAACATCTGACAGATGGGTTCTACAGATTGTCCAGCAGGATTTGCCCTCGTGTTTTTATTTTTCCCCGACCTACCACAGCTACCACCTACATCATAGCAGTTCTCAGAGGCGCACATATCCATTGTGCTGCAAGAAGTGCAAGCTTTACAGTCCAAAGAGGACCTTGAAAGGATGCAGACCTCTATGATGGAGATGGATTGTTACTCTCACTATTTCCACATGCAACAGGGTGGAGGCCTTTGTCCTCTTTTGGGCCTTTGCCCTCTGAGTGCGTTCAACCAGAATGACAAATCCTAAAAGCTCACCGTGGCCCAAGTTCTGTCTGGCCTGGATCAGGGGGAATGAATGGTAGCTTTGGACCTCCAGGACTGATACTTTCATGTACCCATCCTGCAGTTCCACAGGATTTAACCTGCGGTTCAAGGTCAGCCAGGAACACTTTCAATTTGCTGTACTCCCTTTTGGTCATAGTAGTGCCCCTGTAGTGCTCACAAAGGTGATGGTTGCCGCCCATCCTTGGAGTTTTCCTCTAACTCAATGACTGGCTGTTGAAGTGGGGTCATCATGGTCAATGTAGATCACCTCTAGACAACGGTGAACCTTCTGACATCATTCTGGTTCTCAAACAACGATCTGAAGTGTCATCCAACTCTTTGACAGAGGCTTTCTTTTATAGGATCTATTCTGATCTGTCCACAGTTGAGCAACGCTGGTTGCACCAACGCCTACGTATATGGGGAATGAGGACTCTGATCTGATAGACTTCTAGATGAAGATTCCTTACCTTAGAATTTCCCCCAGACATCAGACTTGAGCCGGAGATTTTTCTTCGAACAGTATCCTTGCGTGCCATCAGGTGGCATCGGTCAACCCCATGTCAGTCGTTGGTGGCGTGGTCACCATGATGACGCTGCAGTCGTATATAGGTGCCACCCTGGCCCTCTGACATCAGTTTTTCTTTCTGTGCCACCGTACACGCAGGTCCAGAGAAGAGCTACCATCAGTCACTTTTTGACTGACTTTTTCTACTCTTTTGTCAGACCTCTTGACTTCTTGGTGCATTGAGATTGTAGGAAACTGTCCCCTTGTTGCAGTACCCCACACTTAATCCCTGATATTTGATGCCAACTTGACTTAGTGTGTGTTAGGATCCTGCTAACTAGGCCCCAGCTCCTGTGCTCTTTCCCTAAAACTGTACCATTGCTTCCACATTTGGCACACAGCTAAGTCCCTTGTAAAAGGTACCAGTGGTACCAAGGGCCCTGGAGCCATAGAGAGTCCCCAAGGACTGCAGCATGTATTATTCCCCCTCTAAGGGACCCCTCACCAAACACATGTACACTGTCATTGCAGATTGGGTGTGTTGGTGGGGAGAAAACAAAGTCGACATGGCATCCCTCCCACAAATCACTGCCTGTGGCATAGGTAAGTCGCCCCTTTAGCAGGCTGGGTGCATTATACCACAGGAGGGCATAGCTGCATCTGCAATATACCCCTACAGTGTCTAAGTCCATTCTTAGACCCTGTAAGTGCAGTGTAGCCATATTGAGTAAATGGGCTGGGAGTTCGTCATTACAAACTCCACAGCTCTATGATGGCTTCACTGAAGACTGGGAAGTTTGGTATCAGACTTCTCAGCTCAATAAACTGATGCCAGTTTTGGATTTATTGTAAAATGCTAAGAAGCCCCATGAAATTCACCCAACTCTAGTATGTGACGGACTGGTCTATGCCAGCCTGCCACTACCAGACGAGTTTGTGACCCCATGGGGTGAGAGCCTTTGTGCTCTCAGGAGTCGTGACAAAGCCGGCTCTGGGTGGAGGTGCTTCAATACACTCCTCCCTGAACCCAACTCCCCCCCCCCCCCCCCCCCACCCCACCCCCCACCAAGGGGACAGCAACGCTTGGCAGGGAGCCTCAGTGACTCCTGCCTTTTGTTCTGCTGCCTCCAGGAACTCCATCTAGTGGAGATGCCCGCCACACTGGACTAAGCCCCACTATTGGCAGCAGGTCCGGCGGGAAAAATAGTAGACACCAGAAGGAGTGTCCATCCCCAGCTTGGACCACCCCTAGGGTGCCCAGAACTGAGGTATACCCATCCTGGCAGAATCCTCCATCTTGTTTTTGAGGGTTATAGCCAATAGGGTTAGCTATGTGTCTCCCTCCCCAAAGGGAGTGGGCACAGTAATGCTGTAGCCACCCTTAGGGTCAGTAGCCATTGGCTACTGTCCCTGTAACACTCCTAACTCCAGTACTTAGGGGCACCCCTGAACCCTTCTCTTCAGATTCCTGGCGACCTAAAGAAGAAGGCCTGAAGAGCTGCACCAGCAGTGAAGACTCCTAACGTCAACTGACGTGGCCCCAACCCTACCAGCCTGTTCGCAGCTTCAAGACTCCAGCTACAAGAAGACGACTCGTCCTGCAGGACCAGCGATCTCTACAAATCCTCAGAGGACTGCCTGCCTTCCCTGAAGACCGTATCTCCCGAGGGCAGCAGCCCTGACCACAGAGAAACCTACGACAAGCACTCCAGAGCTCTCCGGATCCGTGAGTCCTGCCGACTCTGCACCTGACACCCACGACCTTTGTCTAGGTGGCCACCCTGCCCAGAGAGTCCCCAGACGACTCTGACCTAGAGTTCACCTCCGGTGGACCTCTCCTGGCCACCACAACAATGCCTGCAGCCTGAATCCAGGGGACCCCCCTGACCACGACCAGATCCATTGAAGATACCCGACACCTAACCCATGCACCCGCAGCCCCCTGACCTTTTTGGAAACTAGCCGACGGTCCATCAACGTCCATGGGAGCCTCAGCCTACCACCCAGCTGTTGGTCTTCTTCAGCCGACCCCCTGGACTAAGCCTTCAGCCTCTTCTTGGACCTGGAGTTCCTCATAAGAAAGCACTGGCTTCCTGACGCTGTGTTTGCATCCTGCACCTAGCTTCTCCTGTGCCGCTGAGGGTGTGTGTTTGTGAAGACTTGTGTCCCCCCCCCCCCCCCCCCCCCCCCCCCAACCTGGTGCTGATCTAAACCACCTCCTCCAGCCCGTGCCCTGAGATTGCAGGTTCTTACCTGCAAACCGCTCACTTCTGAGTGACCCCGGTCTCCATAGGATTCCATTGGGCACCCAACACTTTATTTAACCTCTGCACCTGGCCGGCCCTGTGTTGCTGGGGTTGCAACCTTGGTGTCTTACTAAACTCTGCCTTGTGGACCCCCCAGGACTGCATTGCCTTCAATAAAGTTACACTAAGCGTTGAATTTTGATGTTGAAAAGTATTACTTTCCTATTTTAGCTGTGAATTTCAGACAAACTGCATTTGATACTTGAAAGTGATACATTCTTGAAACTCTACTTACCTGCAACAAAGATCCTTTTGGTTCTAGGAATAAAGTAACAAAGTATATATTTTTTTATAAGTAAAACATTGGGCTGGAGTTAGTCATTGAGTATGTGCCCCATTTCTTGACTGTGTGTGTACAACAAATGCTTTGCACTACCCTCTGATAAGCCTAACTATTCAACCACACTATAACAAAAGAGAGCATTAGTTTTATCTACTTTAGCCTCTCTGAAGCCTCTGAGGATCCACTGGACTTTGTGCACACTGTACCTTACTTTGGTATAATATTCTCAGGACCAGTTCTCCCAAATGATTACTGTGTGTAGAAAATAAATAAGGCATCCACACGGCACACAGTATATTAGAGCTCATGTGGACCTTCAGTATCATAGTCTCTACAGCGAGAGGGCAGACCACCACCAGACATATTTGAAGGCTGATGGCACATAGCTAACTCAAATGATTTGCTTATTGCTTTGCACTCCAACAAAGGGGTGATATTGAGGTCTTAATTAAGCACATTCTGGAAAAATTAAAAACTACAAAATCCATTCTGGGAGAGGGTAGGGCTACTTCAAATGTATGTTTTAAATCTGCACTAGACTGTGCAGACACATCAAATAAGCATCTTACAACAGAGACTGATGTATACACATGCATGGTTAGACAACTCCGTTTTGAAGCCTGAAGTTCAGGCTGGCACAATAGACTAGCCTTTCGCAGGCAGTCCTTTATTTGAGCCAGAAATTGACCTCCCTCTGGAAGACGTGAAAAAAGCCATTGTAACAGCTGCGTCAATGGAAGCACTGCAAGTTATAACAGGCGTATAAAATAGGATAGGTTCCACAAACAGAAGAGGACAAGATATATAATCTTATGTAACTGAATTCCAAAAGCAGTTATCACATTGCCAGCAACCCCAACAAACTAAGCCCATTTTATATGTGGTAGTGGAAGAAAACAGATGAGCCTGCCACTATTACAAAATAACTCAATAAATTGTCCTCCTCACCATGTAATGTAAGTAAGGGAGCAGAATTGGGGACCATTTGACTGCTTGAGCATCCCTAACACCAGACAAGTGGATGCTACACTTAATCAAACATGGTTATTGTGTTGAATGTTTACAAAAACCTCAGTGAAATCAAATCACAGAACTGTAAGGAACAAATAAGTCTCCCAAGAGGGTCAAGAACTGTTAAAAAAAAAAAAAAAAAAAGAACGAACCAGAATAAGTTATTCTACAGCAGATAAGTGGTGTATTCCATGGACATCCTAATACCAAAACATAATCTAACTTCATGACCAATATTGGGCTTCAGGTTTTTGTAAGATTCATAAAAACTCAACAGTTCAATATAACGACCCTCCAAGAGATCATATCGTTTTTTTAAGGAACGTTATTACTTGGCACCATCAAGCTGAAAGGCACCTATTTTCATATCCCCACGCACCCAGTACACCTATGATCTCTCAGGTTTGTGATGGGAGTACAATGTCAGTGCAAGGTGTTACCTTTTGCCATAAAGTATGCCCCAAGGATGTTTACTAAAATAATACCAGTTTTAACACCTCACTTGATACCTTAAACTACTCATGTACTGTTACTTGGAGAATAGGAAGGTAAACATGAATGCATCCTAACAATGCCAATTGAACATCCAAGCAGTGGTGAATCTGCTGTATCTGTTGGGATTTACATTGAACTGTAAGAAATATTCAACCTTGCCAGAAATTAAAAGAACCTTTTTGGATTGTTACTTATGACTACAGATTCCTCACATTCAAATAACCCCCAGGCTGGATCCGCAGAATTTTGTAACAGTGCTCCTGCATGCAGATCCGTGGCATCATGTGGCTGTGTGCTGACCCCCCTATATCATTGGGGGGGTGGGGCAGAACCGCGTATAATTGCCACCCCTGCTCTCTGACATCACTTGGTACCTTCCGACATGGATCCAGAACTTAGTCCCCATCTTTTTGATCTTCCAAAGACTCTAGAATAGTGTGCAGCGGAAAAGTGTCCACACTGAAACTGACAGGATTCAACCCATGATACGACTGTAGGAAGCAGATGTGGGTCTTGGCTCCACATGAGGTTTGGCTTTGGTCCCTGGGCATGACTTGTGTAAGCTGTCTGGTTTAATGCAGTCAGAGGCGAAGCAGTATGTCATGTAGCATAAGAATTTGTTGTAGTCTTCTCATAGGTCCCACTTTAGATCCCAGCCATTGTCCCAATCAAAAGGCTGTTAGCGCAACAGCACCACTTTGCGCTCAAAATCCTTTTGTAAATAAAAGTCCAAGCAGAGGGAGGCCCTGAATGCCAGAAATGACAAACTGGCCAGAAGACCTTTGGCAGGTCACAAGTGGCACCTACAGTGAAAGGTGCGTCTGGGCCTTTTCTCCCATGGGGGAGATCCCTGCCCACGTCTTTTCTCATCCATCATATGCACAGTTTTGCTTGTTGGAATTTATGCAAGAAAACTTGCTAGGGCACTCATTTTGGCTGGAATGAACAAGGGACTCCTCTGTTTTCCTGCTACCACCTCTCCTGCCTAAATTGCTGAAGAAGATCAAGTATGACTGACCCAAATCTTGGATTGAGCTAGGCAAGTGTGACTCATGGAACTCTAGTGCATGAGCATCTGCCCTCCTATCAGGCTACCATTTCTGGAGGACCTCCTGACTCAGCAGCAGGTCAGGGTCCTCCCTCTTAATGTACACAACTTTCACCTCCATGCTTGGAGAGTGAGAGGCGGTGTAGGAAGTTGGCTCTGTATGTGCTATTTCAAAGTAAGGAATAGCATGCACAGAGTCCAAGGGTTCCCCTTAGAGGTAAAATAGTGGTAAAAAGAGATAATACTAATGCTCTATTTTGTGGTAGTGTGGTCGAGCAGTAGGCTTATCCAAGGAGTAGTGTTAAGCATTTGTTGTACATACACATAGACAATAAATGAGGTACACACACTCAGAGACAAATCCAGCCAATAGGTTTTGTTATAGAAAAATATCTTTTCTTAGTTTATTTTAAGAACCACAGGTTCAAATTTTACATGTAATATCTCATTTGAAAGGTATTGCAGGTAAGTACTCTAGGAACTTTGAATCATTACTTTAGCATGTATACTTTTTACATAAAACACAATAAGCTGTTTTAAAAGTGGACACACTGCAATTTTCACAGTTCCTGGGGGAGGTAAGTTATTGTTAGTTTCAACAGGTAAGTAAGTCACTTACAGGTTTCAGTTTTTGGTCCAAGGTAGCCCACCGTTGGGGGTTCAGAGCAACCCCAAAGTTATCACACCAGCAGCTCAGGGCCGGTCAGGTGCAAAGGTCAAAGAGGTGCCCAAAACACATAGGCTTCAATGGAGAGAAGGGGGTGCCCCGGTTCCAGTCTGCCAGCAGGTAAGTACCCGCGTCTTCGGAGGGCAGACCAGGGGGGTTTTGTAGGGCACCGGGGGGGGACACAAGTCAGCACAGAAAGTACACCCTCAGCAGCGCGGGGGCGGCCGGGTGCAGTGTGCAAACACGCGTCGGGTTTTCAATGGAAGTCAATGAGAGATCAAGGGATCTCTTCAGCGTCGCAGGCAAGGGGGGGGCTCCTCGGGGTAGCCACCACCTGGGCAAGGGAGAGGGCCTCCTGGGGGTCACTCCTGCACAGAAGTTCCGTTTCTTTAGGGGCTGGGGGCTGCGGGTGCAGGGTCTTTTCCAGCCGTCGGGAAATGGAGTTCAGACAGTCGCGGTCAGGGGGAGCCTGGGGATTCCCTCTGCAGGCGTCGCTGTGGGGATTCAGGGGGGACAACTTTGGTTACTCACAGTCGTAGAGTCGCCGGAGGGTCCTCCCTGAGTTGGTTGTTCTCCACTAGTCGAGTCGGGGTCGCCGGGTGCAGTGTTGCAAGTCTCACGCTTCTTGCGGGGAGTTGCAGGGGTCTTTAAATCTGCTCCTTGTAACAAAGTTGCAGTTCTTTTGGAGCAGTGCCGCTGTCCTCGGGAGTTTCTTGTCTTTTTCGAAGCAGGGCAGTCCTCAGAGGATTCAGAGGTCGCTGGTCCCTTGGAAAGCGTCGCTGGAGCAGGTTTCTTTGGAAGGCAGGAGACAGGCCGGTGAGTCTGGGGCCAAGGCAGTTGGTGTCTTCTGTTCTTCCTCTGCAGGGGTTTTTCAGCTCAGCAGTCCTTCTTCTTGTAGTTGCAGGAATCTGATTTCTAGGTTCAGGGAAAGCCCTAAAATACTAAATTTAAGGGCGTGTTTAGGTCTGGGGGGTTAGTAGCCAATGGCTACTAGCCCTGAGGGTGAGTACACCCTCTTTGTGCCTCCTCCCAAGGGGAGGGGGTCACATCCCTAATCCTATTGGGGGAATCCTCCATCTGCAAGATGGAGGATTTCTAAAAGTTAGTCACTTCAGCTCAGGACACCTTAGGGGCTGTCCTGACTGGCCAGTGACTCCTCCTTGTTGCTTTCTTTGTATCCTCCAGCCTTGCCGCCAAAAGTGGGGGCCGTGGCCGGAGGGGGCGGGCAACTCCACTAAGCTGGAGTGTCCTGCGGTGCTGTGACAAAGGGGTGAGCCTTTGAGGCTCACCGCCAGGTGTTACAGCTCCTGCCTGGGGGAGGTGTTAGCATCTCCACCCAGTGCAGGCTTTGTTACTGGCCTCAGAGTGACAAAGGCACTCCCCCCATGGGGCCAGCAACATGTCTCTAGTGTGGCAGGCAGCTGGAACCAGTCAGCCTACACAGATAGTCGGTTAAGTTTCAGGGGGCACCTCTATGGTGCCCTCTGGGGTGTATTTTACAATAAAATGTACACTGGCATCAGTGTGCATTTATTGTGCTGAGAAGTTTGATACCAAACTTCCCAGTTTTCAGTGTAGCCATTATGGTGCTGTGGAGTTCGTGTAGAACAGACTCCCAGACCATATACTCTTATGGCTACCCTGCACTTACAATGTCTAAGGTATTGCTTAGACACTGTAGGGGCACAGTGCTCATGCACTGGTGCCCTCACCTATGGTATAGTGCACCCTGCCTTAGGGCTGTAAGGCCTACTAGAGGGGTGACTGATCTATACCTGCATAGGCAGTGAGAGGCTGGCATGGCACCCTGAGGGGAGTGCCATGTCGACTTACTCGTTTTGTTCTCACCAGCACACACAAGCTGGAAAGCAGTGTGTCTGTGCTGAGTGAGGGGTCTCCAGGGTGGCATAAGACATGCTGCAGCCCTTAGAGACCTTCCCTGGCATCAGAGCCCTTGGTACCAGAGGTACCAGTTACAAGGGACTTATCTGGATGCCAGGGTGTGCCAATTGTGGAATCAAAAGTACAGGTTAGGGAAAGAACACTGGTGCTGGGGCCTGGTTAGCAGGCCTCAGCACACTTTCAATTCAAAACATAGCATCAGCAAAGGCAAAAAGTCAGGGGGTAACCATGCCAAGGAGGCATTTCCTTACAGGCGGCAATTGTAAGTTTTTCAATTTGCTGCCAGAAGATGTGGATGTCCAAATCCATCAATGCCAGGTGATGGGACAAATATGTAACCTGGTGTTGTGCCCGGAACATTGAACCCATACAGGGAAATCTGTCAAACATACTTTTATATTATTTGCAACATTAGGCAATCAGTCTGACATTGTTCTTTCCTCCCTCTCACCACCAAAATTCCGATGTTTATACTGAATCTTCACTGTTAAGGCAAATGCTATTTAACTTGCCAGCTCCTCAGGAAGATGCTTAGTTTGATGGAACTCGTTTAGAGCACAGCTGAAATAGAAGATAAACACAGAAAATTGAGACAATATGACAAATAGCTAGGCTTTTTTTTTCTTATTTTTATCAGTCAGCTATTCTTAACCCCTTCGCTGCCAGGCCTTTTCCCCCTCAGGTGCCAGGCTTGTTTTTTGGCTATTTGGAGCAGTTCGCGCTTAGGCCATCACAAATTTGTGTCCATATAAGCAACCCACAGCAATTTTTTTCCAACATTCCAGAGTTTGTGGGTTCCCCGGAAGGCGACCAAGAAATTAGCCAAAATACAGCAAATTACGTTTAAAAAAATAAAATAAAAACAAATTGGGGAAAAAAGGGCTCCAGAAGAAGTCTTGTGTTTTTTTTTTTTCCCTGAAAATGGTATCAACAAAGGGGTTGCGGTGCTAAAATCACCAGCTTCCAGGAACAGGCAGACTTGAATCAGAAAAACCCATTTTTCAACACAATTTTGGCATTTTACTGGGATATACCCCATTTTTACTATTTTTTTTTGTACTTTCTGCCTCCTTACAGTTAGTGGCAGAAATGGGTGTGAAGCCAATGCTGGATCCCAGAAAGCTAAACATTTCTGAAAAGTAGACAAAATTCTGAATTTAGCAAGGGGTGTAGATCCTACAAGGTTTTCCTACAGAAAATAACAGCTGAAATAAAAATAAAGAAATAGTGAAATTGAGGTAAAAAAAACCAGCAAATTTTCTCCACGTTTTACTCCATAACTTTTTCCTGCGATGTCAGACTTTTGAAAGCAATACACCGTTACGTCTGCTGGACTCTTCTGGTTGCGGGGATATATAGGGCTTGTAGGTTCATCAAGAACCCTAGCTACCCAGAGCCAGTGAATGAGCTGCACCTTGCAATGGGTTTTCATTCTATACTGGGTATATAGCAATTCATTTTTTGAAATATAAAGAGTGAAAAATAGGTATCAAGAAAACCTTTGTATTTGCAAAATGGGCACAAAATAATGTGTTGAGAAACAGTGGTTATTTGCACATCTCTGAATTCCGGGGTGCCCATACTGGCATGTGAATTACAGGGCATTTCTCAAATAGAGGTCTTTTTTGCACACTGTCTTACATTTGGAAGGTAAAAATGTAGAGAATGACAAGGGGAAATAACACTTGTTTTGCTATTCTGCGTTCCCCCAAGTCTCCTGATAAAAATGGTACCTCACTTGCATGGGTAGGCCTAATGCTCGCAACAGGAAACGCACCATGGACACATCACATTTTTACATTGAAATCTGACATGTTTTTTGCAAAGTGGCTAGCTGTAGATTTTGTCCTCTAGCTCAGCCGGCACCTAGGGAAACCTACCAAACTTGTGCATTTGTGAAAACTAGACACCTAGGGAAATCCTAGATGGGGTGACTTGTGGGGCTCTCACCAGGTTCTGTTACCCAGAATCCTTTGCAAACCTAAACATTTGTCTAAAAAAACACTTTCCTCACATTTCGGTGACACAAATTTCTGGAATCTGAGAGGAGCCACAAATGTCCTTCCACCCAGCTTTCCCCCAAGTCTCCTGATAAAAAATGGTACCTCACTTGTGTGGGTAGGCCTAGTGCCCGTGAAAGGAAATGCCCCAAAACACTGTGGACACATCAAAATTATCAAATACTAAACTACCTTTTTTTGCGGTGGGGAGAGGGGGGTTAGAGGGGCTGCGTTTTTGGTCCTGGGCTCGGCAGCCATATAGGGGAAACCTACCAAATCCAAACATTTCTGAAAACTAGACACCCAAAGGGAATCCATGGAGGTGTGACTTGTGTGGATCCCCAAATGTTTTCTTACCCAGAATCCTCAACAAGCCTCAAATTTGGCTATAAAAAACAAATCTAATTTTTCCCACATGTCTGTGTGGGATCATTGCACCAGGACAAATTTCCCACCTCCCAATGTTTCCCTCAGTCTCACTGTAAAAATGATCTCTCACTTGTGTAGGAAGAGCCAAAAACATGTCGAAATTGAGAGGGAACCAAAGCGGGTCCAATAGGGCAGTTGGAAAAAAAACATTTTTAGGCTGACAAGTGGGGCAGAATTTTCATCAGTATAGATGAGACAGTGCTGAGTAGTAGGAATTTTGTGGATTCCTGCAGATTCCAGAAGGTTCCATCACAAAAATGTGGGATTTCCAGCTGAGCTGGGGGTTTGCAGGGCATGTGGGTAAGAAAATGGTGCAGGGTGCATGTGAAGCATACCACCCTGGAATCACCCAAACGTTTAGTTTTCAGATGTGTCTAGGTCTTCTGGATTTTTCTACATAGCAGCATCCCAAAGTCCAAAAAAGTGCATCCCTCACCATTCCAAGTGGGACGATTTTGAGAGTTAGCCAAGCTCTCCTGGGCAAAATGTAAAACCAAAACACAAAATAATCAACTGTCCTCTTGCTTGCCATGGGATAAGATGTTTTAGTGTGCAGGGGGAGAGCTGAAAGACTGTTACCCCCTTCAGTTGGGGTGGGGGCATAACCAGGCCCATACTGGTTGGTAGCCACCACTCCACTATTTTTTTTGTTTTTAAATCTGGCATCTAGTAGAATTTTGGTTCCTTCACCCCCCCCCCCCCCTTGCTCAAGGTGCTTCTCCCCACCCCCACCCCCACCCCCACCACCCACCCCCAAGAAAACGCACACACACACACCAATCCCTGGTGCCTAAGTGGTTTCTGCCCTACCTGGGAGCAGATTGGCCTAAAAGAAATAGGCCTATCTGCCCCCCACCCCCCCCTCACCCCCAGGGTTGCTCCCTTCACGTGAATTCACTGGTATCTAGTGGTTTCTTACTCCCTTGGGGGCAGATTGGCCTAAATACAATTTGCCCCCCAGGGGAGCGAGCACTGTGGCAGAGGGCGAGACCAGCTCATCCAAGGGGGTTAAACATTTAACTGATAGTTTTTAAGCTGGGGGTTTTTTTTGTTTTTTTTTTATCCCAAAGATGGATTCCGGACGAGAGGAACCTGAAAAGGAAGGGGACAGTATCCAGACCAATAGGAGATGTGCAGGTAGGCAATCCCCACCCTCTTGGAGGTCGACCCTTGGTGTGAGGGATCTGGCCAGGCCTTCAGCAGAAAGGAAAGCCAACCAGAGTTGGAGGAGCACCCACTAGTGACCCACTGGCTGCAGGCACAGGGAGTCGCAAGGAGGCATCAGCAGCACAACAAACAGGATTTCCACATTGCAGGAGCTTCAGAGGGGTAGCTGAATCTTGAGTTTGAGTGCTGGAGGCCCAGGCTTCTTGGAGCTAGAAGATCTTCTGGGAGGAAGAGCCAACAAGCCTTGGCAAGAGTCGCGGTTCACAGGGGTTCTGTTCCAGTAGCTGCAGCAAGGGTCCACTGTTTCCAAAGTTGGTTAGAAGACAAGTTCGACCAGAGAGGACCACAGAACCACTACCTGTGAGCAGACCCTTTACGTTGTCCGTGGGACTGGATTCACTAGCCAGTCATTGTCTAGAGGTGCCTGCAGATGCAGGGGAGTGACTCCTTCATTCCAAAGGAGATTTGTTTTTGCTTCTTGTATGCAAGCAGAGTCCTTGTGACCCTGGAGGATGTCAGCCACAGATATTGCAGAAATCTTGCAGGTGATAGGGAAACACTGTTGCAGTGGGAGCCCTCCCAACTGGATACAGTCTTGTTTCAGTTCCAAAAGCAGAACAGCAGCGGCTCTGGAGGCCATCAGCAGAAGTCTTGAAGCGAGTTCCTTTTTGTGGAGTATTGCTTGACAAATCTGAGGAAATATCCTTGGGGTGGGGGAGGAGGGAGGCATAAGTAACCCTAAAAGGGGGTTGGTCACTTTATGCAGAGACCCACATACCAGAGGGGGTCAAGGCCTAACCAGTCAGATGCTCCCAGGGGCCTCTGCACATCTTGTTTCCAGGATGACAGAATCATCCAGCCACCTGGCAGAGCTCTGTGCACCTCCCTAGGGGAGAAGTTGGACAGAGGGGTGATTACTCCCCTGTCCTTTGTGTGGTTTTGCACCAGAGTGGAAATCGGGGGTTTCTCACTGGGGCAAACCGGTTTATGCAGAGGGTGCACCAAATGTGCCCTTTAAAGCAGTCTGGTGGCGCTCAGGAGCCACCCCACCCCATCCCGGAGACACCCATTTCAAATGGAGAGGTGGTCACACCTCTACCCTACAGGAAGTTCTTTGTTCTGCCTTCCCCTACTCGAGTTATGTTTCAGCAGCAGGAGGTGAGGACAGTGTCTGAGGGTCTGCAGCAGTGTAGGCCTGCAGGCTAACACTCAAGGCTGTATAGGCAGAGCTGGGGATTCCTCTAAGGAACTACCAGAGTACATGGTATCATGCAACTAAGATTGGAGTCTGTGTAGTTGCATGATTAAAAGTTTGATATCAATCATGCCTAAGTTCATTGGAGCTATTATGTAGTTGGACTACTCGTGTTCAGACACGTCCTCTACATACCTACAAATGGCTTCACCGCACTTACAAAGCCCAAGGAATGTGGTCTGGTGTTTGTAGGGGCACCTCTGCTCATGCAGGGGTGCCCTCACACTCAGGACCTAGCACCCTGCCCTTGGGCTAAAGGGCCTAGCATAGGGGTGACTTAGTGTCCAAGTACAAAGACTGCGGTATAAAACAAGTGTTGTATCTAAAGTGAAAGGTGCATGCACCATTTCGTGCAGGCTGCAATGGCAGACCTGCAGACAGTTTGCATGGGCTTTCATGGGTGGTATAAAACATGCTGCAGCCCATGTGAGACCTCTGGTATACCAATGCCCTGGATACCTATGTACTATATACTACGGACTTACATTGGTGCACCAGTATGCCAACTGTGGGGTATAAGAGTTGCCATGTAACCAAATTTAGAGGAGAGAGCACAGACACTGGGGTTCTGGTTAGCAGTATCCCAGTGTAGTACAGTCTAAACACACAGACATCAGACAAAAAGTGGGAGTAACTATGCTAGAAAGATGCTACTTTCCTACAGTTAGTACTACTAAATGCTCTTCAAAATGCAGTTTGTGAATAGGTCCCTTAGTATTTTCTGTTGGCTGTTTAAAAACGTAGATTGAATCCAATCAACAATACAGATGTTTTTTTTTATTTTTTTATCTGAAGGAGTTACTGCTTTGTAGAAAGTGTTAACAGATCCCATGCATAGGCAGAGATATTCAGTGTGGATGAACTTAATGAGGCTGTGTACCATGGCTACAAGTAAATCTTCCTTGCAAGTAAACTATTTACAAGCTACTGTTTCTTACTAGTAAACTACTACATTCACAAATATAGTGTAATGTTTCCATTCAAACACATTTCTCCGTTACTGGATGTGCTGCAGATTCATAATATTTGACTCCTGGTATATAAAGTAAGTACCCCTTTTTTTTTTTTTTTAAAGATGTTAATTTGAAGCATACGCATTGTTAATGTAGGACAGTGTTGTGACTAAGGTCCTGATGTTCACAAATGGACAGATGTATATTTTGTCGTAAAATATAAGGACCTTGTATTAGGTGATTTAGGGACAGATGAGATACTTACACAAGTTAGGAAGAACCCGATTAGCATATGACATGCAAGTTTACTCTGACATCCAGTGTTCTAACTAGTGACAAAGCTGAGAGCCAAGTTCAACTCTCTCTGAAGTCACCTTTCAGCATAAATGCTGCATAATTTGCAATAAGATAAGTAATTAGTTAATTTGAGTGATGGATGAAACAGCAGATAATACTGGCCAACAGAAACTACAAATTCCAAACAAAAGCTAGGCTTGCATTTAATTTTTTATTAACCTAACCTCCCTCCCCTCTTTTAAGGAAACCTAGAGAGACCTGGAGGTCCAGAAGATTATTTTCTTCAATAGATCATATATCAGGTGAGCGTGAACAAAGAACTTGTTCAGTTAAAAAGAAGAGTACTCTCCCAGTTCCGTTTGCAAAATTGATTGTCTTGATCATGTACTTTAGTTGAGTGGCATAGCAGAGAATAGTTGATCTTGAAAGAACAAGAATTGATTAAAAGAAAATAGTCCTGTGCAGGATCCTTAAGCAATTTAAAATATATATCACATTTGAAAGAGTATTTTTTATTTTTTTTAATTTGTGAAAATATGATGGGCCATGAATCGAGCAGTAGTCAAGCCTCCATTGGATCATAGTGTCCCTCCCTCTACAGTGGTAATAAATAGCGCATTACACTCCGCATATCTGCATCCATTATTTATGCCAAGGGTGTTGGTCGTAGGTAATTGTCTTAGTGTTTAACAAAAGCCACAATTCATTGGATTAAATATGTAGAGTAATGCAAAATCACATCAAAGAAGTATCCTTATTATTAAAAATTGTTGCTCTGCTCTGTAAAATCATTGTGACATGCAAACAGTGCGTGCTTATTTCAGTGTCATTTTACTGTGGTAATAAAATAATTTTAACAATTTGCACTTGATTAATAAATGTATTGCATAATATCACATGTCTCTACATGGCATGTATTTTCATTACATTTGTATTCTCTGCCATGGTATAAATGGTGTACATGCTGGTATGCATTGTGCTAATTAACATTTGTGAGGGTGGGACGTCTCAAGTGGGTCATGTTGCCCCTTCCCTCCATAGGAAGCTGTCCAATGCAGCAAAATCTTTTAATAAATTACACCAAAGTGGCCATGGAAATTAAAGTTAGTAGTGCTTTGATGGTTAGGTGTACATCTGTTATGTACTTTTTTGAGAAATTTGCTTTACTAAAATGTGTCAATCTTTAAAGAGAATATTCTCAAATTTGTCAAGTTTAATACATTTGAAAATAAAGGAATCCAAGTGGACAAGGGAATGTTTTTTGTTACCCAATGTGGAATCCGCTTAGGATTTGAGGCTCTAGGAGATCTGATTTACTGGCGGGGGAGGAGGAGGGATGTGAGGAGGGGTTATAAACTGGATGTGGAAGCATCCACTAATCTAATTGAGGGTTTTGGCTTGTCTCTATGGTAAATACTTCACCACAAATTAAAAGGAAAAATGAAGAACTTCTTAAGAAATACCTGAATACAATTTCAGGTTCAGGTTCTGCAGTTTTTTTGCTGTTTTTGAAAATCCTGAAAAAAGTTGAAACAAGCGCAATGCAGCTGTGCATAGCAAAGACCTGGTGCATTGAGCGATGAGGACTGGAGGATGGCTCAGAGCACAAAGCCAATAAAAATGTAAAAATTACAAAAATAAAAAAGAAGATAACACTGTTAATTTCTTTTTTTTTTTTTTTTTTTAACTCACTGATGAGCAGCAATGTCAATAGTGATTTCAGTGCTGATATCCTAAGTGATGGTTTCAGTGTCATTTGTGTTGTCCTTTGCAGCACAAGGAGATGGTGCGAGGTACGGTTTGTGCTAAGAAATATCACTTGTAAATTTCATTGGTTCTACACATTTGAGCCAGAACTACAACTCAATTTCTCTTGGTGTTTTTACTCTAGGGAATTGCATTTTTTACTACACACTTAATTTCTAATCACAGGTCTTTTTGTTGTGTGCAGCAGGGCTTGGAACAGGGCCTGACCCACAAGCCCAACCCATCACAGGCATCCAAACCCTAAATGCGCACAGCTTTTTGCCATTCACAATAGGGATTGGTCATAGGCCCTGGTCTGTGTACTATCATTGTGGCCTTAGCATGGTCACTGGTTCAGCTTGTTCTTGTCCTAGGCAAATGTGCCCATCCACACAAATCGGGTAATGTTTTTATTAGAAGTGTGTGTGCGCTTAGCGATAGGAATTTTCACGGCATATTCTGAACGTTTCTCATATAGAAACATGAGGAAAATCTAAGATTCAAGCCAATCTTTGATATCTGCAGTGTGTTCTGGGTAAGGAACTTAAATGGTATCCATGCATGTGACACCACACTGGGCTCCAGTGAGTATGTACTTTACAATAATGCCTGAGTTTGTAAGGTTGCCTGCGGCGCCAGCTGGTACAGGGCCAAAACACTGCAGGCACACCCTATGTGAAGTCATAATTAACTGCATATGGATTCAGTGTCAAATCTTCACTCTCCAGTAGACAAAGCACATACATACCTTCCAGTCTATTTATAGTCAGGAGAAATGTGAGAAGGATAAATTGTGTTTTGTTCCACAGCACATGCACCACAGATTTCAGAATTCCAGTAGAGGTCTATACAGTACATTTCCCAACTTCATTGTTAAGGGATTCTTTATTCTCTTGTTTATGGCTTAATAATAGTATACCCACATAATTTAGCAAGCTCCATCATTAGATCATCCCATCTACATCTTACATTTTGTTTTGTGTTGTTGACATTTTTATAGCACAGATGTGCCACAAGTGGCCAGGGTTTACAGGCTGATCTGAATACCTGGTATGGGTGGGGGGTGTTTGAGTATGATCTATATGAGTAGTAATAAAAGCAGGGGTCTGTCACTCCTACCTTGACATCTACCTTCCTTATACATTAAATCCTTATGAAAACAAATCTAGGGTAAGCTTTGACTATCTCTTCATCTCATTTGGAGTCCTGATGTGCCATGTAACCCTTTGCTAATGCCACCCCATGTCAGCCTACTAGGTTCAGGACTTGTTTTTTCCTGTTCCTTTAGCATACTTTTTTTTACTAAATCCAGAGCTTTCATCAGACATTGTCAGCATATCTGCATTTTAAAAATAGGGTAAAAATCCTGTGGTAGACTCATCTACGTTCATTAAAAAGAATTTCCAGAAGGACCACACTTGGTGGCAAGAGTACTCATCAAGACATGGCAGATGTCCTGCCACTGTTGTGTGCAGTGAATGACCTATAATGCAGTTATAATACGGCAGGCAAAACATCTGTACCTTTTGATGTCTATTTATCAACAGGTATCACTGAAAACCTAAGTACTGAAGTCAGTCAAGACACAGTAGCGCACATTTAATTTAGAAAGGAAAACCAGTTTGGATTATAATTATTAGGGTGATGTTGGGAATGACCTTTTTGCAGGGTCATCCCCAATCTTTTTGCCTTCTTCCTCCTATTTTTTCTGACCGGTTTTTGTTGGCTTTAGAACTCTGGGCATTGTACTACTGCTAACCAGTGCTAAAGTGCATATGCTCTCTGTGTAAAGTGTACCGATGATTGGTTTATCCATGATTCGCATATTTGATTTACTGGTAAGTCCCTAGTTAAGTGCACTAGAGGTGCCCAGGGCCTGTAAATTAAATGCTACTAGTGGGCCTGCAGCACTGGTTGTGCCACCCACAGTAGTAGCCCTGTAAACATGGCTCAGACCTGCCACTGCAGGGTCTGGGTGCGCAGTTTTGAACTGCCATTTCAACTTGGAAAGTGTACCCACTTGCCAGGCCTAAACCTTCCCTTTTACTACATGTAAGGCACCCTTAAGGTAGGCCCTAGGTAGCCCCATGGGCGGGGTGCAGTGTGTTTAAGGTAGGATATATACTAGTGTGTTTTATATGTCCTAACGAACAAGTTACGCTTTTTCTGGTGGATACAGTAACTACCTGTGGATTCCTCACCTAAAGAATTCTCCCCTCGCGCCAGCCTCGACGGAAATTTCTTCTAGCTCTCCACGTCGACAATGATGTCACAATCGGCAGACTCCACGCGACGCTGTATGACGTAATCTATGCAATAAGAAGCCCTCGTTGGCCTGCAGACGTCAGTTATCACCATTTTTTACGTGCCATAGAGGCGAACAGGTGAACATTGACCTTAAAGAGAACATAGTCACATCAAATGAAACGAAAACGCAACATTTTTTTAAATAAAAATAAAATTAGGTAACAGCAATAACTGCTCTATATGAAAGTAAAATGTCAATCAAGTCCAAACATGTTTTCCTTGAACTATCTAAATTAGAGAAAGAAATGTATATGCACATGCCACAACAATATACATGATTCAGGTATATACATATATACAAGACAAAGGATGCTCACCCATGGATTTCATGGTATGACCAGTCAGGCAACGGGGAGGCGGGTGGGACCGTGAGGAATCCACAGGTAGTTACTGTATCCACCAGAAAAAGCGTTACCGAAGGTAAGTAACTTGTTCTTCTGATGGATACACCTACCTGTGTATTCCTCACCTAAAGAAGAGTCCCAAAGCAGTACTACCTCCGGAGGTGGGTGCCCGAATGGTCAAACCAAGAAATCCTGCAGCAGCGAGCAAAATGGCCATCCCTCCTAACCTCAGAATCCAAACAATAATGCTTGGCAAAAGTATGGAGGGACGCCCAAGTCGCCGCCCTGCAGATGTCAGCCACAGGAACACCCCTAGCCAAAGCCGAAGAAGCAGCCTTGGCTCTGGTGGAATGGGCACGAAGCCCCACAGGTGGTTCTTTCTTCGCCAAGGAATAACAAATTTTGATACATAGAATGACCCATCTTGTCGACTGCTCTACCTTTCCTCTTCCCCACGTATCCAACGAAGAGCTGATCATCTTGCCTGAACTCCTTCGTCCTGTCGACATAGAAGCTCAGCACTCTTCGTGGATCCAGTCGGTGGAGCCTCTCTTCCTCCTTGGATGGATGAGGCGGAGGGTAAAAGGAAGAGAGAGTAATAGACTGCCCCAAGTGAAAGGGTGTAACAACCTTCGGGAGGAAAGCCGCCTTGGTCCTTAACACCACTTTGTCTCTAAAGAAAGAAAGGTATGGAGACTCTACACTAAGAGCCTGAAGCTCACTGACTCTTCTGGCCGATGTTATGGCCACCAGGAAAACAGTCTTGAGAACTAGCAAAGCACAAGAATGCACCGGTTCAAATGGAGATCCCATTAAAAATGTTAATACTAAATTAAGGTCCCACTGAGGCATAACAAATGGTGATGGTGGAAATTTATTAGTAAGCCCCTTAACAAACCTCAAAACAATAGGAGACTTAAACAAGGAAGGATTATCAGGGAGGCACAGAAAAGGCGACAGTGCAGATAAATAACCCTTAACTGTGGCAACCGCACAACCCTTCTGCGCCAGGAAAAGAGCAAATGATATGTCAGACAAACGAGCCTTTAATGGATCAATTCCGTTCTCACCACACCAACATACAAATTTAGGCCAACGATTTGCATAGATCGATTTGGTGGAGTGTCGCCTGGCCGATAAAATAACATCCACCACTTCTGGTGGGAGAGAAAAAGCACTCAGATTGCCCCGTTCAATCTCCAGGCATGAAGGTGCAGACTCTGGAGGTGGGGGTGTAGAATCTGCCCCTGTGACTGCGAGAGGAGGTCCACCCTGTAAGGGAGACGGAGCGGAGGGCACAGAGAGAGTTGGAGAAGGTCTGAATACCACACCCTTCTTGGCCAATCCGGAGCTATTAAGATGACCTGGGCCCGGTCTTGGCAGATCTTCCTCAGAACTCGAGGAATCAGGGGTATGAGAGGAAACACGTAAAGCAACTGACCCTTCCAGGACATCTGAAACGGGTCCCCCGAAACTCCTTGCACCGGATACTGGAGACTGCAAAATAACGGGCACTGCGCATTCTCCTGAGTTGCAAACAGATCTATCTGCGGATATCCCCACATCTGGAAGATGTACAGAACCAGATCTGGATGAAGACGCCACTCGTGGTCGACCCAGTTGCGTCGACTGAGAACGCACGCACGTTCAGAGCTCCGGCCAAATGATGTACTACCAAGCAGATCTTGTGGTCCTGAAGCCTGGACCAGAGTCGAAGAGCTTCTCTGCATAGAAAATACAATCCCACTCCTCCCTGCTTGTTTATATACCACATCACGGTAGTGTTGTCTGTCAGGATCTGGACTGACTGACCGCGAATGGAAGGGAGGAAGGCCTTGAGAGCCAGACGTACTGCCCGCAATTCCAACAGATTGATGTGAAATCTCTGTTCCGCTGGAGACCAAAGGCCTTTGATCTCCAGGTCCCCCAGATGAGCTCCCCACCCTAGAGTGGAAGCATCCGTTACCACTGTGGCCACTGGTGGAGGCAGCGAGAACGGCCTTCCTTGCGACAGGTTGTCGACTGCTGCCCACCACTGAAGATCCACCGCAGTGTCTCTGGAGATCTTTATCGATTCCTCGAGACCCCCTTTGTGCTGAAACCACTGCCTGCGGACGCACCACTGAAGAGCCCTCATGTGCCAGCGTGCATGAGTGTGACCAGCAGTATGCAAGAAGCAAACAGACCGAGCAGACGAAGGACCTTGAGGACTGGAACTACCGCTCCATTTCGAAACATCGGAATCAACGCCTGAATGTCCTGAACCCGCTGGGGCGGAGGAAAGGCCCGATTCAATGTCGTGTCCAGTACTGCCCCTATGAACAGGAGGCGTTGAGAGGGCTCCAGGTGAGATTTGGGCACATTGATTGAAAAACCCAGGTCCTACAACAATTGAGTTGTCGACTGGAGATGACGCCGCACGAGCTCCGGAGTCTTGGCTTTGATCAACCAATCGTCCAGATAGGGAAACACTGCTATCCCCCTTCTTCTGAGCTCTGCCGCTACCACTGCCATCACCTTTGTGAAGACTCGAGGTGCTGAAGTAAGACCAAACGGGAGGACCGCAATCTGATAATGCTGTGATCCCACCACAAACCGGATATACTTCCTGTGCGATTTGAGAATCGGAATATGGAAGTAGGCATCCTGCAAATCGACAGACATCATCCAATCTCCTTCGTTCAACGCCAAAAGAACCTGTGAAAGGGTCAGCATTTTGAACTTTTCCTGCCTGAGGAACCAATTCAAAATCCTCAAGTCCAGAATTGGTCTTAACCGACCAACCTTTTTGGGGACACAGGAAGTGTCTTGAATAACAGCCCTGACCCCTCTCCAGCTCGGGAACCAACTCTACTGGGCCTTTTGCCAATAGGGATAACACCTCCTGTTGCAGTAACAGAAGATGGTCTTCCGAACAGAATGATGGGCGGGGAGGGAAGGGAGGAGGGAACTCCCGAAAGGGAAGAGCATACCCTCTCTTCACAATGTCGATGACCCAAGAGTCTGTTGTTATAAGCTCCCACATTGGAAGAAATTGGGCAAGTCTCCCCCCTACCGGAGACAAGTGAACAGGGAGTGGTGGAGGACTAAGGCTGCTTTCCCTGCTGCACCACTCCTGAGGAAGAGGCAGAGTGCTGCTGGGTGGCTCCTCTTGTACGGACTCTGCCCCCTGCCCCTGAAGGATCTGTATGGCAGGGAGCTTGCAGATTGTTGTGGTGCCTGGAATCTGCCACGAAAGGAGGAGCCATGTCCAAAACCCCTAAACCTCCTATAAGACCTAAAGAAGGAGGAGGCATCCGACTGAAGTCCTAACGACCTCACTGTGGCCCTCCTCTCTTTAAATCGTTCAAGAGCAGAATCTGCCTTTGTCCCAAAGAGTTTTTCACCATCGAAAGGCAGATCCAGGAGAGTCGCCTGCACATCCGTTGAAAAGCCTGACGAACGCAGCCAAGCCTGTCGTCTCAAAACTATGGATGTGCCCATAGCCCTTGCCACAGAGTCCGAAGTGTCTAACCCAGACTGGATCACCTGGGTCGCCGCCTGAGCGTCAGTCAGCAATTGTAACACTTCCTGCGACAAGTTCGGATGGCCTTTTGCTTCCTCCATAAGGGCAAGAATATAACGTCCTAAAATGCAGGTTGCGTTGGCTGACTTCAAGGCCATACTACATGAAGAAAAGGCCTTTTTTGCAGAATGGTCCATTTTCTTTGACTCCCTGTCCGCAGGGATCCCGGGGAACGAGCCAGGAGAGGACCGGGAAGAACAGGAGGCCTGAACTACTAAGCTCTCCGGTGTAGGGTGCTTGGAGAGGAAGACAGGGTCACCTGGAGCCGCCCGATAGCGTCGTGCTACCGCCCTGTTGACCACTGAAGAAGACACAGGTTTCTTCCAAACGTCTTTGATGGGGTCCAGAAGAGCCTCATTAAAAGGCAAGAGAGGCTCTGCCACCACAGAAGTTGGATGTAGCACCTCGGTCAAAAGGTTCCTCTTCACCTCTGCAGCCCGAAGAGGAAGATCTAAGAAGTCTGCAGCTTTCCTTATCACTGCATGAAAAGATGCAGCTTCCTCAGTATACTCCCCAGGGGAAGCCAGATCTCACTCAGGGTAAGTATCGATACCACTCGCAGTATCCAGCCCTTGAAAATCACCGGAAGGCTCCAAGATTTCACCTTTCTCCAAGTGTTGTCTGTTGTACTCTTCCTCCTCCAGAAGGTGCAAAGCCAGACGTCTGGACCGCAGTCTAGAATCGAGACCCGGCGTCGATAAGGCGACGGCCGACGATCTTCGTCGGTGCCGAACCTCGGATCCATCCGACAGGCCCTCCGGCTCCACAGGAACCTTGACTGTGGACTGGATCTGAGGCAAATCCACTGGCGCCGTAGCAGGTGTTGCAGGCCTCCTGGGCGACGTCAAGGGCATCGGCGTCGCTTCAGCTGCAGAAGACAAAAATGGCATGAAAGGTGTCGACTTGTAAGACGCCGGAACACCCAAATTAAAGGCTAAAGGGCCCGACTGGCCTGCTTGTCCTCCACCAGGCGCCATGGTGGAAAAAATTTTAAACATGGCATTCAAAAAAGCCGCAGGATCCGTACCCGGCGCCGGTAAAGCCGGATATTGCTGCTGCGCCGGTAAAGCCGGATATTGCTGCTGCACCGGTGCCGGCATAGAAGCCGATGATGGGCCAGGCAACTCCTGCTCAGGAGAACCCTCTGGCCTCTGAAGAGGCTCTACCTCGAAAACCGTCCCAGGTGAAGTCGGAGTCGTAGGAGGCGGAGGAGTGACGGTCGAGCTAATCTCCCACGTCGTACGACGCCGAGCTGACGGAGATGCCGATCCGGACGTGCACCGTCCTCTACTCGATCGGCGCCGGGAGTCGTGACGGCGCCGAGAGTCTCCATGGCGATGATGAGCTCTCGAAGATCTCGAAGAGGGCTCTCTCCGATGACGCCTCTCCTTCTTTTTCTTGGAACGGGCCAAGAATAATTTAGCCTCCCTTTCCTTAAGCGCCTATGGGTTCATGCGCTGGCAGGAGCCGCATGACTCGACCTCATGGTCGGAGCTAAGGCACCAGAGGCAATTCTCATGGGGATCAGTAACCGACATTCGACCCCCGCACTGGTTACAAGGCTTAAAACCAGATTTTCTTGGCTGCGACATTGTAACCGCCGATACACAACTGTAGCTCCCTGTGAGCCTCGAAGAAAAAAACGTTACTCGGAGGCACGGAAAAAAGGGAACTGACGTCTGCACGTCGACTAGGGCTTCTTATTGCCTAGATGACGTCATACGGCGTCGCGTGGAGTCGGGCGATTGTGACGTCATCGTCGACGTGCAGAGCTAGAAGAAATTTCTGTCGGCTGGCGCGAGGGGAGAATTCTTTAGGTGAGGAATCCACAGGTAGGTGTATCCATCAGAAGATGAAATACTGCCAAATTCAGTTTTCACTGCGTAAGGCCTATCTCTCTCATAGGTTAACATGGAGGCTTCCTTTCAATATCCTTAAAGCATAGATTCCCTTTGAAAGCAGATAAAAATGTGGAGTTTAGGGTCTCTAAACTCACAATTTAAAAATACATCTTTTAGTGAAGTTGGTTTTTAAATGTTTGCAAATGCCACTTTTAGAAAGTAGGCATTTTCTTGCTTAAGCCATTCTGTGACTGTGCCTGTTTGTGGATTGTCTGTCTGGGTCAGGTTGACAGTTGGGCTGTTTTGTACCTCTCTAGACAGTGACACAAAAGAGGGTGGGGGTGTAGCCTGCATATCCTGATGAGCCATCTGAGCTAGAGAGGATGGAGGAGTGGTCATTCACACCTGAAAGGACTGTTCCTGTCCTTACACAATGCCGCCTCCGACTTCCTGGTGAGTGTCTGGGGCCTGGCCTGGACAAGGAAGGATCTTGCAAACACCGGAGACTTTGCTTTGAAGTTTGCCAACTTCAAAGGCAGAACTGTGTATAAGAAGATCCAAAACCCCAGACTTTTAGAATCTTTCTGGAATCAAGAGGAACCTCTTTCCAGGAGAAGAGCTAAAGATCTGAAGGATGAGTACTGTCCCTTTTTCTGTGTTGCTTTGCTGGACTGGCCTGCAGGTGTTGCTTCTGCCTGAAAGGAGTGCAAAGGGTGAACTTTGCTGTGTGTCCTATTTTTGAGAAAATTCTCCAAGGGCTTGGAGTAGAGCTTGCCTCCTGTTGGAAGTCTCAGGAACACCAAAGACTGTAGTTTCCTCGACCTGCAGCACTGGGAACTGCGTTTTGTGCTGTTCAAGAGGAGAAACCACCACCACGCCGCTGGCCCGCACCATGACCTGCTGACGCCGCACGGAGTCGCATTGCCCAGCTTCGCACCGCGACCCTGGTCTCACCGATGCCATCATCGGACAACTTCACCAAGCCTCTGCTCTCACACCGCAGCCTGGGCATCCCTGCCGCTCCTGCTGACACCGGCACCGCTGCCTGCACCATGGCCTGTGGACACCGCTCATGAGGTACACGAAGCACCGTCCCATCCCACACCGTAGCCCTGGTCCACCGACGCCAGCATCATTGACTCCTGTGTCGTCACAAGCATCCTGTCTGCACCGTGGCCTGTGGACACCACTCGTGAGGGTCACGAAGCGCCCTCCCGCACCTCTGGCCTGGATCTACTGACTGCAGCGCTTCAGCAACGATGACAACGCTGCCTGCACAGTGACCTGTGGACACCGCACGTCACACCGCGCCGCTTCACACTGCAGCCCTGGTCTGACCGCCGCTGGACACAGTCACCGAGCCACTGCCTGCATCGTGACCTCTGGGCACCACACGTCGCATTGTCGCGCTTCCCACTGCAGCCCCGACACCATCCACGCCGGCGCACCTGACTTTATCAGCCTGGAGTTCGATCCGCAATGTGTGTGACCTCAAGGGCCCGAGGACTCCTGCACTGACTCCGGAACCAATACCGCGACGGCGCTCTCCAGAGTTCACCACGAGGATCACGACGCCCTGCAAATCCAAGGTACTGTTTGTGGGTCTTCCTGACACCGTAGCTGGGCCGCAACGCCGCAGCCGGCCTGAACTGTTGGTTTTGCTGATCACGATGCCGTGATAGCCCTAGGATGAGCTATTGACTTCAAGGAACTGTATTTTTGAGTAAATCTTGAAGAATTCATATTTTTATCACTGTATGTTGGAATTTCATCATATTTGGTCTTGTTTTATATAGATAAATATTGGATATTTTTCTAAAACTAGTGTGGTGTCCGATTGTAGTGTTTTCACTTATTACTGTGTGTTACGTGCAAATGCTTTACACATTGCTTCTGAGATAAGCCTGTCTGCTTGTGCAAAGCTACCCAGGGGGTGAGCAGGGGTTATCTGAGCGGGTATCTCCCTTATCCTGACTAGAGTGAGGGTTCCCTACTTGGACAGGGTGCAAACCGACCGCCAACTAGAGATCCCATTTCTAACAAGTGAGAACTATTAGAAAGATTTCCAGCCTGCATTGAACGACTTGTAGATTACACAGGCAAGTGAAGTAAAGGTCTACGAAAGGTATGTTTCCATGAACAAATCTAAAGGAAGACAGCGGAGCCCTGAAAGGAACATAATAAAGGGAGGTGAATGCAGGTGAAATGAGCTCAAACTGAAGAGCAGTATCAGCCATCTTTTTATATTTACATTGGTATACATCCAGTAATATTGCATATTCACAGCGTAAACATTGAGCCAAGGATTATAATGACCAAAAATCATTTATTTATGTTCTCACAATACTTTTTATTAGTTATTTTGTCTTTTCAATCTATTTTTCTCAACTTATCTACAACTTGACTGCTCATTTGTGGAAGATAGTGTGAAATCACGAACACATACTTGTAAGTCATAACACAGTCGAATTATAATACAGAAAGATATTACTGACCTTTCTCCACAAAGCACTGTAAGACTTAAACACACTCATGCATATCATAATCATTACTTCACACATGCTTCAGTCGTAACCAACCTATCACATGTTAAAAACATCAGGTGGTGTACCACAGGAAGGAGATAAACGCATCACAATACTCAAGTTGTAAACAGTTGGTGACATCAAGAAAACTGTGTAACCATTTCAATTATTGTAGAAAAGATTCTGTACCATTCTTTGGCTTAAGAAATATATTCTGATTTATAATTTACAGGATTGAAACCTTTCCATAGAAATGAAAAAGTCTTTGGACTAAAAACTTATGTTTTCTTTCAATGTGGGTAATCTTCCAATCCACACTCACAGCACTGATGCTTGTTTTGGTGCAAGACCAGAAGTGGTCAAACCACCGTGTCCAGGGCGCAGAGAAAATTAAAATACACACTGGAAAAAGGAAAGGTAACCTTGGAGAGGTTCTACCTGTAGATCAATAAACCATATGTGAGGCCCAGTAATCAAAGAACTAAACTCATGTGACATAGCAGCAGTGTATTCGGAAACCAAAGAAATCTGTTGATTCTAACACCCAGGCTAAGTGTGACCAATCATACCAAGTGTGACAGTGATAGCGATCTGATTGTGAGTGTGATACATACCAACAGATCTCAATGTGTACAAACATGAAAAAGAACCAAGTAATGAATGAGAGATTTAATTTAAAAAACAGTAAGGTCCAAAAAAAAAAAAAAAAAAGGTGCACACACATCCATGTAGATTCTCATAAAGAGATGAAATCTTATCTCGAAAGATGAACACAGCTATGGAGACCAATGGGCAGAATTGTATATTAGTCAAGAATAGGATGGTGAAATTAAACACCGATTAGCGATCCCAGGGAAATTCTGGAATAAAAAACCCACATCTCTGATGTTATGATTACGTACCTAGTGTGGATAATGAAAAGAACCACAGTAGCATTAAATGAAGATGACTGCCATATACAGAAATCAAGGAAGGTGGCATGGAAGAGTTTCCAGAGTATACAAAGTAGTCCATCACTGGTTCAGCTATATGATGTACAGTATCGTCTTTGGTAAAATGCTGTAGAAGGAAAAAAAAATACTCATATAGCGCTAAAATAAAAAGAAAGCTCTGCATAGTAGGGGAAAGGCTGAATGGAAAAAAGTACATCTACAGATAAGAGAGTGGGCTGATCTCCTAACAAGAATATAGGGACTAAAACAAAATGTATTAAAAAAAAAAAAACATGCATGTGTAAATACCAAAGAAAATGATGCCATTAGCGAGTAAACTGACAGTAACAGGCCCTAGCCATATCAGTGGTGGGTCAGATATGTAAATACGGGCCACAGAGAGAGAGAGAGAAAAAACCTGCACAGTCCCAGATCAGGGAAAGAAAACCCCTACGGTTTATCATGTCCCGGAGTAAACATGCCCCTAGATAAGAACCATAAGAGAAGGCATGATGACGTAGCCGCATGATGTAAAAGGCCGTTGTACTAATAAAACAAGCATGACTAAGTCTTATAGGTAAAAAACCTGGGTGATGAATTCTCCCTAGTGGCAGTTGTAAAATGGAAAATAGGACCAACCACATATTCCAATACCACCGCTACACAAGCCCAATCATACAGTACAGCCAAGGTACTAGCTAGGGTGAGAGTATGCAGTAAAAAGCCTGTGTTGATTGTAGACGTATACAGTGCATTAAACCGCTTGGACTCTAATTCAAGAGATAAAAGCATGCAGGGCTACTTTATCTGAAGCTGGCAAAGGCAGGTATGAAGCGCAGTATCTCAGATTCGAACCCCGCAACACAAAACAGCTGCTGCAAAAGCACTTGGAGTCTGGATACATTTCAATCTGGGCTGCATGTCATGTGGCATTGCACAGGCTGCAACACAGAGTAAGGCCTGTCACACCCCGGAAGGAAAGAAAACCAAACAGGAGCCACCATATTGTAACAAAGGCACAATGCGAAAAGAGCTATAGATCCCATACAAAACTGACAATTTTGAACTGATACAGGAAAAAAAATGTTGGGATGGATTGGTTACAATTGAAGTACATGTGAGGTAATGATTGTGATATGCATGAGTGCACTAAAGCCTTAAAGTGCTTTGTGGAAAAAGGTTAGTATTAGCTTGTGTATATAATTAGACTATATTATGAAATGAGTATGTGTTTCGTGATTTCACACTATCTTCCACAAATGAGCAGTCAATTTGTGGATAGGATGAGAAAAGTATATTGAAAAGACAAAATAAATAATAAAACTAATTGTGAGCACATACATAAACTATTTTGGTCATAATCCTTGGATCAATGTTTATGCTGTGAATGTGCAATATTATTGGATGTATATGAGTGTAAATATATATAGGGATGATGGAAATTGCTCTTTAGTGTGAGCTTATTTCCCCTTCTTCTGTCTCACTCTATTATGTTTCTTCCAGGGTGCCCTCTTTCTCCCTTTAGATTAGTTACAGTACTTTTGATGCAAGGGTTCTTGTGTTTCATAGTACAAGTGTACCGATGTCCATATCCTTTTTTTTATTTACTTTTTCCTATCTTCCTTTTCTGTTTGTCTATAATTGACTATTGTCATTCTGTGATCCTTGTTGCGTTGATAGTGCTGTTGTGCTACTCTGTTCCTTTGTGTCTTGTTCCCGTATGGAGAGTATCAAAACATTCAGGTTCAGTGATGAGGACTTATCTAAACTCCTAGGGCAAGTCAATGTAGCGGACAGACCAATAGTTCCATATAAGGTCCAAAATGATGACTGGACAAGCTTCTCAATCAAAAAAAATAAAAATAGCTAAAGGAACTGAATCACATGCTGACTTTATGCTCGAGTATTTGAGAGCATGCATTATCCCTATTGGGCTAAGAGTCCGTAACATTCCAGGATTATTTGTAGGAATAAGAAGTTTCTATAGACGTGATCTTTGATCTCCAATCGCTGTGCCTGTGATTGGATGATCCTAATCATAGAAACAGCTAGGGAGGTGTTGGTCGTCCTTAATAAAGAGATTGAAGAATTAGAAGAGAAACTCAAGAGAACCAATGTGCTGGATGAAGCAAAAAAATAAAACTAAAGAGGTCATTTCAGAACTTGAATCATTTAGTGATTATCTCCTTCGGAAGAAAACAGATAAACTCAAGAAAGACAGTGTTATTTTCTCAAGAATGAGTCTACCCATATCTCTCAGAAAATTAATAGAATACATCTCGAGAGGGTACAGATCCACCAGAAAATGAGGGTTGGACAAATAATAAAATCATCACTTTTTCAGACACATCTGAAAGAGAAGGCAGTTTGAATCTGTTTAATTTGTTTAGCAACAGACGTGGGTCAGTACGAGGGGCCAAATCACAACAACTGTTTTTTAGAACTCAGGAGTGGATACTATGGAGTGAGATTTTGGAACCAACAAAAGGGGAGATATCCAAACACAGACCCTCACAACACATCTTTCAAACCAGATGATAATATTGGAGGAACTAGCCTTTATCCCCATATTTAACTTGTCCACCACTCCCATTGATCAGACCACAAAAAATCTCCTTACAACGGGGATGTCTTTTGTTCCTAGTACTACTGTGGACAAATTTGAACTTACTAGAGCTCTCTTTGCCTTCTTCAGATGTATCCAACTGAAGAATTTTATCCGATAGAGACTTCTAGTTGCAGATCCCTTTCCTTAGAATTTCCCCCAGTCAGGTGGCATCGGTCAACTCCACGGGCATTGATGTCACGGTTGTGTATAGGCGCACTGCTGTCAGTTATTTTCTTTCCGTGCCAGCCTATGCGCATATCCGGAGAAGAGCTACCCCTAGTCATTTTTTGACTAACTGCAACACTTTTGTTGATTCTTTCGTTGAGTTTTGGATGCATCGAGGGATGTCCTGAAAGACTGGATTCAAGTTCTGTGACTCCTGCCACCGAATGATATGGGTGACTGATCTGCACCTCGTTTACCTCTGGTGTCTGGAGCGTGACCAGTGTTGGGCCATGAACCTGAAAGCTTTGGCGGAAGCGGTCCCTGAAGTTCGTGGCGGCCCGGCACTCAACTCCATGTTGCTTCCCGTCTCGTTCGAGCGAAAGGCTATTTGTCTGCCATTTCGGCCTTTTTAAAACTACCAGACCAACCTTCTTTATTCAAATCTCCCATTGTTGGGAGGTTTCTTAAAGGACTCGCACATGTTTCCTCCTATCCCGTTCATAATGCTCCAGTGGGATTTGAACTTGGTCCTCGCATACTTCATGTGTGCTCATTTCAAGCCACTCCACAACTGTCCTCTATGGCTCTTGACCCTTAAAACTGCCTTCTTGATTGCCATCACCTCCGCTCGCAGAGTGAGTGAGCTCCAGGCTCTCTCTTCGAAGCCACCATTCCTAGCAGTACATCCTGACAAGGTGGTGCTTAGTACCAGGGTTTCCTTCCTTCCCAAAGTGGTGTCATCCTTTTTTCATGTAGGCCAATCAATCACCTTGCCTAGTTTTTACATACCCCCACATCCCTCTCATGAGGAGGAGAGACTCCTGGATCCAAAAAGAGCATTGGCATTCTACAGTTGTATCAAAGATTTCCAGGTGGATGATCAACTCTTCTTGGGTTATGCGGGTGAGAAGAAAGGAAGGGCGGTTCAGAAGAGTACCATCTCTTGATGGCTAGTCCTCTAAATTAAAATGTGCTATGCTTCGGTGAAAAAATCAACCCTCAGGGTTTTCGCGCTCATTCTACCAGAGCCAGCTGCTGCTACCAATACGTTAGCATGTGGAGTTCCATTCCTGGATATATCAGGTGGTAACTTGGGTATCTTTGTATACGTTCACCAAGCATTACTGTCTGGACAGTCAGATACGCAGAGATGGCTATTTGCCTGTTCGGTCCTGCAGGACTTTCTGGTGTGATCTTGGTTCGCAGCCCACCACCGGGAATGGTATTGCTCGGGTTACTTACCTTTCGTTATGATATATCTGGTAGAGACCTATTCTAGTTGCAGATTCCTTACTGACCCGCCCATCCTTCCTGCAAAGGAACGGATTTCGGTTGACAAGAACTTCCCTTTTGGCGCACCATTCTCCGTGTTCTTCATGGGTATACGCTACTGGCGTGAAAAGAAACTGATGTCCGGGCGCCGGGGTGGTGCCTATATACGACCGCAAATTCATCACTACGCCAACGATACCTGCAGTTGACCAATGCCACCTGACGGCATGCAGGGGTAATGCTCGAAGAAAAATCTCCAGATCTAGTCTGACGCCTGGGGGAAATTCTAATGTAAGGAATCTACAACTAGAATGTCTCTTCCAGATATATTGTTACCGAAGGTAAGTAACTTGTACTTCATGAACAGGGAACTTGTGATGGTGGACAATTTATCTGGTTTGAACCACCTTCTATATGTATTCCCAGCTTAGTTAAACTGAGACCAGAAGTCGAAATTTTCAAGAAAGCAGTCATCGCTACGGTCCAAAACATGAAAAAATATGTAACCAAGCCTCCCCACAACGTATCTCCTCTGGAGAACATGGCACTCAAAAATGTAGGGAAAATTAGCATACAAGCCATTGGCTAAGGTAGGAGGAATTTTGCTTTTAGACACTGAACATTGCAAGACTAAAGTGAAGATAAGCATCCCAGGGCACTATAAAAAGATAACAGGAGTTCCAGAAAAAAAAGTTAATAGTCCGATTAGAAACATCAGTGAAGATGCTGCCTGAAAAGTAATTATTTGTAAAAAAACAAAAAAATGATTTAAAAAATCATGTATCATACACATACCCAGGTCCCGGGTACTTATGGAGTCCCCAAACATCACAGAAATCCGTCAGATTATCTTCTTCGCCCCATAGTGTCCACCACTAGTGCAGCCACAGATCCATTATCAAAATTCATTGATACATTCCTCAAACCATTGGTTAGTGAGTTCCCGCTGTAGATCAAGGATACAGGTCACTTGACTTGACTTTAAATCTTGAAGACCTCAGTTTTGACCCCTATCGGGAAATTTTGGTTACTATGGACATTTGGGCCTTGTTTAAGAATATTCCTGGTGCTGTCAAAACATCCTTACTCGATCAGATGAGAATGCACATCATACTTTTGTCTTTGAGTGTCTTGAAATTGTTCTTATCAAAAAACTTTTTTGTATTTGATGGCTCCTTATGCAAACAGACGAAAGGAGTTAGATTGGGAGTGACTTGCGCCCCCCAGTGTATCTACTATATAGATGGGCATTTTCGAAGAACAGTACATACAATATGAGAGCTCCTTTTTTTTTTTTCAAGAACATCAAACATTGGTCCACTTAAAATGTTTTTCTTATGGTTCAATTCATGTGATCACAACCTCAAGTTTACTGCTAATTTGAGTGGAATTCCTCAATATATGGATGCAGCACCAAAATCAACAACTACTGGTTACCCTGTATACCAAACATACAGCAAGGAACATGCTTGTGCATTTTGACTGCTTTCATCCATGCTGTCAGAAAAAAGGTATTCCTTTCAGCCAGTTTCTTTGATTACGCAGAAACTGCTCTAATCAGGGTTTTCTTTAGATGGCTGAAACTCTCAGAGAAACTCCTGAATAGGGGATATCCCAAATTGTTGGTTCGGGATTCCTGAAAGAGAGAAGATCCTACAGCAGATAGTATGTTCAAACCCGGAAGAAACGAAGACCGTGAAAAACATTTGTGTGGTACGTCACTCCAACCTGGACCAAAAGGTTAGACAGATAGTCAGTTCCCAGTGACATGTACTCAATACCAACTCTGGGAACGGCATTATAGGAAAGTAGCCTCTTTCTAGCTTGGCTATCCCCACTTTTTGCCTGTTTTTCAGTGTGTTTGACTGTGTTCACTGGGATCCTTTTAACCAGGACCCTAGTGACTATGCTCTCTCTAAATTTGGTTCCTGGTAAGTTTTTCTTCCCGCAGTTGGCATTCTGGTCTCCCTAATATATGGTACTTAGGTACCCAGGTCATTGGCGTTCCAGGGGATCCCAACCGGCTGCAGAAGTTATTCTGCCACCCATAAGGAGCCCAAGCAAATGGTTCTTCAGGCCTGCCATTGCAGCCTGTGTGAAACGTGTACATGCACAGTTTTCACTATAGGCCACTACACCAGGTCACTATAAGTCAACCCTATGGTGGAATCTCTCAGCCCAGAGGGCAGGGTGCAGGTACCAGTGTGTGAGGGCAGAAAGGCAGAACAAAGGCTTCCCTTTGGGAGAGGGGGCAGCCTTCCCAAGCCACTGGTTTGCTTTAAAGGGCACATTTGGTGCCCTCCAAGCATAAACCAGTCCAAACCAGTTCAGGGACCCCCATTGCCCACTCTGTCACGAAACTGGACAATGAAAATGGGAGTGACTACTCCCTTGTCCATCACCACCCCAAGGGTGGTGCCCAGCGCTCCTCCAGAGGGTCCCTAGGTTCTGCCACATTGTTTCCAAGGATGGCAGGGAACTCCAGGAGCATCTGAGTGGCCAGGCAGGTGATGTCAGAGCCCCCTCCTGATAGGTGCTTACGTGGTTAGGTGACCAATCCCCTTTTCATGGCTATTTTGGGTCTCTTTCTTAGGTGGGTCCTCAGATTCAGCTTGCAAGATTCCAGCAGGACTCCTCTGCAACCTTCACTTCGACTTCTGACCTCCAGAACTGCGACTGGAACCTCCTTGACCTGACAAACTGCTTCCAAGAAGAAAGGACTCTTCAGCAACATTGTTTCCAGTGCTCCTACCAGCCTTGCAACGATTTCCTCTACGTGCATCCTCAGAAGACTGCAACTCTTCAGCCAGCACAAGAAGAAGAAGGAATCTCCCTTGGAGTGAAGGAGTCGCTCCCCTGTAACCGCAGGCAGCCTATGACAAGTGACGACCGGCTGCGTGGATTCCATCTCCTGCTGAGCTGCGTGGATCCTGCATCACGGGTGGTGGTCCAGAGTAGTCCTCTTGGTCCTCTCTGCCAGTTGTCCAACTTTGGTGGAGGTAAGCCTTTGCCTTCCCATGCTCCGTGCACCACGTCTCTTGCAGCTGCCAAGGTATGTTTGCATCTCTTCCAAGGGATTTTCAGGCGACGTGTAGCTCCAGCACTCCATCCTGCAAAGCACAGCCTCTTGCGTGGTTCTCCTGCGGTGTGGGATCCTCTTTTGTAGTGCTGCGTAGACGTCTTCTGCGACTCCTGTGTCCCTGTCCTGTGGTACTCCTGTGGGTGCTGCCTCTGCTCCAGTGGACTCTGCAATGCTGAGGGTCCCCTGTGTCTCACCCTCTTGGGTTTAGTCCTCCTGGGCCTTGCTGGTCCCCGGCAGCACCTCTTTTCCACTAACCGCAAGTTTGCCTTTGCCAAGGCTTGTTGGTGGAATTCCTGCACCAACACCCATCTGCAATCTTCCTTCCAGTATGGGGCTTCATCTGCATCCATCAGGAACTCTTCTCCGGCTCCAGGGCTGCAGTGCTGACCTGTTCTCAAGTACCGTCGTCCCAACTCCTGCATCCACAGCTGGGTGGGTTGTACCTCCTACTCCTCCTGGACTCCACTGTGACTCTTGGACTTGGTCCCCTCTCTCCACAAGTTTTCTTTCTTCAGGAATCCACCGCTGGTTTTCTTGCAGTCTTCTTTTTCCTTCTTTTCCTCCTTTTGGGAGGTTTGGGGAACATCTAGTGTTTTACTGCTGCATTTATGGGCCCTGGGGGTTACTGTTACTTACTGTTACTTTCTGCTATGGTTTTCTAGTACTCCCACCGCTACAGATTTTACTTACCTAGGTGTGAGTACCTTGTTTGCATTCCATTTTTTTAGTAAATGGCTTGTGCTCCACCTAGGGTCACTATTGGTTATTACTATTTGCACTGTTTTCTGACCTTTTCTATGCTTATTTCTGATGCTGGTGTATATATTTAGTGTATTACTTAACTCCTAAGGATGGGTCACCTGTCTAGTATTCTGTGGTGATTTGTTCCAACAATAAAGTACCTTTATTTTTGTACAACTGAGTGTGTTCTTTCATGTGTGTAAGTGCTGTGTGACTACAGTGGTATTGCATGAGCTTTTTATGTCTCCTAGATAAGCCTTGGCTGCTCATCCACAGCTTCCTCTGGAGAGCCTGGCTTCTAGACACTGCCTACACTTCACTAAGAGGGGTACCTGGAACTGGTGTAAGGTGTAAGCACCATAGTTACCCACCACACACCAGGACAGCTTCCTACAGGCATTCTGCCCAAACCTATTTTTGCGTTTCTGAGGAACAGCAATCTCTACCCAAGGTCATGCTCCAAGTGCCAGGCCATGAACCCAAAGGCTTTGAGGAAGCACCGTCCCTAAAGCTTCTTGCAGCCTGGCACTCGGCTCCGCAGCACTACCGGTCTCGGTTGAGAGGAAGGTCCTGAGACCTTTCGCTGAGCCCACACTTGTTATCGTCCCATTTGAAATCTTTGGGACGTTCAGGTTAGCATAAGAAGTCATTGAAGAAGAGCAAATGTTCTTCAACCTCACCGCATCAGTTGAATGACATGACGTATGAAAAGGCCTCCATCTTGGAGCCTACTCCTGGGTCAGCAGCTGCAGCCACCCCTGCTCAACTCCCCGATTTCTGTGAGACCATGTGCTTCATTTTTTTGGGCAGTCTGACCCTGATGGTAGCGCCTTGGGCCCTGCAGTCAGAAGGCACCCCCTTGAGTTCCGGTATGGCAGCTTTGGCCTTAGCTCTGTAGGGAACCGAGGGATCCGTTTCCAGGTTTCGCACCTGTCGGTCATACCACTGTGACCTTCATAGAAGGCGATGGTGACGTTGATGCTCCCAACGCCACCTGGGTCAGCGGTCGGGGTAGATCCCATACTTATTGCCGACTGACACAGAGCCAGACCGGCGTCACTGAAGTGCATGAGCACTAAGCCCCCACAGTGTCTAAGCCAATTCTTAGACATTGTAAGTGCAGGGTAGCCATAAAGAGTATATGGTTTGGGAGTTGGTCAAACACACTCCACAGTTCAATAATGGCTACACCGAATAGGGAAGGTTGGGATCAAACTTCTCAGCACAATAAATCCACACTGATGCCAGTGTGAGATTTGAGAAGTGCACACAGGGGGCATCTTAGAGATACCCCTTTATACCAGCCCAACTACTAGTGCTAGGCTGAACAGTTTCTGCCAGCCTGCCACATCCAGACGGGTTTCTGGCCACATGGGGTGAGTGCCTTTGTGGCCTCTGTGACCAGGCACAAAGTCTTTACTAGGTGGAGGTGCTTCCTACCTCCCCCTGCAGGAACTGTAACACCTGGCGGTGAGCCTCAAAGGCTCAAGCCTGGTGTTACAGCGCCCCAGGGCACTCCAGCTAGTGGAGATTCCCCCCCCCCCCCCCCTCCCGACACAGCCCCCACTTTTGGTGGCAGGTCCGGAGGAGAAAATGAGAAAAACAAGGAGTAGTCACCCTCCAGTCCTGAGGTGACCCCTGCCTTAGAAGATCCTCCATCTTGCTTTGGAAGATTTTCCCCCTATAGGATTAGGGATGTGCCCTCCTCCCCACAGGGAGGAGGCACAAGGATGGTGTAGCCACCCTCGGGGACACTGCCCTCCAGCCCTAAACATGCCCCTAAATTGAGTATTTAGGGGCGACCCTGAACCCAGGAAAACAGATTCCTGATGACCTGAAACAAGGACTGCTGACCTGAAAGCCCTGCATAGATGACAAAGACAACAACTGACTTGGCCCCAGCCCTACCGGACTGTCTCCAGACTCAAAGAACCTGTAACAGCGACGCATCCAGCAGGACCAGTGACCTCTGCCGACTCAGAGGACCGCCCGCAACCAAAAGGACTAAGAAACTCCTGAGGACAGCGGCTCTGTCTGAACATCCAAGAAGAAACCATCTTTAAAGGGACTCCAGCCTCACTCCGGAAAGGTGAGTCCCTATAACTCTGCACCCGACGCCCCCGGCTCGTGTCCAGAGAAACCAACACTACAGCAAGGATCCCCAGGTGACTCCCACAATGTGAACACCTTGAGACGACCTCCCTGCACCTCCACGGCGACGCCTGCAGAGAGAATCCAGAGGCTCCCCCTGACCGCGACTATCCAGTAACAAAGAACCCAGCACCTAGAAGAAGCACTGCACCCGCAGGCCCCCTGTCCGAGAGAGACCAACTACGGGTGCAGAAGTGACCAGCAGTCGGCCCTCATCATTGCCCAGTCTGTGGCTGGCCCGGGAAGCCCCCCTGTTCCCTGCCTGCATCTCCAGAGTGACCCCCAGGTCTCTCCATTGATTTCTATCTAAAACCCGACACCTACTTCACACACTGCACCCGGCTGCCCCTGTGCTGCTAAGGGTATATTTTGTGTGCCTGTTTGTGACCCCTCCAGTGCTGTACAAAACCTCCTTGGTCTGCTCCCTGAGGACACAGCTACTTACCTGCTAGCAGACTGGAACCGGAGCACCCCTAGTCTCCATAGGCGCCTATGTTATTTGGGGCCTACTTTGACCTCTTCACCTGACTGGCCCTGTGTTGCTTGTGCTAGGTGTTTGGGGTTGACTTGAACTCCCAACGGTGGGCTGCCTATGCCCCGGAGACTGAACTTGCAAGTGCTGTAGTTACCTGATAAACTAACTTGTACTTACCTCCTCCAGGAACTGATGATTTTTGCAGTGTCCACTTTTAAAATAGCTTACTGCCCTTTTTGACTAAAACTGTGTACCTTATTGTTTTACTTCAAAGTTCCATACTTACCTATGCCAAGTACCTTACAATTTATGTATTTACTCGAATTCTGAATCTTGTGGTTCTAAAATAAAATATTTTTCTATATAAAAACCTATTGGCCTGGAGTTAAGTCTTTGAGTGTGTATTCTCATTTATTTCCTGTGTGTACAACAAATGCGTAACACTACCCTCTGATAAGCCTACTGCTCAACCACACTACCACAAAATAGAGCATTAGTATTATCTATCATTGCCACTATCAACCTCTAAGGGGAACCCTTGGACTCTGTGCACACTATCTCTCACTTTGAGATAGTATATACACAGCCAACTTCCTACACAGTGTCCTTGTGGATCAGGCAGCCAGTTCAGTCCTCCTCCCCTCCCACTGTAGCCTCCAAACCTTCCTAGTATGACGCTTCCCCTTCAGGGGCCAGTCGGAGGCAGGATTCACCATCACCTGACCCGCTGGGAGTCCATCACGTCCGGTGGGTTTTGCAAATCGTCCAAAGGGGCTACTCCCTCCCCTTCGAGAGTACCCCTACATCCATGCCACTGTCCTACGATCAGATGACGGAGGATCACCTGGAACTTCTCTGCGACAAGGTTATTTGTTCTTGGCCAAAGGAGCCATAGAAAGAGGGTCCCTGTGCCAGAAGCAGGTTGCGGTAGTTATTCGTGCTACTTTCTGGTTCCCAAAAAGAAGGCCCTCAGCCCTATCCTAGACCTCCGGTCCCTCAATCTCTTCCTCAAAAAGGAGAAGTTCAAAATGCTCATTCTGGCTCAAGTCCTACCTGTTCTGGACCCAGGAGACTAGATGGTAGCGTTGGACTTCCAGGATGCATATTTCCACACTCCCGATCTGCCTGCCCACAGACGATACGTGCAGTTCACAGTAGGCCACAAGCATTTTCAGCATGCTCCCCTTTGACCTTACCAGCCCTTCTTGGGTGTTCACCAAGGTGATGGCATGGTCTCAGCTCATCTGCGCAGTTTAGGGATTTCAGACTTCCCCTACCTCGACGACTGGACGTTAAAGGCAGGCTCGCTCCAGACTGTCGTCTACCACCTACAGACCTCCTGCATTCTCTGGGATTCACGATAAACTTGCCAAAGTTACACCTGACTCCCTCTCAAACACTCACGTTCATCTGAACAGTTCTGGACACAGCGCAATTTCAGGCCTATCATCCTGAGCGGGGAGTCCAGGTGATTCTGGCTATGATACTGATGTTTCAGCCACTAACCTGGATTTCAGTGAGAGACTTAGGCTGTTGGGTCTCATGGCCTCCTGCATTCTGCTGGTGACACATGCCAGATGGCATATGAGGGCTCTGCAGTGGGACCTGAAGTTCCAGTGGGCGCAGCATCAGGGAAACCTCTCAGACATGGTTCAGATCTTGGAGGGGGCTGCAAACTTTCTGCTGTGGTGGCTTTTGAACTGCGATTGGGTCAGAAGCAGATCCCTTTCCCTTCCCCGTCCAGATCTGACAGTAGTGCATTCCTGGGATGGGGCAGCCACATGGAAGAGGTGGAGATCAGAGGTGTCTGGTCTCCGGCAGAGACCAAGCTCTATATCAATTGTTTGAAGCTCATGGCGCTCAGGCTAGCATCGAAAGCATTCCTTCCCTCTCTCCAAAGGAAAGTGGTGCAGGTGTTCACGGACAATACTACCACCATGTGGTAGTGCAACAAGCACGGCGGGTGGGATCGTGGACCCTTTGTTAGGAGGCTCTGCCCCTCTGGACATGGCTGGGACGTACGGGCATATCCCTGGTGGTTCAACATCTGGCGTGCTCTCTGAACGCCAGAGCAGACAAACTCAGCTGTCAACGCCTAGTCTGTTGCGAAAGGTGTCTCCATCCGGAGGTGGCGCAAGGTCTCTTTTAGCAGTGAGAGCCTTGGTTAGATCTGTTCGCCTCTGCAGAGAATGCACAATGTCAGCTGTTTGCATGTTGGAGTTTCCAAGGCGGCACTCGCTCAGCAATGCTTTTCTTCTAAAGTGGAACTTTGTGTCCTTTATGCCTTTCTGCCAATATACACTTCTGCCCAGAGTTTTCAAGATCAAGAACGACCGGGCTCAAGTCATTCTTGTATCTCCAGGCTGGGCACAAAGATTCTGGTATCCTGAGCTGTTGAGCATGGCCATCTATCCTCTGATCAGACTGCCTCTTCGGGAGGATCTTCTGTCACATCAGCAAGGAAGGGTCCAGTTTCTGACTTCTTGGCTGTAGATTGAGCTGCGGCAGTTGACAGCTTTTGACTTTCCACCCGAAGCTTATCATCTTGGCAGCCAGGCTTCCCTCCAGCAAAACGGTATACGCCTGTTGTTGAAACAAATTTGTGGCATGGTGTACAGACAAGTCTGTTGACCCACCTCTCTGCCACTCTTTCCGAGGTCCTCTTGTTTGTTCTTTCTCTATCCCAACAGGGATCTGCTTTGGGCATCCTCAAGGGTTATTTGTCTGCCTTCTGGACTTTCCTGAGATTACCTGACCAACCCTCTTTGTTTAAATCTCCTTTTGTTGGTAGATTCCTGAAGGGTCTTACCCATATGTTTTCTCCTTCTCTGTTCATAATGCACCAATGGGATTGGTTCTTACTTTCTTGATGTGTGCTCATTTCAAGCCACTTCATATCTGTCCACTTTTGCTTCTTACTCCAAAGACAGCCTTCTTGTTCACCATCACTTCTGCCCGCAGAGTGAGCAGGTTACAGGCTCTTTTCTCTAAGCCATTTCCATCCATCCTGACAAGATGGTACTTTGTAGCAAGGCTTCTTTTTTTACCTAGAGTGGTCATGCCCTTACATGTAGGCCAATCCATCACGTTGCCTACTTTTTACGCGCCCCCACATCCTTCTGAGGAGGAGTAGAGTTCCACCGCCTGGACCCAAAAAGAGCATTGGTGTTCTATCTTGATCGTACTAAAGAGTTAGAGGTGGATGATTAAATCTTTGTGGGTTATGTGGGTGCAAAGAAAGGTTGGACAGTGCAGAACAGAACCATCTCTAAATGGGTTGTTCTCAGCATTAAAATGTGCTATGCACTGACTAAGAACCAACCCCAGGAGGGTTTGCGTGCTCACTCCACTAGAGCAACAGCTGCAACCACTGTGTTAGCTCATGGAGTTCCAGTCCTGGACATGTGCCAGGCAGCACCGTGGGTATCATTGCACACGTTCACCAAACACTGCTGCCTGGACAGTCAGGTATGAAGAGGCGGGTACTTTGTCCATTCGATCCTGCAGGACTTTAGTCGGATCTTGGTTCGCAGCCCACCACCGAGGTTGCTTGGGCATCTATTTTAAGGTAAGGAATCTGCAACTAGACGTCTCTATCAGATGAACAAGTTACTTACCTTTGGTATCGAATTATCTGGTAGAGACATATTCTAGTTGCAGATTCCTTACAGACCCATCCATCCTCCCTGCTCTGTGAACTGATTTCTAGGGACAGGCTCCAGTTCCAGTTCTGGCACACCAGGGTCAGTGTTCCTCATGGCTCCACGCTTCTGGCATAGAAAGTTGTGAAAAGAAACAGATGTCAGCATGCCAGTGTGGCGACCATATAGGACGCACAACATCCTATCTGGTGACCACGATGCCAACAACAGACATGGAGTCGACCGACGCAACCTAACGGCAGGGGAACTACTCAAGGGGAAAAATCTCCAGATCCAGACTGACCCCTGGGGGAAATTCCAAGGTAAGGAATCTGCAACTAGAATGTCTCTGCCAGATAATTAGTTACCGAAGTTAAGTAACTTGTCCATCTCCTTACTTTGGTACAACACCTGATGTGTTTAGATTGTTGTGAAAGGTTAGTTATAATTGAGGTATGTGTGAAATAATGACAGAGGTGCATGAGTGCGTTGAAGTCTTAGAGATGAGAAGGTGAGTGTTGCCCAGACGTATGCGAAGACCTGTAAGACTTTACTGATGCTTCATGCAGTAGTCTCATGAGCAGTATAAGACCCAAACATGTTTTTAACTTTTCAACAGAAGATGACATTTTGTCCTTCCGACTGGGAAGGCAGGGTGGCGTTACATGAGTGTATCTCCCTCTGCACCAGAAGGGTTAAGTCCCAGGGACTACTATGGCATTGTGTCCTTTTTGAGATAAAAAATTATTTTTTTCGCCAGTTTCATTTTTGATTGATGGGGACCTGGTAGCTTCTTCAGCAAAGTTTTGTTAAAACTTTGATAAAACAAGCATTGACATAGCCTAGGGGCTGACAGCCAATAACCGACATGTTTGGCTTTGCCAATGCCTGTTTAAAACGTTGTTTGTTAGGGAAACTAATGTTACTATGTTTTTTTTTTAAATTGGAGGTTTTCCAAGTTCACCAAAAAAAAGTAATAATTATAGTGTTTCATTTTTTCCATGTGGTAATTCTTTTGGGAGGCACAGGACTTACACAGCTGATTCAGAGTATGCTAGATCTCCCATATCTGTTTCAAGGAACCATGGTGTAGTCGCTTTTAGTGGCTCACTGCAGAGAATTGGTTCATGGACATGTATTGTTTGATATTCAAATAGTTCGTGAATTTATAGCACAGTTCATTGTACATCTTGCCATAGGAGAGCTCTACAGCACAGAAGACTGTTTAGATTTTTTGCAGTGCTTTTCCCGAGTGTCCAAGCCCAGTTGCGACATTGAGATAGATCCAAGAGTTTTGCGAGGCCATGCACCAGCTCTTCGCATCCCTTCCGACTCCTTTAGGTATTACAATGTGTCCAACAGAGCAGAGAGATTCTCCAATTCGGTTGCCGTGGGTAGGTTCACTCATTACCACTTGGTACCTCTGAGCCAGGCCCCTACCAGCACCCTTACCAGCTCCAGCTCCACCTCTGGCTCTAAGTTCTACACTGTTGATGGAACATCTATGCCGGAGGACAAGGCACGACCTATTGTGTGGTCCAGCCCTTGCCTGCTCCACCTGAGCCTCCCAGCATCCTGGTTCTATGGGATAGATCTCATACACTGCACTCACTTTTTGGGTCCGACTCAGACAATGATTATGATGTGGGAGAATGAAATATGGTATGAGGACTTCCAGAATTCCTTCAGACTGTTCCTCTGGATAGGAAGTCTAAGAAGGTAGAAATCTCTGTGAAGAGGGTCTTTTCTTAAACAGGTTTGGCTCTTTGGTCAGTAAACGTCAGATGCCTTTTCGGTTGTTATTCCCACCCTCTCTAGGACTCTGTGGCTCAAGTTCTCCCAGGAGTCCCGAAAGACCTTTGTCCCATACTCACTAAAGCCATACAGAATGGCCATGCTGTTGTGAAATACACTATTTGTTGTGCCTGGACACAACAGATTCCATTGGGCGTGCCTTTGGCACTAGCGTTACTATTTGTTGCAGCCTCTCAAGAGCATTTAAAAATAAAAATAAATAAAAAGCAGGGCAACAGCATGCTCCTTGAGTTTGTCTGCCCTGCCA
This sequence comes from Pleurodeles waltl, assembly GCF_031143425.1. Taxonomy (NCBI): domain Eukaryota; kingdom Metazoa; phylum Chordata; class Amphibia; order Caudata; family Salamandridae; genus Pleurodeles; species Pleurodeles waltl. The sequence goes on along the minus strand of NC_090448.1, from coordinate 348,892,518 downwards.
CGCGAACAGCACCAGCCCCTTTTCTGTGGCTTAGGCAGGGCCATTCCAAACAAGACAACCACTAAGCCTGGTTGTCAGCCCTTTCTCAACATAGGCCATTGCATCCACTGAAACCACAGTCCGGGACAACACTGAATTAATTCCACTGCACACCCCTGGCATGTTCCAAAAGAAAAACCTCTTTAGTTGAACACAGCCACCTGGTTGTATCCAGTGATTACCAAGCTGGCAGGCCATAACATCGGATGGGTGGGTGCTGCAAGTTGTACAGAAGGGATGCGCTGCTCCGATACACCTTCCATCATCCCTGGAATTGACTGACTGATGACCATTTGTCCATCTTATGGCAGGAAGTGCAAGCCCATTTAGCCAAAGAGGGTTTTCCAGATAGTGCCTGCTTAGGAAGCTGGTTTTTGCCATATATTAGACCTGCTTCGTCTCAACTTATTGTTATTTTTTTTTCTTCTTCGATAGGACAATTCAAGATGCTCAATATGGCCCAGATCCTTAATGTTAGTGTTGGACGTGCAGGACTCCTATTTTCACATTCTGTCCTGTGAACCAACAGACACTATCTGCATTGTCACTTCACTGTGCTCCCCTTGGGTACCACTAGCGCCCCTTAGGTGTTCAAGTAAGTGATGGCAGCCGCACATCTTTAAAGGTCAGTGGTCCCCTCTTCCTTTAACTTGACATCTGGCTGCTGAAGGTAGGCTTGCCCAGGCAGTTATCACCCATCTCTAGACTACATTGAACCTTCTGACATTCTTGGGGGTCACTTCCAATGTGCTGAAGTAACACCTGACTCCTCCTTAGACGCTCCGTTTCAGCTGAGGTATTCTAGACACAGTCCGGTTTTATGCCTTTCCCTCATAAATGAAAATGCAGGACATTTCAAGCAATGAACTCAATCTTTCGCCCTGGATTCTGAGACCTCGACAGAGAAAGGTGGGTCTGATGGCCCCCTGCAAGTCAGGTATGCCAAATGGCATATGTGGGCCCAACATCAAAGGGAGCTCTCTGACCTTTTGAAGATTTCGGTGGAGACTGCATCAGACCTACAGTAGTGGTTATTCAGTCGTGATTGGGTCAGAGGCAGACCCCTCTCCCTACCCTGTGTTCACAGTGGTCATTAAAGCATCAGTTCTCCCGGCCCGCTCCGCATCACTCTTCTGGAACGGTGAGCCATCTGCTTGGTGTTTAAAGCCTTGCTACCCTCCCAACAGCTGAAGGGGTAGTACATGTGCTCACAGGTAACACCACAGCCATGTGGTATTGTAACAAACAATGCGGATGGTGATCGTAGACCCTTTGTAAGTGGGCTCTGGGCCTCTGGAAATGGCTGGGTCATAAAGGTATTTTCCTAGGATGAAGTGGCAGGAACTGTGAGCGCCATGCGGATCATGAGTAGCAATTACACCTGGAGGTGACACAAGGCCTCTTATATGCATGGGGAGAACTTTTGCTTGATGTTTTCGCCACTGGGCATTGCAAACAGTTATGTGCATTGGAGTATCCCCAGGTAGCTCTCTGGGCCGCATTTCTCCTTCTCTGGAACTCAGGACACCTGTATGCCTTCCTCAGATGCTTCTCTTACCCAGGGTTTTGAAGATCAAGAGCTAACAGGCCAAAATAATCCAAGTGAGCCAGGACTGGGCACGGAGAGTATGTTGCCTAGAGTTCCTGACCATGAGCATCTGTCCTCTGATCTGGCTGCCCCTCTGAGAGGATGCAGCCTGCAGCAACAGGGCAGGGTCCTGCTCCCAGTCCTCGGCAATCTCCACCTTCATGCTTGGATTTTAAGCATTGAGAGCTGAACACCTTCATCTGGAGGTTGTTGATGTCATCTTGGCAACCTTCAGAAAAACAATATGTTTGATGGCATGTGTAGCTGTAGATACACATGCTGTACATAAGTCTGCCGTCTAGTGTTGGACTCAGAGTGTTACAAGTTGTTTTTCTTTGAAGAATGTTTTCGAGTCACAAGATGGAGTGACTCCTCCTCTCGATAATACTGCTCATGGTCATTGAGTCCTTTGTTAGATTATTTTCTTTCCGCTGTCAGGTTCGGACGGGTTTCGTCTCACCACAGGACTTTTCGGTTTAGTACACTCTGAACTTTTCGAAACTTTCTATAAAATGTTGGTATAGTTTAGATTGCATTGTCTTACTGTCGATAGCTGATCCGATTGTAATCGTCTGGTTCGAGTCGATGCCCTTAGGGGTGACCGTGCCCTTTCTGGGCCTTCTTCAATACATTATTTGATCGAATAATGTAAGCTCATGGCACGTGCTCCATTTTTTTTCTGTCCTCGGTGTCACGCAAAATTTCCTTACACTGATCAACATTTCGTGTGCAACCTCTGTTTGTCTTCAGAACACAGAGAGGTGACCTGTGACTTTCGCAGTTTGTTCCGATCCAAAAAGACTCTTCGGGACCAGAGAGCGCGTTGGATGGAGATGGCGTCCAAGTTGGCAGAACAGACACCTGATATTTTTGGAGGAGAAAGCGTGCAAAAAAGAGCAGCATGTAGCAGTTTCCATCGAGGATTCCGATTCAGATCGAGACTCAGATGGGGATATCACACCGGCACAATACGCCAAACAAAGACAATAAAAAAGGCTCCTATATCGTCTTCGATTCTCCACTGCCGTCTTCCCCCCGCCCCCCACCCCACCACCCCTCCACCCCTCCACCCCACCACCCCTCCATGGTCGGACCCAAAAAATACCTTCAGAAGACCAACCCTCTAGTTCGGCACCGAAGCAGAAGACCAAAGTGCAGCCAACACATACCTAACAGACTGCTGCACCTCTTTCATTGCCGAGTCGAAAATCGGGCTCCTCCACTTTGGAGCCGAAAAAGACTACCACTTATGGAGCTGACCATTTAGGTTCCAGTCAAGCATTCCACCAAAATTTCGGAATCGACAGATACCAGTGGTAAACGTTTTTCAATTGCTAAGGAGTCTTTGGATATTCAACCTATTTTAGAGGTTATGGATGCCAAACAAAGAAAGATCCATATGCACAAGGAGACAGGAAGGATTATAGCATCTCCCCCTCCAGCAACCAAAAGAAAATTGACTTATCAAGAGACTTCAGACGCCGGGTCTCCACCAACTAAAGTCGGTAAGCAAAAGGAGAAGCAAAAGGCACCTGCAGTCTTTACCACCTCACTCTCCTTATCATCCTATTTCACCACCACCCTCACCCACACATTATGGCACTGTTTTCACCAAAGGCCTCGCCTGTCTCACCATGAGGATGATTTCACTGATCCTCAAAATGATGTATATCCATGGGATCTATATGATACAGATCCTATTTTACCTAATGACCCACATCTGTATCCAGCAAGACCATCCCCCCCCGAAGACACAACTGCCTATAATCAGGTTATAGCCAGGGCAGCAGCCTATCATAATGTGCAGTTACATACTGTAGGAAAATGCCACTGTTGGCATGGTCACCCCCCACTTTTTGCCTAGTGTTGATGTCCACTTTGAATGTGTGCTGGGACTCGGCTAACCAGGCCCCAGCACCTGTTTTCTTTCCCTAAAACTGCACGTTTGTTTCCACAATTGGCACAGCCCTGCCACACAGTTAAGTCCCTTGTAAAAGGTACCCCTGGTACCAAGGGCCCTTTGGCCAGGGAAGGTCCCTAAGGGCTGCAGCATGTGTTTATGCCACCCTAAGGGACCCCTCACTCAGTACATGCACAGTGCCTTGCAGCTTGTGTGTGCTAGTGGGGAGAAAAGACAAAGTCGACATGGCACTCCCCTCAGAGTGCCATGCCCACTAACCACTGCCTGTGGCATAGGTAAGTCACCCCTCTAGCAGCCCTTACAGCCCTAAGGCACGGTGCACTATACCACAGGAGATAGCTTATTCTTCATGAGCACTATGCCCCTACAGTGTCTAAGCCAATTCTTAGACATTGTAAGTGCAGGGTAGCCATACTGAGTATATCGTCTGGGTGTTAGTCATTACGAACTTCACAGCACCATAATGTCTACACTGAATACTGGGAAGTTTGGTATCAAACTTCTCAGTACAGTAAACCTACACTGATGCCAGTGTAGGATTTATTGAAAAATGCACACATAGAGATGCCCCCTGTATGTTAGCCCAACTGCATGTTAGCCCAACTGCTAGTGTAAGGCTGACCGATCTATGCCAGCCGCCACCTCCATACAAGTTTCCGACCACATGGGGCGAGTGCCTTTGTGCACTCTTTGGTCAGAAACAAAGCCTGTCCTGGCCTGTGCTTCATACCTTCCCCTGCAGGAACTGTAACACCTGGTGGTGAGTCTCAAAGGCTCAAGCCTGGTGTTACAGTGCCCCAGGGCACTCCAGCCAGTGGAAATGCCCATCTCCTGGACAAGCCCCCACTTTTGGCGGCAAGTCCAGAGGGATAATGAGAAAAACAAGGAGTCACCACCCCCTCAGCCAAGACCACCCCTAAGGTGCCCAGAGCTGAAGTGACCCCCTCCTTGAGAAATCCTCTAACTTGCTTTGGAGGATTAAGACCAATAGAGATAGGGATGTGCCCCCCTCCCCAGAGGGAGTGGGCACAAGGAGGGTGTAGCCACCCTCAGGGACAGTAGCCATTCGCTACTGCCCCCTGACCCTAACACACCACCAAATTTAATATTTAGGGGCGACCATGAATTCAGCTATTCTGATTCCTGGCAACCTCAAGAAAGGACTGCTGAGCTGAAAACCCTGCAGAGAAGAGAAGGAGAGGACAACTGACTTGGCCCCAGCCCTACCGGCTCGTCTCCGGCTTCAAAAAGCTGCAACAGAACAAGCAAAGCGTCCTGCAGGACCAGTGACCCCTGAAAAGCCTCAAGGGGACAGCCTGCCTCACCGAGGACCAAGAAATTCCTGTTAACAAGAAGACAAAGAAACCATCTTTAAAGGGACTCTCACCTCACTCCAGAAGTGTGAGTCCAACCTACACCTACTCTGCACTCTACATGCAGCCAACCCCCCCCCCCCCCCTCTCCCCCTGCCCCCCACCCCACAGGCCTTGTGTCCGGAGAAACCAACTAGCCAAAGTGAATCTCCAGGTGATTCAGACTGTGTCTACACTGGGCTGACCTCTCCAGACCTCCACGGCTCCTGCAGAGGGAATCCCGAGGAAACCCTCTGTCCCCCTAGGGGCCCACATTATTTTGGCTCCTGTTTGACCTCTGCCCTGTGTTGCTGGTGCTGGGTGTTTGGGGTTATCTTGAACCTCCAACGGTGGGCTACCTATGCCCTGGAGATTGAATTCGTAAGTTTGTTACTTACGTAAAATGTTTTACTTTACTTACCTCCCCCCAGGAACTGTTGAAAATTGCACCTCCCCCCTTTTAAAATAGCTTTTTGCCATTCTAAAGAAAACTGCGTACATTGTTGATTCCATTCAAAGTTCTGGGTATTACTATGCAAAGTACTTTTCATTTAATGTACTTACCTGCTAAATTAATCTTGTGGTTCTAGAAAATAAATTAACAAAACAATATTTTTCTATATAAAAACATATTGGTCTGGAGTTAAGTCATTGAGTGGGTTTCCACTCATTGCTTGTGTGTGTACAACAATGCACTACATGCCACAAACTGATGTCTACTGGTTGAGTAACATTTTCAATACCGATCATTGGGATTAATCTATGGTTTGGTGCAGTACATGATCCCTTTCAGGCCAGGGTATCTGATGTTTAGTTGTTTGTTCTGTACTTTGCCCGTCAGGGCTTTGCCTTAGGCACAGTTATAGGGCACCCATCGACCTTGTGGCTGCCGGATCAGCTCTCATTATTTAAATCAGCTGTTGTGATGTGTTTTTAGAAAGCACTACAGTATTTGTTTCATCCTCCCTTTGCTCTGTCACAGTGGGATCCTAACCTGGTCCTCACTTATTTGATGTATGCTTCCTATGTGTCACTGTACAGCTTCAGACTTTGTCCAAGCTGCGTTTTTAAACGTGACATACATCATCTTTGCACGAGCCATGGTGCCATTGGGTAAGCCCTCCGGGTCCATGGCACCATATGGATTTTCAGTCTTTATGCCCTCGGCTCCGACACCCTTTGGATCTGTTCCTCCAGGATCAATATCTGTGCCTCCTTCATTCTATCTGGGGCTTCCAAACACAATGCAGAATCCCCTTACGACATGGCCAGTTCCAACACCACAGATTCGACACAATCTGTGCCACTCCTAACAACTGTGCTGCAAAAAAGATCACGCAGAGATGCACAAACTCCTGGAAGAGGGGGCTTACAAGCACAGAGTCCACAACCTGTTTGGATCCCTCTCTGACCCCTTAAACTTGTACGCTGTGGGCGGCAATGGTGGAGATGGTCAGACCCATGGATTGGCAGCTACATCTCCAGAGATGGAGTTTCCAGTAGGTGCCCCTACATTAGAAGTAATGTCATTTCATTTATTGGTTAAGCAAGCTGCCACAGCTCCTAAAGATAGAGGGGAAATCAAATGCCTAACTGAGGTCCTCCTTCCATCAGCATCAATTCCGGAACTCTTACAATGGCTCCTTAGTCGGCCCACTAGTGGCAGCCTGGGAGAACACAACTTCCACACCAGTAGTCTGCAGCTTATTAGCTAGAAGTCACCATGCTTCCCTAGGTGATCCACCTTACTATCTACACACGTCACAAGAAAGCCTAATGATTCTGCTCCTCAGAACAGTCAGCTAGCACCTTTTCATCAGTCCCCATGGATGGAGACTCCAAGCACCTGGGAGCCCGGTGAAAGGAGATCTTTTCAATGGGGAACGTGACCTTGAAATCTCGCAACAACACATTCCTCCTGGCATTAGCCCCGATGACGCGTGTCTGGAAGACATGAGGGCACATTTTCATTATACAGAAGGACGCAGTAACTGTAGCTACATAATTTAGATGGGTTTAGACACCACCAACTCGGTGCCATATGAACTTACATTTTCATAAGGTGTCACACGAGACTTCAAACCTCTGGCTCCTCCAGGAATGTCCAGGCCAGTCTTACTGAACTCCCATTGGAAGGAGCATGTCTGTTTGGTAAAAAGCCAGATTCTGCCTTGGAATGATTTAAGGCTAGTAAGGCTACAGCCCTCTCCTTGAGAATACAACAATTAGCACAGAACAGAGACTAAAGCCAGGTTGAACATTTTTGTGGTTTCTCGCAAGAATTCTTATTTCGTCAGTCCCATTCAGGCCAGCCCCAAGCCAAGCAACAACAAAATCCACTGGTCAAACAACATATGGTCTGGCCAGAGGTAAGGGCTGTGGATCCCTCTTCTTCCCTCTCACCTCAGGGCAAGCAAGTCTAGTTCATTCCACCTAGCCCACATGTAGCCTGTGGGACGGTGAGTTTCCTCCTTTTGCTGGCCTAGAAAGCCATTACTTTAGACCAGTGGGTCCTCCAAATTCTAGAAGGTTACGCCCTTCCTTCTTGTTCCACCCTCTGTCCCATCCCCATCTTCTTTCCCTATCTGCCCTTTCCACTTTTCTATCCCTCAACCAAAAGTGGCAGCACTCCTTCACAGAGTAGCTGTGGAGCTAGTGCCAGAGCAGGAAATGGGCCAAGGATGTTAATCCCAATATTTCCTGGTTACCAAGAAGCATGGTGCTCTGCATCTGATCCTGGACCTCGGGGATATTTTCTTTTTCCTCAGTAAAGAAGTTCATGATGCTGACCTTAGCTTGGCTGTTACTGGTGTTGAAAGTTGGAGAGTGAGTGGTGTCACTCGACCTGCAGGATTTGTAATTTCACATGTTATGTAGTTTTGTGGAGTGCACCGTTTCCCAGGAGGGTGTCTTGGTGTTGCAGACACGACTAAAGTAGTGCTTAGGGCTTAGAGTAACTACTCATACGACCAGTTCTTCAGCTTCTTACAAAATTCATGAAGTGACCAGGAGACTTGATGTGTAGTGGCATGTTGTCCACACTTTAGGAGGGTTGTAGGAGAAGGCTCGACTGTCAGATCTGGTTTTCTGTATGCGTGGGATGTGTACGAGCAAGAGTCCAGCCAATCTGAGGCATCTGGATGGATTGTGAAACCAGATGCAGTTGAGGTGTGCTCTGCTTGAGTTGTGTTGTGCCTTGAAACACATCCTGGTTCTGCGGTCTCATTGGAAGTATTTGCACTTGTTGGTATGTTTTGCACACTCCTAATTTGCAGTACTCTCATTTGGCTTAACTTTGGCACCTGAAGTCTTCTCAAAGGTGATAGCAGAGGTTGCAGTCAATCTCAGAAGGTCGGATGAGAAACTGGGTTGTTGGCTGAGGGAAGGGTGGTGAAACCCTACTCAAGCAACAACCACAATCCTTGTTGAGGTGTACCACAAAGTCACTAAATTAACCTATACTTAATTCTCTGGTAGCTTGGCTCAAAAGCAGGCTGACTTAACTTGGAGGTAATGCGTAAAGTATTTAAGCAGCACTCAAAGTAATAAAGTGAAAACACAACGCAAGAAAAATCCCACTGCAATTTAGAAATGTAGAACACATTTAAATAAATCTGACACCAAAATTGACTAATCCAATCAGTAACACCAGAGTTATCAACTTTTAAAGTTTAAAGTGGAAAATAGTGCCTAAAAAATCAAAGCCCCAGGTGGGACAAAGTGGGGCAAGTCAAAAGTTATGGCCGACCGTGATGGAGCACGCTTCAGATACGCAAAGTGTGTTGAGGCCGGTATCTGCTTATTTTCAGACTTAGAAAAAATGTCAGACAAAAATGTTTGAGAAGGTAAAGATCAGCTTGGCATGGCAGCTGACTGTGTTTGAGGAGGAAGCTTGTAGTCGAGGAGCTGCTGAATTAAATCTTAGTGAAGGTTCCTATGTTCAGACTAAGACTTATTTTGTTTGGAAGACGAAAATCTTCAGCGGGACGACGCTGCAGGCTATTGCCGCTGGGTGCTCTAGAAGACCAGATACTAATTCTGTGAGGAGCTGCTGAATGTGATTTGCTGCTGTGGAGAAGAGCATTGCAGGATCAACTGGAACTCATGGCTTTCCTTCCTCCATCCAAAGTCTGTCTGTCTGAGATCTTGACAGACAATACAACAGCAGTGTGTTACCTGAACAAATAAGGACGACTAGAGTCTGAACTCTTTTGTCTGACAGCATTGAGGCTGTGCTCTGGGGCACTCCGCCAAGGGATCTTGTTAACAGCCAATTACCTACTACCTCTCTAAATGTACACACACTGAGCTGGTGCTTGTGCCCATCACAAGTGGCGTCTTCTGCGAGAGGTCTTGCAGGAAGTCTTCATCCACTAGGGCACTCCTAAAATGGAATTACAAAAAAAGGAAAAACAGGCCATCACTATGCATTTCACAATCCAGGCAATAATGCTTGGTGAAGGCATGTAGAGATGCCCACGTAGCTGCCTTTGCTCTGGTGGAACAAGCCCTGATCCCTTCCCAAGGATTCTTCCTTGCCAAAACATAGCAATCTTAATGAAGAGGATGATCCACTTGAAACATAGCCCACTTCTGCATTGATTTGACTTTCTTAGCACTGCAGTAACCCACAAAGAGCTGGTCATCTGTTTTTTTTTTTTATGTCCTTTATGTGAAGGGACATGGAATAGAAGGTCGAAAGGGGACAGGAGACATCTCAAGACATGGCTGTACGAGCAGTAGCAGCCTGCCCACCCCCCTTCATATCTACAGGTAGATAGAGTATCCATCAGAAAGATCTTTACCACACTTAAGTAACCTTTCCACTTAACACACTGGCAATCACTTCTATGTAGTTGTGGTTCTGTTGCACTTTCCATTGAAAATACTTTTTGCCTACAACTTAAGCATCTACCAACTGATCTGCACCAAATTTAGCACTCTAATAGCATAGTCAATCGCAGTCCTGCGTGCCAGTTATGCCGTACAGAGCAGGAGTAAAAAATTAAAGTGGGGTTCAAAAAATATATTCTCCTATTTTAGCTCTCATCATAAATTGTACTTGTGCTTTCAGCTAAAATCACTAAATGGATTGATACCAAGCTTAGTATGAATGTCGAACTTTAGGGTGCTTGTAGGAAAGTGCCACTGTTGGCATGGTTACCCCCTACTTTTTGACTAGTGTTGATGCCAACTTTGAAAGTGTGCTGCGACCCTGCTAACCAGGCACCAGTACCAGTGTTCTTTCCCTAAAACTGTGCTTTTGTTTCCACAATTGGCACAGCCCTGCCACACAGTTAAGTCCCTTGTAAAAGGTACCCATGGTACCAAGGGCCCTGTGGCCAGGGAAGGTCTCTAAGGGCTTCAGCATGTATTATGCCACCCTAGCGGATCACTCACTCAGCACCTGCACACTGTCTTGCTGCTTGTGTGTGTGCTGGTGATGAGAAAAAGACAGTCAACCTGGCACCCCTCAAGGTGCCATGTCCACAAACCACTGCCTGTGTCATAGGTAAGTCACCCCTCTAGCAGGCTTCACAGCCCTAAGGCATGGTGCACTATACCACAGGTGAGGGCATAGCTGCATGAGCTTGTAAGTAGACATTGTAAGTGCAGTGTAGCCATATTGAGTAAATGGTCTGGGAGTTTGTCCATAAAAACTCCACAGCACCATAATAGCTTCACTGAATATGGGAAGTTTGGTATCAAACTTCTCAGCACAATAAACCCACACTGATGCCAGTGTGGATTTATTGAAAAATGCACTCAGAGGGCATCTTAGAGATGCCCCAGTATGTTAGCCAAACTGATAGTGTAAGACTGACCGGTCTGTGCCCGCCTGCCACTTTGAGACAAGTTTCTGACTACATGGGGTGAGTGCCTTTGTGCGCTCTCAGGTCAGAAACAAAGGCTGTCCTGGGTGGAGGTGCTTCACACATCATACCCCCGTAGGAACTGTAACACCTGGCAGTGAGCCTCAAAGGCTCAAGCCTTGTGTTACAGTGTCCCAGGACACTCCGGCTAGTGGAGATGCCCGCTACCCACCAACCCCTCTCTCCCCCAGACAAAACCCCACTTTTGGCTGCAAGTCCGGTGGAAAAATTAGGGGAAAAGGGAGGAATGACCACTCCAACCATGACCACCCCCCCCTAAGGTGTCCAGAGCTGAGGTGACCCCCTCCCTGTAGAATTATCCAGCTTGGGTTGGAGGACCAGGACCAATAGGGATGTGACCCCCCTCCCCAAAGGGAGTGGGTACAAGGAGGGTGTAGCCACCCCCTGGGCCGGTAGTCATTGGCTACTTCCCTCTTGACCCCTAAAATGCCCATAAATATAGGACTTAACGGCCTCCCAGAACCCAGCTCACCAGATTCCTGGCAACCTACAAGGAGGACTGCTAAGCTGAAACCCCCAGCAGAGAAGAAGGAAGACAACTGCTTTGGCCCCAGCCCTACCGGCCCGTCTCCTGCTTCAAAGAGCCTGTGAAAAGAATAGCGACGTGTCCAGCAGGCCCAGTGACTTCTGCCAACTCCAGAGGAATGCCCTGCACCCAAAAGGACCAAGAACTCGAGGACAGCGGCTCTGTCTGAAGAAACCTACAACCAAGGACTCACACCTCACTCCGGATGCGTGAGTCTTGACCCCTGTGCGCCCACGGCCCATGTCCAGGTGGTCCACCTTAGCAAGAGAGGGTCTCCAGGCGATTGCAAGCAAGTGCCTACCCTGGGTTGACCTCTCCACGACGAAGCCTGCAGAGGGAATCCCGAGGACCCCACTGACCGCGAAGCTCCGGACAAAGATATCCGACGACTAAGAACACACTGCACCCGCAGCCCTCAGGCCTTGGAGAAACCGACCCCCTGTGCCTCATCGTTCAACATGCGGCCCTCCTCCCTGTCCGACCGGTGGTGTACCTGAGACTTGTGGAAGTTATCAGCGGAGCTGCATATAAGCACCATCCTTTCTGTACCTTCAGACATGAATTCTATGTCAAAACGAAGGTCTAGTTCCTGAAGTTGTTCCTGCTGCAGTTCTTTGTTTTGGTCAAAGTTCACAGATAAGTCAAACAAGAAATACAAGTGGGAATCTGGAGGAGCCGTTTCAGAGTCTGGTCCAGACGTTTCAGGCCTGTCTCTCAATGTTGAGGCTGCACATTTTCAGCACACCTTCTGGCTCCCTCTGCTGCTCCTTTAGGGCCCCAAGGATCCGCAGAGGCCGCCAGTCTGAATTCCTCCAACGGGTTCGCCCTCGGTGCTGTCTGTGTCTCTTGAACCAACCTGGGATTCAGCACCAGCTTCAATGCTGACTTAAGTCCTACTGCCACACTCTGACGGGTCCAATGACAGGGACAATGGAGGAGGATCCATTCGCCATAGTGGTCTCCAACTCACAGTCAAACTCGTCTCAGCCGAGACCACACTTTGAACCCACAGGAGCACAGCCCTTACGAAATTTGTATGATTCAGACACACTAACTTTACCATACACTGCAACAACTTCTTAGCTCAGACTCTGATCAAATCCAAATTTACTGGGTTAATGGGCACACATTTTACCCACAATAAAATGAAGACAGTTGTAATGAGTAGGAATTGCCAGTGGCATAGACACCTCCGACACTGTATTCCCCCAACAAACCCCCTCAACCCCTGGTCCTGCAGCTGAGGAGACTACCTCTTTTGCTGTTGTAACTAGAAGGGCTACAAAGGTGCTTGACCTGGACCCTCCCCCCTATGGAGGGTAAAAACCAACATTCTAATAGAGATCATTCTGCCTGTCAGTCTCTTACAGAACCTCTTCTTCCATTTAAATTAGGCCATAATAGATAAGCTTTTTGACGCTTGAACAAAGCCATGTTCTTTTCCTCCAGGCACGGTTACTTGTCGTCACATACCAGCTCCAGGTGACCCAAAAATTCTCGGGAAGAATCCAACACAGAGAGCTTGGTGCTTCAGGTGTCCACAATAAGATCAACCCTAGCACCTTCCTTACGATTCCACTTCCCCCAAATCCAAACGTATGGAAACATTTGGCGAGTGTTGACGTTTTCTTGCGCCAACCTTGCCCCATGTTTAGTTAATGCTAGCTGTCTCATTCATCACTACATCCATGCACTATTGGATGCGGTCAATCAGATCTTACTGGCAGTCTCGGACAACCTACATGCATCTTTAGCCCAACCCATTTGGGATGGCATGGAATGCTTCAAAATGTGTTATATGGTCTGGCCTGAAAACAGATGGCTTAGGTCTGGCAGTTTGCAAAAGTTGGGTGCTTAGGTGCTCTAGATACTTCTCAGGGGATGTCCAAGCATCCTTAATTGATAGGTACTTTGATAGCCTGTACCTCTTCCGTGGCTCTTGCCTCTTTGGTGAGAATGCTCATGCTCACCTCCAGTGGATTAAGGAGAATCTTGCCACAGCTTGCTACTTAGGTCAGTTCACACCTGTCTGACAGTTTCATCAATATTTTGGGCCACTTCAGGGATACGCCTGGGGCTTTGCATTGTGTGTGTCTGATCCCACCACCAGCACATCAAACTCATCAAACCTGGACACCTGGGAAAACGCACAGCTTAGTCTCTGGCCCTCCAGTAGCCACAGCTTCAAAACTGCTTTAATCCTTTCTGATACAAATCACCCTGTAAGAGACGGGATCTGTAGTTTCCTCCAAGAGTGGCAATCCAATAGGTTTGATATATGGGTACCACAAATTTTGCACCAGGACTATGCCCTCCAATTTATTTGTACCCCCACCACACCTTCCACTCCGATCAGGCCAGCTGACGGAGGACCACATGTCCTTTATGCAGGAGGAACTGCTGACTATAGCTAAAAGGTACTAAAGAGGGTTCTGCCGTAGACAAAGGAAATAGATGTTATTCCCTCTGTTTCCTTGTGCTGAAGGACTGAGGGCTTGATCCCATTTTAAATCTCAGACCTCAACGCCTTCCTACAAAACAACAGATTCAAGATGCTTATGCCAGTCCAGGTTCTTTCTCCCTGGAGACTGGATGATAGTATTGGACCTGCACCATGCTTATTTTCATACCCAGTGCTGCAGGTCCACAGGCACTATCTGCAGTTTAGTGGGCAAGAAGTATTTCTAGTTTGCAGTGCTCCCTTTAGCCTCACCAGTACCCCTAGGGTTTTCATGAAGGTGATGGATGTGGTTGCAGCACACCTACGGAGGTTGGTGGTTCCAGTCTTCCTTACATAGACAAATGCCTGTAGAAGACTACCTCACCCAGGGGTTCTCAAACCTCCAGGCGACGGCGAACCTACTTACATTGTTAGGTTTCTCTATGAATGTGCCAAAGTCAAACCTAGTTACCTCGCAGGCGCTCCCTTTCATCGTGACATTCTAGATATGGTGCAATTTTTGCCTTTCTATCAGAGGTGAGAGTCCAGCACATTCGATCTACGATCCAAATGTTTTAGCTCTTGTTCTGGATCTTGAGGAGACTGAATCCGAGGCTCCTGGCATCGTTAGACACCTGCTGGTCGAGAACGCCAGAAGAGACATGCCAGCTGTGCAGTGGGATGTGAAGTTCCAGTGAGCATAGCACATGCTGAACATTTCAGATTCCACCCAGTTTTCGAAAAAGACTACAAATGATCTGCAGTGGTGGCTGCTCTATCCCGATTGAGCCAGCAGCAGACATTTCTTCTTACCCTATCCAGAGCTGACTGTAGTGATGGATCTATCACTGCCGTTTTGGGAAGGCCATCTGGGAGAGGTGGAGATCAGCTCCACATCAGTCTTTAGGAAGTGCAGGCAACCCATTAGTCGTTGAAGGCATTTCTGCCAGACATCAAATGAAGACTGGTGCAGTTTCTTAAAGGCAACACCACCACTATGTGGTTCTGCAACAAGCAGGATGGAGTATGGTTTTGGGTCCTGTACCAGAAATCTCTACTGCTGTGGAAGTGTCTGATCCACCAGGGCATTTCTCTGGTTGTGAGCCACCTGCCAGGATCTGTAAATGCCAAGACAGATTAACTCAGCTGCAGACAGTTAGTGGATCACAGTTAGCAGTTACATCTGGAGGTGGTGCAGAGAACCTTCAAGCATGGGGAGAACCCTTGTTCCATCTGTTCACCACCACTGAGAACACGCAATGTCAACACTTCAGCATGCTGGAGTTTCTAAGAAGGCTCCATTCTGGAGACTCATTCTACCTAGAGTGGAGCTTAGAGCTCCTGTTTGGCGTTCTGCCCCTGCTTCCCCTTATCTCAGGAACAGCAGGTGCCAATTCATTTAGTGGATCTGGATTGGGCCAGGAAAGTGTAGTATCCACAGCCCATAAGTCCTTTGATCAAGCTGCCACTTCAGGAGGATCTTCAATCGCAGCAACAGGTTAGGGTCTTGCACCCTGCCTGCACCACCTGAAACTCCATGCGTAGAAATTGAATGCCAGTAATTGATTCAATTTGTTCTCTCTTCCAACATTATCTTAGCAGTTAGGTGCCCTTCCCCAAAATCATGGTACAGAGTGCTGGGGTGAGTTTGGAGCTTACTGCAGCAACTACCAGAATTACAGACAAAACTGTTGGCTTAGGATGCACTCTATTGCCAGACAGTGGATGAAAGTTAGCCCTTAAGAATGGAACCAGTCATGACACCAGTCCCCTTTGAGATAACATGTATGTAATGTGTTACCAATTAGAATGAATGGTAGTAACTATTTTACCTTGCAGTGCTACATTCTTATTTAGGGATAATGCAGACTGGAGCACATTTTGTTTTACAACCTTAACTGTATCCCCTTGACTGTGCCCTTTACTTATCCTTCTGCAAACCTGACATTTATAGAATATACAAGCCCATTCATGAATGTGTTCAACTCAGCTGTAAGATTGACTACATTCTAGGCAGCCCTGTAAGATTACACCCATGCTTTTATCTGCACTTCACCTATATGGTGTTACTTGTTATGTATGTCACATGCTTTACATTTGGTCAATGTTTTATGAAGATCTGGAATATACTAGGTTTCTCTATCGCGGTGCTTCAATCTGCTCTAACATAATGAAACAACCACTATAAAGTAACCTACCCGATTATGTACTATCCTTTAAAATATTGCAGCGGTACATATAGGATAAGCAATACATTCATAATTTTGTACCTTACCACATGTATGTCAGAAGAGCAACATTGAGGCATGTCCATCAAGGTGGGTATGTTGATTTTAAAGGGATAGGGGAGTTCAGAATATTGTTTATTTTCTAATACATTTGGCACACTCTGATAAATCTTTGCAAGATGTGGCGCATGTTACACATTATAACTTTCAAACTTCATGGCTTTTTGGTTGTGTTCACTGAACCATATACCTGATCTTAAACTGTTATTTTGTGAATATATATGCTTGTATGTATTTATACATATGACTGTAGAATGTATGTGCATTAAGTAAACCAATAATAAAGCATTGTTTTGCCATTTTTATGGTCTTGCAGCACTGTCAGGGTCTGGTACCTTCATTTACAGTTATTAATAATCCTATCCCAGACCAGGGTTTGTATTCTGATAATGTGTGTTTGTGCACAATATATAGTCTTGGTGTGTTCTTCTGTGGCGCCAATAGCTGAAGATCATTTAAATATGTGCCATCTAAAGGATTGATGCATACATTGCACAGCTTGTGATATTTATGAGCTAGTTGAGATTATGGTGTTTTGTTAGCGCCAACAATAACCGTTTAATTCGGTTTAACATTGGGGTATTGTTCGGGTGCTGTAATCCTACATATTGTCTTGGGTAAGTAACTTATATTGTTTAATTTAAAGAGTTGAGTGGTGTTGGTAAGCTCAGTGAGGTACCAGTATACTTTGCCTCTAATGTGTGCTGGATGTTTGAGTTGTTCTGACTATTGTGTTTTGTTGATAGCTAGATTTTATGGTTGATGCTGTTGTGAACTTTGTGATAACACGTTATAGGGACTGTCTCGGCTGTGTTTAGTATTGCTTAAGGTGTTTTGTTGGAAGTTTTTGTTATCTTTTATACGAAAACTCATGTATGTCTATATAAGTATACATAAATTCATCTTAAAGGGACACAGTTGTCGCACTCCAAGTATTTCCTTGACATAAATTGTCAGCCATTCCTCTTCAAATAATTTGAGCTATTGTCATCTTTGACGAGCACTTTCGTCTTAAGCTTCATCACAGAAGTTCATGATTTTGCCACTGCAGCAAGTGAAAAGACTGTTTGTATGCACATTCCTGGATTGACTTTTTCACTACGAATTATATTGAGCAAATTTCAGAAGTTTTTTTCATTAAAGAGTAAGGATTCTAATTTTAATTAAAATTTCCATGACCTGAACTAGCAGTTGCCTCTCTTTTCTTCTTGCATCCTGGGATCTAGAACCCTAGCTCAGTGCTGTGCCAGCTTTTGAGTCTGAACTACCTTTCAGTGTAAGGTGTCTGCTTGCAAAAGACCGATTGTAGACTTACTAAGAACTATAGTGTGACATTTTGTTACCTTATAGCGAGTGTACATCCCACCAATTGATTGCCATGGTTTGGCTTTGTCTTTTGTTTGCTTGCTTCTTATTCCATAGCCTGCTACCTTCTTATGTTTTTCTCACCCCTAGACGATAGCCTCTCTATCAGCCTTTTATCCTCTCACTGCTTACTTCAATGGAGTTTTTTTGGTTAATCCTTCTGTGGCAATACCACCCCAGCACTACATGTTGCGTCACCCCATGTGCTCTAGCTCTTGCTCATGTGTGCTTCTCCCCACAAAACTCACCTTCCCCCATGTTGCTCTCTCCCTTGTGTTTCTCCACCCCCGCCCCCATGTTGCTGTCCCTCCCGTTCTTCAAAAGTTAAAGCCTTTAAGAACTTATGAGCATTAGTTGCTTGTGGTCCAGTTATCATTGTGCATCTTAATAGTTATGGATACCCAACTGCACATGAGGCTATTGTGAAAATACTTGGAAAGCAGGTGGAACCAGTGTCTCCCAGCTAGGAAGACAGAATATAGTAATAGTACATCTTCATTAGTCTCCATTATGGCGTCATCTGAGAAATCTTTTGAAAAGGATTCCATTTCAACATGGTCTGCATGGTCAGTACATAACAAACTGTTTACTCATGAGATGCTGTCTGTATGTTTAACCTCAACTTTAAGAGCACCTGGTCTCAGAAAGCTCAGTGCATCTAGCATTGATATCTTATATTCCATAAATTGAAGCAAAAAAATCAATAAATGCCCTCTCAGAAAGCTCGAACCATATTCAGATGAATAGTAACCAGAAACCTTCCGGTCACTGCTTTATATCTTAGTAGCCAGAGCAGAAATATTTTGCCTGTTTCGCTAAAGTATAGCATGAAGCATCCATAATGTCCTATTAATGGTGGCTCGGCTCTGCTCACAAGTTATAAAGTATTACAGTCCTGACTAGAAATGTCGGTCCTGACTAACTGCATATATAGCAGACTTGTGACAATGGGTTTAGTGTCCCTTTTCAGATATGGTAACCGTATCATCGGGTGCTCATACGGTGCCATTAAAAGCTAAACATCCTCACTGAGAAATGTCGACACTATCCCTCTGAATGTATTACAGAGTTCCGAAAGACCGTTTGAAATCTTATTTATTCATTGCTAATGGCAAGAATACGCTTTGTTCTTGCCACTGGTAAAATGTCAGTTAATGTCCATAAAGGACCGCTCTAACTTAGGATCCTTGTTATATTTTACATACTAAAATGGTCACTAGACACCAAAAGCCTGGAAGTGTGGGTATTGGAAACCACTTTCTTCTTGAAAAGTAGACCGTAAGATAGATAAACCTCTGAGAGAGCAAGAAAAGTTTGAGTGAGAGTACATCTTCAATTTAAAAAAAGGGCAAAACTTCACCTTTGTCCTTAGTCTTTATTAGATAAGTCTAAGGAATGCAATCCTCATTTAGGAAACTTGGTCTACATTTAGCATTCTATGGGCAAATGGAAAAAAGGAGTAGAAATGGGCATACATGCAGATCACTACTTAAAAATCAGTTAGATTGCTTTTAGCCCACATGTTCACAAATTGTTAAACATAAGTACATCGGTTTCAAAGGACATGACACAATTTTTTTATTTTTATTTTTTTATTTTTTTTAAACTTGCGCTGCAGCCAAACAGTGAAAAAGAATACTTGGCTTATTGTTTCATACTTTATAGGTCTTGGATTTTTCAAGGTGTGGAAAGCACAGGTAAAGTAATGGTGTCTGGAGACCGCTAACGACCTGATTACAAGTTGCTTGGTAATCGTGGTGGTAACTTGGCACCACTTTACCATATCCTTGGTGTATTGCCCTTCCTTTATGATACAATTACAGGTTGTAGATCCAGAATGGGGAATACATTGAATATTTTGGACCACAATGGATTTACTGTGCAACTCTTGATCGGGCTCTTATTACATTTAAAAAAAATGTTTTTTAAATCCTAGCCATCATGATGGAAAGTTAAAATTCCGTTAAGGACACAAGCTCAGGATTATGCCCTTAATCTTCACTTTATTCTCCAACAGCAGCAATAACCAATACTAAACAGAAGACACATTTCTTTTAACCCCCAGTGAGAAGAATGTAGTTTGTGACAACCAGTGAGAACATAATCAGTTGTGTAACTCATGGCAACCATACTTCCTTCTTTCTTCCTGTGACTTCATGCTCTTGTATTATATCACCAGAATGTATTCCTGCTTCTGCTCTTATCCTGCAGTCATAAAAAATCACCCATCTAAACAAACCTACATTAATCAATTTTTACTATCTCTATACAGCAAATACTAAAAACGGGCAATGGAAAATGTGGTGGTGCATCACACTAAATAGTTGTAATACCATGAACTAAAAATATATTTTTCTCACTGTTAGAACACAGAAATGTCTGCTTTATGGAGTTCAGATAACTGATTAAACTGGGTGGGATAATCCTCCTTGTCAATATTAGAATTGAAACTTCTTTCGCTATAACTTGGACATATTTTTTTATCATGTCAGGACCAGAGGCAAGGGTTATGCCAGTTTAAGTCTTGCTTACCACAATCAAAGCAACATTTCCCACCTGCTTGAAATAGAAGTGTTTGAAGATCGAGTCTGATGACCAGTCTGTAGCCTTCATAATGTCTTGCAGCCTTCATAATGTCTTCCAGCCTAGCGCCCAGAGAAAAAGCCTTGGAGGAATCTGTTGCCACTGCACCTGGGTTCAGCCCCTAGTTTTAGTACCTTGGCAGTTGGTGATCTACTTGCAAATGCGAACAAGTCCGTCCGACACAGACCCCATCTTTACATCCGTTTGTTATTGCTTGTGATTGTTGTTGGAGAATAAAGTGGAGATTGAATGCTTAATCCTCACTTCCGGTCCTCACATAATTTACTAGTGGATGACTTGAAGCATTAAATGCCTAAATTGAACGCTCCCTCAAAATTCACCAATGGAGACAAAATATCTGCGCGTTGCCACTCAGATGAATGTGATTAGGTTGCAGGAAATGATATACCTATTTTTAATTGGCCCTCAAATGGGTTTTGTATATCAGTACAATTTTGAACATTAAATAGAAACAATAGCAACCTCTCTGAGAAGTGGAAGTTTACCCATGGTCGATTGAGATTCAAACTGCTGGAATTCAGAATGCATGTAGGCCTTGGCTGCAGGCATGTTAACAGCTGCCATAATGGATCGATGAGGTAATTCCACTGCTGACATCTGGTCAGATGTTCAAAGAAGGTTATGGTAGACTTGACCTTCCATCCTTCTGAGATAAGTAAATTGACTACTATTAATTGATAGAGACTTCTCGCTGCAGATTCCTTATCTTTGAATTTCCCAGGCTTCAGACTGGATCCAGAAACTTTAGCGTGAGCGGTACCCCACAGCGCCATTGGGTGGCCTCATTCGGTTCCACGCTGCCTTGTTGGCACCAGAAGTGACATAGAGGTCACCTGTATAGGCACCACCCAGGCACGCGGACATCGGCTCCTCAGTTCTTTCTGCGCCAGTGAGTGCTGATCTGGAGAAGAGCTACCCTTCTGTCGCTTTCTGGCAGGTTTTTTTAAAACATTTTGTCAAATATCTTTCATGATTCATGAAGTGTTGAGATGTCTAGGAAAGTAAGGTTTAAGCCGTGTGGCACCTGTCACTGTGCGATGTCGGTTACGGACCTGCCCCTTGTGTGCTTGTGGTGTCTCGAGCACAACCACGATTCAGAGTCATGCTCTGACTCTGGGCCATGACGCGAAAGCTTTGCGTTAGCGGTCCCTAAAGCTGCTTGCAGCCCTGCAGTCTTTGCTGCATTCTATGACTCCTAGGAGGTCTCACTTCCAATCGAGAAGAAGCTTGTAGGACTGCTCTAAGAGCCCCACGTCCTCTTCATTACACTCGAGGTCCTCTGGACGCTCGGGGAAGAGGCACAAGTAGAAGTCTAAACTGAGTGGGCAACTTCGGAGTTGCCAGGTCCGACTCAGCTCCTCTGTCCATTTCAAGGAATTACCTCCTCTCAAATCAAAGATTTTTAGGAGGCCAAGCACTGCATATTTGAGCAGGCCAACCCCTCCAGAGCACCTTCTGGAGAGGGAGTGGGGGGGGAGTTCAAAGGAGGCTCTGTTCTGCTTTACTTCAGACCAAGAGGGAACAAAGTGAAAGGAATGCAAAGTACTCAGACTAAGAGTGCTGCATTATGAATTTATCAGATAGACTTCTAGCTGCAGATTCCTTACCTTTGAATTCCCTGGTGTCCGCTTCGAATCCGGAATCTTTTTGCTAAGCAATATCCTGCGTGTGCTATGAGGTGGCGTAGTTTGGTTCTGCGTGCGTCGTCCGGCTCTGCATGGCTACATCAAAGTTGTTGGAGATATCCCAGCTCTCGCATAAACCAGCACCAAAAGACTATTTGTTCTCAAGAACATTATAAGGTTCTTTCTTCCACCCGGGAATCTCATGTGCAACCTGGGAAACTACCTGTGAAGCTGCTTTTCACTTCTTGCCAAACATTTTTCACTTTTAAATCTTACCCTTTTCAACCTTCCACCCTTGTGCTGCTGGCTACCGCAATTAGTTCTGCTTTACTTCAGACCAAGAGGAAACGATGTGAAAGGAATGAAAAGAATGCAACACTTAGTCTAAGTAATTAATTTATTAAGGCACTTCCCAAGTTACACGAAGATAGTAATGTGAGCTGCACACATGCAACTCTTAAAATAATCACAGCAGTAGAATAATAATGGTCAAGTTAAATGCAATACATCAACAATCAATATAATCTACATATTCGTGCAGGCACACCGCAAATCTAAAAATAAGACTTAAAAATGCATCACTGTGGAACTTGACTCCCACATCATCCCTTGACTGCCAACTTCAGGTTGTGGAACCCTGGACAACCGCGACAAGAGGATCGCCCTGATGGGATTACTCTCTGGGCAGTGTGTCCATCCCCAGGGATGAGTTCCTTCTTCTCACAGCTGTCAAGCTTCCCCACCTTATATACTTTAAACAAACTTAAGAGGAAGGTTCTAGAAACCCAACTCCCTTTGAGTAAGTTGTGAAATTCAAGCACTGGGCATATCAGGTCAGTGTTGAAAAAACAACATAGCATTATTATAATACAAATCACTACAAGTATCCTGCATAAAATATTGCGTATTTGCCCAAAATTGGGCAGCCAATTGAATAACCATTCCCACCACCCTTTGTCCACATCTTATTTTACTCCTTTCACCAATTCATGTAAATGGGACTTAATAGATTTAGAGTGGTCTGACAGATTAAAACTGAGGCCTTCAAATTTGGAGCAACCATGATCGTGATTTAACAGTAAATAATCAATAGCGCCCTGTTCTGCAATGCAGCTTTTCTAGTACCTCGTATATCTAGCAATAATTCATCTAAAGCAAGGGAAGTATGGTTGCTGTTCTTAACCATTAAATGTGCTAACTTGTTAATAACTCGAGTATTCTAAACAGCTAATCCTGGAACTCCTACAATAGAAAGACTTAAACTCATATATTCTGATTTAGATACTAATTGAATTCGAGTCACAACAATCCTCGCTTAATTGGACTGTTTCCATTGGATAGCGAGTATGCACAGAATGAAATGGAAACATCATGAGTCCTAATCGTGTAAAGGTCCACCAGTTATAGTAGCATGAATGTATGTAAAAGTGTTATTTCCACAAGAGAATAACCATCCTACAGGTAGTTTGACATGCTTGATGTGACTAGTAGCAGTCACCATGTGAAGAAAAGATATCATTGTTCATTCGTTTGCGATATTTATTGGTTCGGTAGTAACAGTTTGTTGTTCACATGGGATCTCTTGAGGTGACAGCGTTATTGCCTCTAGGCGCAGTTGAGCACATTTTTCGATTTTGTGAGAATTACAGGTCATGTGGTAGCATACATCGCCTGTGGTAATATTGTAAGTAATCACTGGGGTCAAGTTGTCCACTTTTCATCCATAAGTTCTTGGCAAGATCTATAGTGCTCGTAAGGACTAAAATGAGTTAACACACTTTCTTGAACGTCTCCATCTTAGTTTGTGACATTAAAAATGTGAAGTAAAACTTTTTCCGGAGTGGGAATGGCCCACCAGACAAGTGGATATAACTTCCACTGTGCTTTCCATGGGGGTCATACAGAAGTCCTACCTGTTGAGTAGGACTCCACATGCCAGATGTGTCCAAACATTTTCGGTAAAGTGCAGTAAAGGTGTTGATCTCATGGTCGATCAATCATTTCGGAGTTGGAGGATTTCAGTCCCTCCTGACCCCACACGTGCATGCCTGAAGGGAGATCACATAGCACAGTTAGCACACAGACACCTTTTATATGATCTGTAAAAGAGACTAGTATGATCATTCTTGCAAATAACATTTGTCAGCTGGTATATGTTCCCACCTCTCCTTCCCAGGTTTCATGATTACTAAGATGTCTTTGCCCTTGGCTATGATTGTTGCTGGCTCTGGAAAATGATTTTGGGATTCTACCCACACCTTAGCCACCAGGGTTTTTGTCAGTTGAGCCTAAACCTCACTCCCCACGCACTATAAGAAGGGGTAGGGCAGTCCCCTTTTTCAGTGTTCCTCCATACACTGGGATAATCACAATCTGCGCAATTCTGTCTCCAGATTGTATTATCAAGTCAGTGTCTCCACTATTCAGGAGAATAGTTTTTATTTCTTCTTGGTAGTCTGCATTGATCACTCCCTCGAACACCTGAATACCTTTGAGTGCCAACCCAGATCTGGGAGCAGTCAATCCAAAATGCTCCGGGGTAATCTGTATTCCAACACCTGTTTCACAGAGTGCCATGTCTCTTGGTTTCAATGTGTAAGCTTTTAAGGCATGTAGATCAAGACCTGCAGATTCCTGGTGTGACTCAGTAAGAAACTAAAGCTCCTGGTTTTACTTCCCAATACATGATGTTATTTAAAATTTGGAGGACTTAATTTAAATGCTCTCTCCAGTTTTTCAAAGTTCCATCTGATAGTTTTCTTAATTGGGCTTTCAGCAAGCTGTTCATTCTCCTTATCAGTCCTGCAGCTTGCGGGTAATATGAAATGTGAGAAATCAACTCAATATTGTGTTGTAAACAATCTTGTACCAATTTTCCTTTGAGTTGGAACCCGATGTCACTTTGGACTTGGAGTGGGACTCCATAACATTAACAAGTCCGGAGTCTTTATGGTGTCGTATTGGGTGCAAGGGACGGCAATCAGGTAACCAGAATGTGTCCAATAGCGTGCAAGCGTATTGACACCCACAATTAATCATTAGTGGCCCAGTGTAATCAATTACCATATCTGCCCCAGCAATTTCCCTCTCCACAACTGACCTTTGACTGTTTGTGGGACAGATTTCTGTTGTGTATGTTGACAAGTCGGACATTGTATGATTACAGTTTTTATCATGTCTAGGGAAATGTGTATCCCTCTAATCTCTGCCCACCTGTAAGTGGCTTTCTCTCCCAGATGTCCACATTTTTGTTGCACCCACTTAGCCATTCCTACTAAGTCAGAATCTGGTGTTGCCATTTCTGCCTCTGAAATGTTGGCTTTATCGTCTGCAAGGGAATTGAACCAGCATTCTAATGAACCGGTGGGACAGTGGACTTCTACATGAGTCACAGTATCTGATAGTGACTTATAGTTGCTGGTTCCTTACCTTAGAATTTTCCCAGACTGGATCCGGAGATTTTTCTTTGAGCAGTACCACTGCCCACCGTTGGGTGGCATTGGTTAACTCCGCGGGCATCATTGGTGTTGTGGTTGCCGTGATGAGGATGCAGTTGTATCTAGGCACCACCCCAATGCACTGACGTCAGGTCTTTTCTTTTCGCGCCTGCCTACTCACAGATCTGGAGAAGAGCTACCTCTAGTCATTCTTTGAATAATTGCAAAACGTTTGTCGATTCGTTTTTACGTCTTTTGGATGCATTGAGGGATGTCCTGAAAGACTGGATTCAAGCCCTGCGACTCCTGTCATCGAATGATGTTGGTGACTGGATCCGCACCTCATCTGCCTTTGGTGTCTGGAGCGCAACCATGACTCGAAGTTGTGTTCTGAGTGTCAGGCCATGAACCCACAAGCTTTGAGGGTGCAGTCCCTGAAGCTCATGGCAGCCCGGCATCAACTCTGGGTCGCTCCCGATCTCATTCAAGAGGAACGTCAGGAGACCTATTGTGGAGTCATCACCACGCTTCGTCTAAGTCATCTGGACATTCGGGTCTCAAGAAGAAGTTGAACGCCAAACATTCTTCGACTTTGCCCCATCGATTGGGCGACTTGTGAAGTGTTGACGCTTTAGGCCTCTGTCTTCGGAGCCTCTGCCTGGATCCGCTCCTTGCCTCCCCAACTTTCTGGGAGTTGGTGCCACCTGTGCCCAACTCAAGGAATTTTATGAGGTCATGCACATCATACTTGGGCAGACGAACCAACCTTCAGGCCCAGGGGAGACGGTGAGGGCCCTCTCGGGTTCCAAGTCGATGGCTTCGGCCTGACGCCGATCGTTCCAACACGACCCTCTCCGTCATCAGCTTAGATGTCAAAGCTCCTGACATTGGTTGGGCCAACAATCGACGTCGATCGTATACTGATCACCTGACGACCCATAACGACATCATTCAACGCCGATTCTGTTTTCCATAGGCTCTCCTGGGCCCAGGGCGGATCTTGACCCCTATTGCTATGGGTATGGATATGGGGATATTGTAGCGGGGTTGCTGGACCCTTTAGAACACCAGCTCGACCCTGACATGGCCTGGGTTCAGGATCTGGTTGACGCCAGAGGGTTGGACACCTCCCTTGACTCTGGCATGCTTTCTCCCCCTACCATGGCCACGGAGGAGGGAACGTCATACTCTATGGTGGTGAGAAGGGCTGCCAAGGTTTTGGACCTTGAGCTTCCTTCTGTGAAGGTCAGGACTAACCTCCTGACTGAAGTGCTTCAGCCTGAGGCCTCCAATTCGGAACAGCTTCTTCCCTTCAATGAAGCCCTTACGGACGTCCTTCTGGGTACCTGTTCCAAACCCAACACATGGGGCTCCTGTGAATAGGACAGTTGCCCGCCACCATCGGCCTGTGCCGGCTGACCCCAAATTCCTGACCCAACACCCTACTCCTGAGAGCCTTGTCATCCAGGCTTCGTCATCCTCTGGCGCATTCCCTACCACTCCCCTGGACAGGTAATCAAAAAGACTGGATAACTTGGAGAAGAAGATGTTTTTTTCTGCCAGTCTAGCACTGTGGTCCGTGAAAACTGCATGCCTTTTGAGCCGCTATTTCCATACTCTCTGGGATACAGTCGCACAAGTGCCTTGAGTCCCAGAGGAGGGTTGTACCGTTCTCTCCCAAGCGGTTAAGGATGGGAGAGAAGCAGCGAAATTCATGTTTTGTTGTGGACTGGATACGACTGACTCACTGGGCAGATCGGTTTCAGTGACGCTGGCCTTGAGTTGGCATGCCTGCTTGAGGTTGTCTGGCTTTTCAGGGGATTTCCACCATTCCTTGATGGACATGCCCTTTGATGGCACCCGTCTCTTCAAAAACAAGGCGGACTCAGTGCTCAAATGATTTAAGGGTTCCTGGACCTTGGCTCGGTCCCATGGCGTCGCAGCAGCTCCTCGCCCCCCACAGTCCGCCTTTCACTCCTTTCATGGCTACGGAAGGGGTACCCAACCGCGTCCCTTTCCACCCGGCCACTGACCTGCGCCTGCTATACAGCCTCTGTGCGGACATGGGATCCCACAACCTCGTGGATCAGGGAGCCAGCGGGCTGCCTACTCCACCCCGCCCCCTCCTCTGCCTCCAAGCCTTCCTAGTCTGTCGGAACATCTGGGACCGGTTGGCGGCAGGATTCGTCATCACCTGCCCCACTGGGAATCCATTACCACAAACAGGTGGGTGTTACAAATTGTCCAAAGTGTCTTCTCCCTCCCCTTCGAGACTTCTGTTCCAGCCATGCCACCATCATATGATCTTCTATTGCAGGATCAAATGGCACTTCTCTGCGAGGAGGTCCAGGCTTTCTTGGCCAAGGGAGCCATGGAGAAGGGTCCCTGCGCCAGAAGTAGGTTGTGGTGGTTGTTCCCGCTACTTTCTGGTGCCCAAAAGAATAAGGGCCTTCGCCCTATCCCAGATCTCCAGTCCCTCAATCACTTCCTCAAGAAGTCAAGATGCTAACCCTAGCTCAGGTCCTTTCTGCCCTGGACCTTGGGGACTGAATGGTAGCATTGGACTTGCATGACGCCTATTTTCACATTCCCGTCCTACTGGCCCCCTGACGTTTCTCGAGATTCGTTTCAGTTCACCGTGCTCCCTTTTGGCCTTAGAAGCGCCCCTTGCGTGTTCACAAAAGTGATGGTAGTGGTTGCAGCTCATCTGCGCAGGTTAGGGGTTCCAATCTTCCTCTATCTCGACAACTGGCTGTTGAAGGCGGACACGCCTCAGAAAGTAGATTCCCACCTCCAGACTACGGCGAACCTCTTGAATTTGCTGGGATTCACTATAAACGTGCCGAAGTCACACCTGACTCCCTCTGACACTCCCTTTCATTGGAGCTGTTCTGGACAGAGTACAGTTCCAGGCTTATCCTCCCGAAAAGCGAGTCCAGGATATTCGGGCTATGATCCTGATGTTTCAGCCCCTGTCCTGGATTTTGGTGAGAACGACCGAGGCTGCTGGGCCTCATGCATCCTGCTGGTCCAACATGCCAGATGTCACATGCGGGCTCTGCAGTGGGACCTGAAGTTCCTGTGGCCGCCACATCAAGGGAATCTCCGACATGATCCAGATCTCGGAGGGAACTGCAAAAGACCTGCAGTGGTGGTTGTCGAATCAAGATTGGGTCAGCTGCAGATCCTTCTCTTTTTTCCAACCAGATCTCACAGTAATGACAGATGTGTCACTGCTGAGCTGGGACGGCCGCATGGGAGAGACAGTGATGAGAGGCCTCTGGTGTCCGGCGAAGTCCGGGCTCCACATTAACCTTTTGGAGCTCCGGGTGATCCAACTTGCATTGAAAGCATTCCTTCCCTCTGTCAAAGGTAAGTGTTGCAGGTGTTCACTGACAAGAACACCAACGTGTGGTACTGCAACAAGCTGTGCGGAGTGGTGTCATGGACCCTTTGTCAAGAGGCTCTTCGTCTCTGGACATGGCTGGAACACCAGAGCATTTCAGGCTCTCTGAGACTCTCAGAGCAGGCTCTCTGAACGTCAGAGCAGACAAACTCAGTTGTCGATGCAAAGTCTATCACGAATGGAGTCTCCAGAGATGGTGCAAGGTCTCTTTCAGTAGTGGGGAGAGCCTTGGTTAGATCTGTTCACCTCCACAGAGAACATGCTGGAGTTTCCAAGGTAAAACTCGCTCGGCAACGCTTTTCGTCACGAGTGGAGCTCAGGCCTCCTGTACTCCTTCTTGCTGATACCACTTCTGCCCTAAGTTCTGAAGAAGATTGGACAAGGCCAGGCCCAAGTAATCTTTGTGGCTCCAGACTGGGCACAAAGAGTCTGGTATCCTGAGCTATTGAGTATAGCCATCGATCCTCTGATCAGGCTGCCCCTTCGGGAGGATCTTCTGTCGCAGCAGCAGGGTATGGTCATTCACCTGAACCTGTACAGTCTCCGTCTCCTTGCGTGAAGATTGAGCGGCGGCAGTTCACTGCTTTCGACCTTCTGTCCAAAGTCTGTAATGTTATCTTGGCAGCCAGGCGTCCCTCCACCAAAACAGTATACACCTGCCATTGGAACAAATTTGTGGCATGGTATATCAACGTCTGTTGATCCCCTCTCTGCATCTCTCAAAGGTTCTCCTCTTTATTCCCTCTTGCCCTCAGGGCTCTGGGCACACTCAAGGGATATTTATCTGCCATCTTTGCCTTCTTAAGGCTACCAGACCAACCTTCTCTTCTTTTCAAATCTCCTATTGTTGAGAGGTTTCTCAAAGGACTCGCACATATGTTTCCTTCTATCACATTCATAATGCCCTAGTGGGATTTGAACTTGGTCCTCACATGACTCGTGTGCTCGTTTCGAGCCGCTCCACCCCTGTCCTCTATGGCTCTTGACCCTTCAAACTGTCTTCTTGATTGCCATCACCTCTGCTTGCACAGTAAGTGAGCTCCAGGCTCTCTTCTAAGCCACCATTCCTATCAGTACATCCTGACAAAGTGGTGCTTCGTAGCAGGGCTTCCTTCCCAAAGTGGTGATACCTTTTCACGTAGACCAGTCAATCACCTTGACTACTTTTTACGCACCCCCACATTCCTCTCATATGGAGGAGAGAATCCACCACCTGCATCAAAAAAAAGCACTGGTGTTCTACTTAAATCGTACCAAAGATTTCCGGGTGTACGATCAACTCTTTGTGGGTTATGTGGGTGCGAAGAAAGGAATGGCAGTGCAGAAGAGAAGCATCTTGCGATGATTAGTCCTCCACATCAAGATGTGCTACGCTTTGTCAAAAAGACACCCCCTGAGGGTTTGCGCGCTGATTCCACCAGAGCAACTGCTTCTACCACAGCGTTAGCACGTGGAGCACCTGGATATGTGCCAGGCAGCAACGTGGGCGTCTTTGCATACGTTCACCACGCATTACTGTCTGGGTAGTCAGGTCTGCAGAGACTGCTACTTTGCCCATTCGGTCCTGCAGGACTTTTTGGTGTGATCTTAGTTCACAGCCCACCACTGGGGATGGTATTTCTCTGGTATCTATTCTAAGGATAGGAATCTGCAACTGGAAGTCTCTCTCAGATGTACAAGTTCCTTACCTTCGAAAATATATCTGGTAGATATATATTTTTGCAGTATATGGTTTGGGCTCCCCCTAGGGTCACTATTGTCTTTTGCTGTTTGCACTATTTTCTATTGCTTTTTATGCCTATTTCTGGTTACTAGTGTATCTAGTGTGTTACTCACCTCCTATTGGAGGGTTGCCTCTCGAATACTTTTTGGTAATTGTGTCACTAAAATAAAGTACCTTTATTTTTGTAACACTGAGTTATTTTCTTTCATGTGTGTAAGTGCTGGTTGACTACAGTGGTATTGCATGAGCTTTGCATACCTCCTAGATGAGCCTTGGCTGCTCATCCACAGCTACCTCTAGAAAGCATGGCTTCTAGACACTGCCTACACTACATTAATAGGGGATACTGGGACCTGGTATAAAGTGTAAGTACCTTAGGTACCCACCACACACCAGACCAACTTCCTACAAACGTTTGCCCATGTCAGGTCTGGATTTATGTTTTCATATCTGCAAGTAGATTTCTCTCCTTCCCTGCTCTCAGCAGTTAACCACTCGCTGTCCAAATCTTCCTCCTCCTTCCCTTTCTTTTCCGTCCTGCGTCTGTGGCTGGCCCTGATTCACTTATTTATTATCTTGCTTGTTAACTTTCCTGCTACCTTTCTTTCTGTGCAGCCCTCTTTCAGAACATCTCCTACAAGCTTTTAGTATCTATCCCATCAATCTGCTCCTTGTTGATACCATCCTTTAGTAATGCCATAAACCTGTCTCTCCTAAGTACTGTTATTATCTGTGTGACACACCGATCTCGAGGCTCCCTGGTTTATTCCAGTCTCCCAGCTCTCCCAACTCGCGAACTGCCTCCAGCACATTTTTCACTACCTATCTGATTAATTAGGAGAGTCATTGTTACCTGCTTATAAGCTGGGGAAGCAATGGCGCATCTAACAAATTTTGAGCCTCATCCAAGAGCAAAGCAGCTTTCATACTTTCTTTAATTTGTTGCATAGCATCTCTCAATGTATACGGAGATTCAGTACAATATTTCCGACTACATCCCATAACTGCCAATTGCAACAAATTAGTGTTGCCTTGATTCTCATAACTTCTAAATTGTTATTGTATTATGGGGTCAGAGCTAAAAGTACTAAACGTCCTTGAATCTCCCTCATCTAGTGCCACTCCAGAGGCACCCGTGTCAAACAACCTCACCATCCACATAAGCATTGCTTCCCTAGACTTCTGTTTGAATCTGTCTATAATATAATTGACTTCTTGCTGGGTGTAATCTTCTAAGGAGTGCATTTCAATTCCTCCCGGGTTCTGTGGAGTGTCCTGTATTTGTCTTCAAAATATTGGCTGTGCGAGAACCACTTTTGGCTCATCTGGCTCAAACTGGCCCCCACCTTTTAACTTTTTCATCACTGGAATTTGAAAAATCAGTAGATTCCCAAATGTTCAAATTCCGTTTTTCGGGGTTCCAGTCTAACCCTGCTTTAGCAATAGCTAAATTAACTTTCTTTTGATTGTTTTTACCCCTTCATTTCTGACACCTGTGTTGAGCAATTTTGATAGCTGCTTTCTCTGCAACGGACTGATATGTATCTGCCTTATCTTGCAGTAACTTATTCTGACACAACAGCATGGTTACATAATTTTTCGCTTCAACTCGCTACCTCTGTAATTGCTGGTTTTCTTGTTTCAATTGCGTACAGTGTTCATGCATTTTTCTATAAGCAGATAACAGAATCCAGCCTCTTTGGCCTAAAATAGATAAATCACGACCCTGTTCAAGAGGTACTTTCTGTAAACACATTAAAACATATTGTGGCTCAGCATTGCTAAGACATCCGTCCCAGCTCTCACATAAACCAGCACCAGAAGACTATTTGCTCGCAAGAACATTACACGGTTCTTTCTCCCACTCGGGAATCTCGTGTGCAACCTGGGAAACTGCCTGTGAAGCTGCTTTTGACTTAATGCCAAACATTTTTCATTTTGAAATCTTACACTTTTCAGCCTTCCACCCTCGTGCTGCTGGCTACCCCAATTAGTTCTGCTTTACTTCAGACCAAGAGGGAACGATGTGAAAAGAATGCAAAGGATCCAACAGTCTTAGTCTGAGTAATTAATTTATTAAGGCACTTCCCAAGTTACACGAATATAGTAACGTGAGCTGCACACATGCAGCTCTTAAAATAATCACATGCAGTACATCAACAATGAATATAATATATGTATTGTTGCATGCAAACCACAAAGCTAAAAATAGGAATTAAAAATGCATCACCATGCAGCTGAACTTTGAAATCATCCCTTGTCTGCCAACTTCAGGGTGTGGAAACCTGTACAACTGAGATAAAAAAGAACCACCCAGGTTGGATTACTCTCTGGGCAATGCATCCGTTCCAATCAATCAGTTTTTGTAAAGTGTGGCTACTCACCCGTGAGGGTCTCAAGGTGCTGGGGGGGAGGGGCCTCATCCGAAGAGCCACGTCTTGAGGTTCTTCCTGAAGATGGTGAGCAACAGGCTTTGTCTGAGGTGCGGGGGGAGGTTGTTCAGCTCTTTGCTGCGATGTAGGAGAAGGATCGCCCTCCGGTGGTGGTTTTACAGAAGTGGAGGTGTGGAAGGAGGAGCGGTGGTTCAGGTAGGCTGGTCCTGCGTTGTGTATGGCCTTGTAGATGTGGGTGAGTAGCTTGAAGGTGATTCGTTTATCGACCGGGAGCTAGTGGAGCATCCTCAGGCATTGGGAGATGTATTCTCGGTGTGGGAGGTCCAGGATGAGTCTTGCGGCAGCATTCTGGATGAGTTGTAGTTTTTTCTTTCTATTCAAGGTGCCGGCGTAAAGGTGACTGTCCTGTGACAGTCTGCTGGGATCCGTTTGAAGATCTTCCGAAGTTTGCGGAGTGTGTGCCTGCAGGAAGAGGCTACTGAGTTTACTTGGCGGGTCATGGATAGAGACGAGTCGGGTAATGCCTAAGTTGCGGGTGTGCTCAGTCAGTGCAGGGGGGGCACTGAGAGATGTGGGCCACCAGAAGTCGTCCCAAGCTGAGGTGGCGTTTCCGACGATGATGAGCTCTGTCTTGTCGGAGTTGAGCTTAAGGCAGCTTTCTCGCATCCGGGTGGCGACTGCTTCCATTCCTGAGTAGAAGTTCCTTTTGGCTGTGTTCGGTGATGGAAATGATGAGTTGTGTCTCAACGGCATATGACACGATGTTCATACCATGGCATCTGACAATTGCTGTGAGAAGGTCCGTGTATACGTTGAACAGTGTGGGACTCAGAGGATTCTTGGGGAATCTGCAGTTGACTCCTGTGTGTCTGGCTGTGTAGGGCGGGATTCTGACTCTCTGCGTCCACCCGGAGTGGAAGGAGTGGATCTAATCCAGGGCTCTTCCACAAATTCTTATGTTGTGGATTCTGGTGCATAGAGTGCAGTGGAAGACCGTGTCTAAGGCTGCTGAGAGGTCGAGGAGTATGAGTGCTGCGGTGTGGCTGTGGTCTAGTAGTAATCGGATGTTGTCGGTTGCCAGGAGGGCTGTCTCCGTGCTGTGGTTGCTGCAGTTGATTGCTTTCTCCAGTACTTTGGCAGGGTAGGGTAGCAGTGAGATGGGCTGGAAATTCTTTAGTTCTGATGGGTCAGCCGAAGGTTTCTTTAGGAGATGGCATTTTTTGGTGTGTTTCCAGTCCTTGGGGAAGGTGTCAGAGAGGAGTTCCTTCTTCTCCCAGTTGTCAGGCTTCTCCACCTTCTATACTTTAAACAAACTTAAGAGGAATGTTTTAGAAACCCCTGCGAAATTCAAGTGCTTGCCGTACCAGGTCAGTATTGAAAAAAAACCGTTTGAGACTTGCAAGACCTCACGGTGTACTTCCAAGACTGAGCTGTACCCTGCTCTACCATAAACATTCTCATCCTGGTACATCGTTATTTAAATTTATCCCCCATGTTATGTTCCCCTGCCTGGTGAGAAAAGGCGAAAACATGTTAAGCTGTGTACGGAAAAATACCTGTGCTACCAATATGACAGCGTTTGAAGCTAAGCACTAAATGGAGTTGGTGGTTAAGTACAGAGAGCATTACAGGCTCCCATCAGATTCCGCACCGACTGCCTAGGCCTCTGCTCCGATCGGGTTTCACTGATCGCATCCCAGATCGGCACAGGTCATGCCAACATAACCTTCTCTGGCACCGTTCCCAACACAGATGCGCCAGGTCTGTTCTCATCCTGATGAGTCGGAACGGCATTGGTTGATGCTGATTCAGTGTGCCGACAAGGCCCAGTGGCTCTAATTCGTTGCTTAACTATTTTGAGACGCAGCTAGGCATGGAGGAGGAGTGGGAGGGGATCACTGGGCTGTTTAGAAGAACAGTTTCCCCTAGTGAGAATTTGGACTGGTATGACTCTTGACTTACGTACTTGAGCCTGGGGCTTCCTCATCTGAACCCCTATTGCCCTTTAATGAAGCACTGACAAATGTCCTACTGGGAACTTGGTCCAAGCCCAGCACAGGGGCACATGTGAACAGGACAATTGCCTGATGGCATCTCCCTGCCCTCTGGTGATCCTAGTTTCTTCAGCGAACAACCCATCCGTAAGAGCTTGGTAGTCCAAGCCTAAACTTCCCATGGCGCATTTCCTGCCACTCCCCTGGACAGGGACTCCACGAGGCTGGACACAACTGGGAAGATGTTGTTTTCTTCCTGCAGCCTGGTATTGTGGTCTGTGAGCACTGCATGCCTCTTGGACCGCTTTCCCATACCTTATGGGATACAGCTATGCAGGTGCTGTCACAGGTCCTGAAGGAGTGCCGGGCCATCATCTCTCAAGCAGTGAAAGACTGGAGGAACGCAGCGAAGTTCGCCATTATGTGTGGTGTAGATACTGCAGACTTGCTGGGAAGAGCAGTTTCGTCCACTGTGGTGTTACGGTGCCACGCCTGGCTGAGAACATCTGACTGGGTGATGTCCAGGCAAACCTCATGGACATGCCCTTCTATGAGACTTGTCTCTTCGGAGAAAAGGCAGACTCTGTGCTGGAGTGCTTCAAGGACTCGTAGGCTGCAGCCAAGTCCTGACGTGGCTATGGAAGAGGCATGCTTCTGCACCAGCCCTATGCCCGCCGCCATCATACGCAAGCTCCCCAAGCTGTGTGAAGATGTGGACGGGATGCATTTCGACCCACTGAGTCTAAGACCAGAAGCCATCCACCACCAACCCCATGGCAGCTGCAGCCTCTAAGCCCTCTTATTCTCGTTCTGCAAGACCATGGCTGTAAGGAAATGCCTCCTTGGTATGGTTACCCCCTGACTTTTTGCCTTTGCTGATGCTAAGTTATGATTTGAAAGTGTGCTGGGACCCTGCTAACCAGGCCCCAGCACCAGTGTTCTTTCCCTAAACTGTACCTTTGTCTCCACACTTTGCACAACCCTGGCATCCAGGTAAGTCCCTTGTAACTGGTACCCCTGGTACCAAGGGCCCTGATGCCAGGGAAGGTCTCTAAGGGCTGCAGCATGTCTTATGCCACCCTGGGGACCCCTCACCAAGCACATACACACTGCTTGCCAGCTTGTGTGTGCTGGTGGGGAGAAAATGACTAAGTTGACATGGCACTCCCCTCAGGGTGCCATGCCAACCTCACACTGCCTGTGGCATAGGTAAGTCACCCCTCTAGCAGGCCTTACAGCCCTAAGGCAGGGTGCACTATACCACAGGTGAGGGCATATGTTCATGAGCACTATGCCCCTACAGTGTCTAAGCCAAACCTTAGACATTGTAAGTGCAGGGTAGCCATAAGAGTATATGGTCTGGGAGTCTGTCAAACACAAACTCCACAGCACCATAATGGCTGCACTGAAAACTGGGAAGTTTGGTATCAAACTTCTCAGCGCAATAAATGCACACTGATGCGAGTGTGCACTTTATTGTAAAAATACACCCAGAGGGCATCTTAGAGATGCCCCCTGAAAACATACCCGACTTCCAGTGTGGGCTGACTAGTTTTTGCCAGCCTGCCACACACCAGATATGTTGCTGGCCACATGGGGAGAGTGCCTTTGTCACTCTGTGGCCAGGAACAAAGCCTGTACTGGGTGGAGGTGCTTCTCACCTCCCCCTGCAGGAACTGTAACACCTGGCGGTGAGCCTCAAAGGCTCACCCCCTTTGCTACAGCACCACAGAGCATCCCAGCTAGTGGAGATGCCCGCCCCTCCTGCCACTGCCCCCACTTTTGGCGGCAAGGCTGTAGGAGATAATGAGAAAAACAAGGAGTCACCCCCCAGTCAGAACAGCCCCTAAGGTGTCCTGGGCTGAGGTGACTCTTACTTTTGGAAATCCTCCATCTTCTAGAAGGAGGATTCCCCCAATAGGATTAGGGATGTGCCCCCCTCCCCACAGGGAGGAGGCACAAAGAGGGTGTAGCCACCCTCTGGGCCAGTAGTTATTGGCTACTGTCCTCCCAGACCTAAACACACCCCTAAATTGAGTATTTAGGGGCTCCCAGAACCGAGGAAGATAGATTCCTGCAACCTCAAGAAGAAGGAGGACTGCTGACCTGAAGCCCTGCAGTGAAGACGTAGATGACAACTGATTTGTCCCCAGCCCCACCGCCTGTCTCCCTAATTCGAAGAAAACTGCAACAGCGACGCATCCAACAGGGTCCAGCAACCTCTGAAGCCTCAGAGGACTACCCTTCATCTAAAGGACCAGAAGCTCCCGAGAACAGCGGCCCTGTTCAAGAAACTGCAACTTTTTGAAACAAAGTAGCAACTTTTAAAGACCACACGTTTCCCGCCGGAAGCGTGAGACTTTCCACTCTGCACCCGACGCCCCCGGCCCAACCTGTGGAAAACTAACACTACAGGGAGGACTCCCCGGCGATTGCGAGCCCGTGAGTAGCCAGAGTTGACCCCCCTGAGCCCCCACAGCGACGCCTGCAGAGGAAATCCAGAGGCTGCCCCTGACCGCGACTGCCTGCTTCAAGGAACCCGACACCTGGAAACCACACTGCACTCGCAGCCCCCAGGACCTGAAGGAACCAAACTCCAGTGCAGGAGCGACCCCCAGGCGACCCTCTGCCTAGCCCAGGGGGTGGCTACCCCAAGGAGCCCCCCCTGTGCCTGCCCGCATCGTTGAAGAGACCCCTGGATCTCCCCATTGGTTTCTATTAGAAATCTAACGCCTGTTTGCACTCTGCACCCGCATGCCCCTGTGCCGCTGAGGGTGTACTTTCTGTGCCTGCTTGTGTCCCCCCGTGCCCTACAAAACCCCCATGGTCTGCCCTCCGAAGACGCGGGTACTTACCTGCTGGCAGACTGGAACCGGGGCACCCCTACTGTATTTCCATTGAAGCCTATGTGTGTTGGGCACCACTTTGACCTCTGTACCTGACTGGCCCTGAGCTGCTGGTGTGGTAACTTTGGGGTTGGCTTGAAACCCCAAAGGTGGGCTACCTTGGACCCAACTTTGAACCCTATAAGTGTTTTACTTACCTGTGAACTTAACATTTACTTACCTCCCCCAGGAACTGTGTCCACTTTTAAAATAGCTTATTGCCATTTTTGTCAAAACTGTACATGCTATTTTGAGTATTCATAGTTCCTAGAATACCTGAGTGAAATACCTTTCATTTAAAGTATTTTGTAAATCTTGAACCTGTGGTTCTTAAAATGAACTAAGAAAATATATTTTTCTATATAAAAACCTACTGGCCTGGAATTTGTCTTTAAGTGTGTTCATTTATTGCCTGTGTGTGTACAACAAATGCTTAACGCTACCCTCTGATAGGCCTACTGCTCGACCACACTACCATAAAATAGAGCATTAGAATTCTCTCTTTTTGCCACTATCTTACCTCTAAGGGGAACCCTTGGACTTTGGGCACACTATTTCTTACTTTGAAATAGTATATACAGAGGCAACTTCCTACAATGGGTGCTCAGTTGGAGGGTGGATCCAACATCATCTCCTCCACTAGCAGTCCATTACATTGGACTAATGGCTCTTGCAGATCATTCAGAGGGGCTACTCCCTCTCTTTTCAATCCTTCCCGTCCCCAATACCGCCAACTCAAGAATGGCTGGCGGAGGATTATCTGTCTCTGCTCTGAGAGGGAGTTACAGCTCTCCTGGCCAAGGTAGCTATAGAAAGAGTTCCAATGTCAGAAGTAGGCAGTGGTTGTTATTCCCGCTACTTTCTGATTCCCAAAAAGAACAAGGGCCTTCGACCTATTCTAGGCCTGCAAACCATAAATCTCTTTCTCAAAAAGGAGAAATTAAAGATGGTCACATTGGTTCAGGGCTGGTTTTCCCTAGACCAAGGAGGCTGGCTGATACTGTTGGACTTGCAGGGTGCCCATTTTCACATCCCCATCATGCCTGCCCACAGGCGTTACCTGCGGTTCAAGGTAGGCCACAAGCATTTTCAGTTCAGTGTGATTCCCTTTGGCCTTACCAGTGCTCCTCAGGTGTTCACCAAGGTGATGACGGTGGTCACAGCTCATCTGCGCAGGCTTGGGGTTTGTCTTCCCCTACCTAGACACCTGGCTGTTGTCTCCCACCTCTAGGCTATGGTGATCCTCCTGCATTTTCTGGAGATCACTATAAATGTGCGAAAATCATACCTGGCTCCCTCCCAGACACTCCCTCTCATTGGAGCTTTTCTGGACACACTGCAGTTTCGGGCTTATCCTCCAGAGCAGCGAGCCCAGGATTTTTAGGTTATGATACCAATGTTTTGGCCGCTATCCTGGATTTTAATGAGAATGACTTTGGCTGCTGTGCCACCTCATGGCCTCCTGCTGGTGAATCATGCCAGATGGTATGTGTGGGCTCTGTAGTGGGATCTGAAGTTGCAGTGGGCATGGTATCAGGAGAATCTCTCCAACATGGTCCAGATCTCGGAAGGAACTGCAAAAGACCTGCAGTCGTGGCTTACGAACTGCGATTGGGTCAAAGGTAGACTCCTCTCCTTTCCCCAACCAGACTGGACAGTAGTGACAGATTTATCAATACTGGGATGGAGCAGCCATCTAGGAGAGATGGAGATCAGAGGACTCTAGTCTCCAGTGGAATCCAGACTCCACATTAACCTGCTGGAGCTCCGGCGATCCAGCTAGCATTGAAAACATTTCCCTCTGTCAAGGGGAAATTAGTGCAGGTGTTCACGGACAACACGAGTGCCATGTGGTACTGCAAGAAGCAAGGGGAGGTGGGGTTGTGGACCGCTTGTCAAGAGGCCCTTTGTCTCTGGATAAGGCTGGAAAAGCATGGCATAAACCTGGTGGTTCAACACCTGGCAGGTTTTATGAACACCAGGGCAGACGAAGATACATACAAAATGGTGGCTATGCTAATGGTTCGCACCTCCTTAAGTATGCATATTAAAGTATTGTTCATATAATATGCTTTTTCCTGCCAAGGGTGCCAACTGGTACTAAACCCAACCACTTCAGGTGCAATTGTGTTGGTTGAAACAACCAACCTCCAACATGAAGAAATTATGTACCAGGGCACACCAAAAAGTCCAATCTTTACTGTGCTTGCAAGTCAGCGTGTAACACGGGTATATGGTGCATCATGAGGATTTTATTTATCCGCTGGCATAAGATTCAAATCAAAGCAACGGTTAGTCCAATGGAAATACAGCCAACACGTGATTCGTCAATAAGACTTCCTCAAGGCATAAGTAAAAAGGCTGAACCAAATTGCACAGATTCTGGCAAATGTCCTGGACTTACTGAGAGTCCAATGTAAGACTTGTATATATGCAGCGTATGATATGCTCAGAAACGTCATGATAGTCCGGTCCCTTCCAATGTTTGTGAACGTGGGCAATACGCCAGGGTAGACAAACTCATCTGTCGATGCATAATCGATCATGAATGGCTTCTCCATCTGGAAGTGGTGCAAGGCCTCTTTCAGCAGTGGGGAGAGCCTTAGTTAGATCTGTTTGGCTCTGCAGAGAACGCGCAATGTCAACTGTTATGCGCATTTGAGTTTCTAAGGCGGCACTCGCTCGGTGACGCTATTCATCTCAAGTGGAACTCAGGCCTCCTTTACTCCTTCCTTCCTATACCACTTCTGACCAGAGTTCCGAAGAAGATCAAGAGTGACCGGGCCCATGTAATCCCTGTGGCTGAAGAGTATGGTATCCAGAGCTACTGGACATGGCTACGAATCCTTCGATCAGTCTGCCCCTTCGGGAGGATCTTCTGTCACAGTAGCAGAGGACATTTCTCCACATGACCCTGTCCAGTCTTCGCCTTCTTGTGTGGTGATTGAGTGGCGGCAGTTGACAGCTTTTGCCCCTCCATCCAAAGTCTGTGATGTTATGCTGCCAGCCAGACGTCCCTCCACCAAAACACATATGCCTGTCATTGGCATGAATTTGTGGTGGGTACTGACAAAGTCTGTTGATTCCCTTTCTGACCCTCTGAGGTTCTCTTCTTCATTCTTTCTTTGGCCCAGCAGGGCTCTACTTTGGGGATCCTTAAAGGTTACTTATCGTTCATTTTTAGCCTTTCTTAGATTGCCAGACCAACCTTCCTTATTCAAGTCTCCCATTGTTAGAAGGTTCCTTAAGGGACTCACCCATCTGTTTCCTCTGACCCCGTTAATTATGCCCTAGTGGGACTTGGACCTAATTGTTACTTACCTTATGTGTGCCTCTTTTGAGCTGCTGCACAATTGTCCCCTGCTTCTCCTAACAATCGGGACTACTTTTCTTATTCCATCCCCTCTGCTCGCAGAATAAGTGAGCTTCAAGCTCTTTCTTCAAGCCGCCATTTCGGTCTGTCTGCCCTGACAAAATGGTGCTCTGTACAAGGGCCTCTTTCTTTATTTCCTTCCTTCCTTCCTTCCTTCCTTCCTTCCTAAATCTGTTTTTATTATTTGCAATTGTAACAGAACCAACTATTGCAGAGCACTTGGTATCAGTGAACATTGGAAGATAATAAATAAAAACGTTGGAGAAGGGGAAGGTAGTCCAAAAGGCAGAGGAGCATAAAAGCATCATGTGGTAATAGACAATATCATTAACATGAACAAGTACAATAGCATAACATCTACAGAAATCTGCTTCATAGCAGAATGGGATGTGTATAGTGCGATGGGAGGCATGTAGCAATATCAGAAAGTGGGGGGGGGGGGGTTGGGTGGGTGTCATTATCAGGAAATGGCCTCTGTGTCCGGTGGCAGTGGTACTAGCTATCTGGTGAGTCTGACTTAGAAAAAGTTGCAGTGGTGAAAGGTAACAGATTATTACATTGTGTGAGGCAGGAGCTCCCAAAGGGGAGGCCAGGGATGTGGAACATTGCAGTGACATGCGTAGTCGAAGGCTCCATGTGCTCGGGAGATGTACTAATAAAATTCTGGTGACTGCAAGTTCTAAAGCCTATTATCTCTGCTCACGGAGTACAAGTATAATTTTTAGCTTCAGCCTTGATTATGAAAGCTTCCCAGATCTCGTGAGCTGCCAGAGCCCTACCCCTGTCTCTCAAGGAGCAGAGTGCCTGTGACTCAGCCCTAGCCCACTCAACTGTGCCACGTGTTGACACCCGGAGTGGAAGACGTGTTCCAATGCTTTGCTATGACGTATTTGAATAAGACCAAGGCCGTGTCTGTGAACCTATGAAGTTGTTAGTCCCCATTAGCCTTAGCAAGGATGCCAAGTAGACAGGATTCAGGGGTGAGGGAGAGCGCATTATCAGATAATTCCCCCATTATTGTAGTGATTGCTCACCAAGTACGTCATATGGGCGGGCAGGTCCATACCATATGATAAAAGTAGCATCCCGTTCCCCACAGTGTGGGCATTTGTGTTTTGTGTGATGCAATGTGTTGAAGACAGTGGGGGGATAAATACGCTTGGTGGAGATAATGAAGCGGAGTAAAACAAAATTGTGGATTGCGAGAGACATTCTTTGTGTTGGAGCGCCTTAAATGTTGATTTTGGGGATAGTGGGATAGGGAGGACTGCATCCCATCGAGCCTGTACTTCCGCTTCTCTAATGTCAGTGCATGTGATAAAGGTATGGTACAGCAGGGATACGATGTTTGTAGAACCCAGCTGTGATAATGTATGAAGAGTAGGTGGTGTTGAAAGTTTCACCCCCCCTCCACAGCCCAGTGCCGTTTCGGAGCTTTCTTGTGGTACAGTATTTCAAAACTATCAGGGGCCAATGTTATAAGTGTCCGTTATTTCAGTGTGTCATGAAATGTCTCTGAAGAAGTCCCCCACAGTAGTTAGTCCCGCTGATATCCATGGTGTCAGATCATAATGTGTCTACAATTCCCTTGCACCTTGTATAATGAGCAATGGGATCTTGAGAGAGTAGGGCAGTGTTGGGATGCTACTATGTGCGAATCTGCGCCAACAGACTGGCTGTTTCCATCAAATTTGTGCAGTGTAGAGGAGGACATGTGCGATCTGTCAACCATGCTAATAAGTCTCTCTGACCCAGTCTATCGCACACCATTACTTTCTCTGTAGCCAGCAAACCGGCCATTGTAGCAGTGCTGCCGAATAATAGAACTCAAAGTTGGGCATACCCAGAACCCCTCCTCAAGCGAATGATGTGTGGTAGTTGGGCGACCTGATGATGGATGTTCCCCCAAAGTAGTTCTAACATTAGACCTTGTAGTGAGCGGAAGAATGACCTGGGCAGCACTAGCGGTAGTGCAGTAACAAAATACAACAGTCTTGGGAGTATTAACATCTTGGCAATCGCCACACGTCCCAGGGGTGACAGTTGTAAGGAGCACCAGAAAGCTAATGATCCGCAGATCGAGCAAACTGCTCGATCCATGTTGCCCTCCCTGAGGTCGTCGGCGGTGAGGTAAATATGTATGCCGAGGTATTTGAAAGTGACATGGCACCAGGGTAATCAATTTACTGGAGGAGCAGACCATATAGGCTCTGGGATGGGGACCAATGGGTGGGGTGTCCAATTCACACACAAGCCCGATACATTCCCGAAAGCTTCTAGTAATTGCAGGACTCTTGATAATGAGGATGTGCTTCTGTGCAGGTATATTAGTGCATCATCAGCGTAGAGAGAGATGATGTGAAATGTGCAGATCTGGGATTCCTCATTACTGCGCACTGAGGCGCAGTTGAGAGGCTAAGGGTTATATTGCTATTGCAAACAGTGGTGAGCGCGGGCAACCTCGTCTAGTCCCGTGGCAGATGGTCAAACTATCAGAGACAACGTGTCTGTGGGCTTAGAATACAGCATGTTTATTCAGTCCAAAAGTCCAGAGCCGAAACCCCATGTTACTTAATGTCTCCTTAAGTAGGGCCATCCGAGTGTATCGAAGGCCTTTTCTGTGCCCAAAGATACCTCTGCTTTTCATGATCCTTCATGGGACTCCGCTCAATAGGCACAGTAGCCATCTGATGTTCAAAAAGATATTGCGTCTTACAGAGAGAGACTGATTAGAAGGATAAAGGAAAAGTACTAATCGATGGGACTGCTCAAGTGCTGGTGGGTGCCATATAGGATGTTTGGGGGGTGGGGGGAGGTGGGAGAGGTTGCTTTTCGTCTCCAATACATATGTATGCTTTGTTTCTGAATAAGAGTCATTGCTTATGTTTTTTACCCCTTTGGATATGTTAAGTCCGGGTTTGAAAGCAAATAAAAAAATGTAATATATAAAAAGGTATTGCGTCCTGTAAAGAAGCCTCGATTGATCCTCATGGATCAGCTGGCTAAACAATGAAAGCAATCTGTTGGCAAGCATTTTGCCCAGTAATTTACAGTATAAATTAAGTAGCGACAGAGGCCTATAAGAGCACACATACTGGGGGTCGCGACCC
Source organism: Pleurodeles waltl (assembly GCF_031143425.1). NCBI lineage: Eukaryota > Metazoa > Chordata > Amphibia > Caudata > Salamandridae > Pleurodeles > Pleurodeles waltl. The sequence goes on along the minus strand of NC_090448.1, from coordinate 348,848,555 downwards.
GGTTTAAGCAGGACCTCTATGAGCACCTCGCTTTGAGTCAGAGACGTGGCCCCACGTTGAGTTGAGAATGTAGAATATTACTCTACGAGCAACCCATCAGTATCGGGCTGTTTGTTTCAAGCTAGTTTGCACAGCGCAGTCTGGACCTCCTAGAGACTATTGGGTTCGTTGAGATCTAGTTTCTGTAGTGGGGTGAGTTGGGTCAGGGGAAGATTATCAAAGAAATCGGCTAGTTGAACAGGAGAGAGCTTGGGCTCTGCTGCATAAAGCCTGTGGTAATAGTCCTGAAAGGCATCATTAATGGAGGTTTGAGTGTTGACTGATTCCCGAGTTGGTCTAATAGCACCTATAGGAGTGCGGTGTTGCTCGCCGCGCATCAGCCACGCCAGCAATCTGCCAGAACGGTCTCACTGTACGTGGAGTCTGGTGAGGTAATGGCAGTAGTCATGTCTACGAAGGAGTGAATCTGCTTCCCTGTGTCAGGTGCATAAATCTGGAAGTGTATCAGGTTGTGAGCTACCGGGCACAACATTCCATTCTAAGGTGCGCAAGTCAGTCTCCAACAAGGTCAGCTCACGTATCAAGCCGCGTGTGACTCCCCTTGAAGCTAAGACACTGTCCCCAGCACAACCACTTTGTAGGCATCCCACTCCGTTGCCCGCGAAGAGGCAGTTGCCATAATCAATTAAAAGTATCAAGAGATGCAGTCTTCCAGTTCTTGACGAAATGGAGGATCAGGTAATGCTTTAGGCGCCACATATCTGCAGCGGACAATGGGCTAATACTCTGCTTGTATAACGTTATGGGCAAGATGAGCAGGCCTAAAAATCAAGACTATTCTAGTGTGTAGGCTATGTACTGGGGAGTAGGAGTATTCCCGCTCCTGGGGGTTCCTTAGTCGCCAAATGTCGTGCAGACCTCTGTTGAATATCCAGGAGCGGAACCCCTGGGATGTCATTTTGCTGGGTGCACTTGGAAGTGATGGGTGAGATCTGTCTAGAGCTATATCGGGCACACAGTTAAAATCAACAACACCAATACTTTGGCCGTTTGGTCCTGCAGGACTTTCTAGTATGATCTTGGTTCACAGCCCACTGGTGAGGATGGTATTGCTTGGGTATCTATTCTAAGGTAAGGAATCTGCAACTAGAAGTCTCTAGTAGAAACACATCCTAGTTGCAGATTCCTTATCGACCTGCCCATCCTCCCCTCACGGCGAACTGATTTCTATGGAAAGGGATTCCCTTGTCAGGGCCCTAGTTTTGGCATACCATTCTGTGATCTTCATGGCTCTGCGCTACTGGCGTGAAAAGAAACTGACGTCCGCGCACCAGGGTGGTGCCTATATACGGCTGCTACGTCATCATGGAAACCACGATGCCAACGACGCACGCGGAGTTGACCGAGGCCAACTGATGGCATACAAGGGTACTGCTCGAAGAAAACTTTCCGGATCCAGCCCTGGCACCTGGTGGAAATTTAAAGGTGAGGAATCTGCAACTAGAATGTCTTTACCAGAGAAATTGTTACCGAAGGTAAGTAACTTGTTCTTCACTGCCGTCTTTTTTTCTTCCTGTCTTCTTTCTTTACTGCTGACTTTCTTTTTCGCAGCATGCTGTCATGCCAATAGGTTTTGCCTTTTGTTTCTTTTTTCTAACTGGATTATAAATATTAGAAAAATGTTATGTTTGTTTTAAGTTTGATAAAGCGTTTATAGTTTGTTTATTAAATCAACATACAGCACAACATAAACAACTATTAACCGTTTATCACATTTAAAACAAACATTATTATAACTTGTTCCTAATATTTTAGAATCCAGTTAGATAGAAAGCAAAAACAAAAGCAAAACCTATTTGCTTTGCCAAGGTTTGTTTTTTTAAGTTCCTAAGTGCTCAGCACGTTCTCCAACAATGTTTTGCTAAAGCCATGAAAAAAGTATTGACAAAGCCAAAATACTGGCAGCCAGTGCAAGAGTTGGTGTCTTTGCCAATGCATGTTTTTATTTAATGTTGCTGATGGAGTGAGACTGGCGAAAAGGTGCCCTCATAACTTACTGCCTCAGAGTACTGGAGTGGACTGAGAAAGAAAAGAAAAGGCATTATGGGTAAGATAAACCAAGACCGAGAAGGCCACTAAGGGAAGGACAAATTTCTTTAAAGATACTACAGAGAGGAGGAGGGGATGAGAGAAAGCAAAAAGGAGACATGGGGAAGTTGTGAGAAATGGACAGTGAAGCAAGATAGTTAAGAGGTGGCAGACACATTTGCGGAGGAGTTACGGTGATTAGGAGGAAGGGGTACTGAAAATAAAGGAAGGAGAGATTGTGAGCAAGACAGCTCTGAGATATAACGGAGGAAGACAGGGCACCGGTGATGGAGGAAAAAAGCAAGAGGAGGGTGAAGGAATAGAATGGGAAACAAACGGCGTGGGGGAAGCAAGAAAGAGTGCCAGTGAGAAAGAGGACAAGAGCTGAAAAAGGTGACGGATGAAAGAGAAAGGAAGCAGAGAGAAGAGGAGGGCAAGAGGAAGAGAGAATCGGGTGACAGACACCACTGAGACAAATGGCATCGAGTTGACAGCTGAGAGGAAACCGGTGTATGAAGGAAAATTGGTAAAGCGGATGACCCAATAATTAATTTTTCTAATAATTGCAAGAAGACAAACTATAGTCATCTTTTTCTCTAATAGAATACATAGGTTTTCAGGAGAAGGAGAGCTCAAGGAAGACCAGAGGGATGAGACTCGCAGGAAATTAGAACAAATAGACCAGGACACACTAGGGAAGACAGGACAGATGTGAGGAACAGAGGAAAGAGAGACAAGACTGCATTGACAAAATGACAACAGTGAGATTTAATAAGAGAAATATTAGGAGAGGAGAAAGACAGAGAAGAGCTAGACAGGCAGAGAAGTGACAAAAATTTGTGATAGGCATATTCTTGTGAAACATAGGCATAATCTAGCACATTATAATAGGTATGAATGTTTTTGTATGACAATCTAAATAATTAATTCCACTGTACTATATCTAACGGGCATGTATTTCTGACCTCAGGAATCTACATTTAGTCTGTGGCAAAATGATGGACGTGTCATAAAAACGATAGGTCCGTGTTCCCATTCTTCACGATTTTATTAGTATTGTCTTTGGGTATTAAAAAGTAGTGTATAGTTTTGTAAAGCCTACGAGATCAAAGCAGTTAAGTTTTGGTTGGGGCATAAGAGCAAGCATAGCATGATTCTGGATATTTCTAACGGGTAGCAAACCTTTTTCTTAAATGGGCAGGTCCCTTTGGAGGTGGGTGAGTTTAGCTTAGGACATGATTGAACTCTTTCTTAAAGGACTCTTTAGGGCTCATGCAGACCTCCAAAACCACCATCCCTATAAAGGTGCCAAAGACCTGCAGTCAACTGAAGGGTCCTTGATATTTTCATGACAGTTTCTTTTGATAGATAATGTTGTAAAATGCACTGGTTCTCTGAATGGAGCTTGGAATGACGGCTAACAATTGACAAATACGTGTCTTGTAAAAAGCCAACTTTTCCAAAGGTTTCTGAAAACAAGAAAATTGGTATGCTTCTGTTGGTCTTTGCAGAGTTCATTACATGGTATGAGTTCCAAACAAAGAAACCACCCTTTTCAGAGCCTGATAAATCCTTCACACCTCTAAAAAGTAAGAGTAGGTGACCACCGGAAAGAAGGGCTCTTGTAGATTAGAAAATACAGAGGATCGTAAAGACCACCCCCTATCTGACTAGAAGCCAGTGGAGTTTGACCAAATACGGACTATATATCCACATACTATGCTTGATGGTCTAGCAGTCGTGTTTCTAATGGTTTGGTATCTTGCAGTTGTTTGCACATTCTCAAATGCAAAGTCTTTTCCGAGTCCACATAAGATTAAATAATTACCTGGACAGTGATTTTCGTGGCCTGATTGGCAAAATAGGAGTAATATTACTTGGGTCCTTGTTTAAACTTTGGTAGAGGTGATACTCAGTCACAAGCGTGGGATTTTTCCTGTCCACTATATCACTAGTACATTATACCCTTTGGCATTTGTAATACAGCCAATTATATCAGTCATATTTTAACAGAGTATCCTATCCGCCATACATCGAATGCAGACCTTTGCTCTTTAAAATTAGAGGAGGTAGACTTATTTTTCTGAGAAATGGAGCCAGAACCCAAAACTATATGTATTCACACTGTAGATATTCTAATGTTCAGCTCTGTCCATGGGCGCTCCTATTAATTCAGTGAATTTGGAAATAAAAATACAGTGATTAATATTGATGGACATGGAAGGAGGAGGGGGAAGTAACAACGGTGGGTATAACTCGGAAGGCAAATGGGTCACATGAGGTAACTGGAAACACTTGGCTGATATATCCACAATAATTCTTGAGGCCCTGGGACAAACCTGGTGTGACATCGGTAAGATCAGGACTGAGCCCAACAATAGAACTACATCTCAAGTGTGGGTTCTTAACGAGAGAGAGAGAGAAATTTAGGGAGCTACCTCAGACTTAATCTCATGAGTCACTGTTTGTTGGACAGGTTGATGCCCATTTTGATTTCAGAAACAGCCTGACTTCGCCATCATCTTTTGGACAGGTAGGCCACGTAGAAGGCAATGGGAAGTACAGAGGATACTAGTTTCCCTTTGAAGAATACTTACTGTGAAATGCCATTTCTCTGGGCAGTGAGTTGTGGAAGGTTTGTGCAATTAAGGTCTACGTCAGTGGTTAAAAGGGCACCTAAAACTTGCTTGCAGGGAAGGTCATATACCAATATGAGTTCCAAACTTGGAGATTTGAATAACAAGAGATACACTTTCAATTGTTCAGCTTGTTGTTCATTTTCACACTCTTTGTTGCTCCCAATAATTAATGGAGATAGGTACTGAGAACTGATTTTGAGGGACTGAATCCTTTACAAAGCATACTGCCTACCGTTTGCAACGATGTAGTTTAATTCAAAATAACTACATGTATTCTGTGAATTTCCAACCCTATAATTGTGGACCATTATACGTTCCAAGTTCTTAAGCCCAGGGGTGGCCATAGCTTTTACATTTTACATTTCAGGGGTGACATGTAGGAAAGTAGCCTCTTTTAAGCATGGTTACCCCCACTTTTTGCCTTTGTCAGTGTGTTTAACTATGTTCACTGGGATTCTGCTAACCAGGACCTCAGTGATTATGCTCTCTCCCTTTAAACTTGGTTGCTTGAACCACTTGCACCCCACATTTGGCATACTGGGGCCCTCATGTAAGTCACAAGTATATGGTACCCAGGGCATTGGGGTACCAGGGGATCCGCTTGGGCTGCAGCATGTATTATGCCACCCATGGGGAGCCCAAGCAAAGCGTATCTGCAGACTTTCTATTGCAGCCTGCGTGGAAGGGTGCATGCACCCTTTTTCACTAAAGGTCACAGCACCAGGTCATTGTAAGTCACCCCTATGGCAGGCCCTCCTAGCCCAGAGGGCAGGGTGCAAGTACCTGTGTGTGAAGGCACCCAGCTACATAATGGTATCAAACATGTCGGAATCATACCACAATATTTTTGCCAGTATTGGAAGTATGATTCCATGCACTCTGGGGTCCTCCTTAAAGAACCCCCAGCATTGCTCCTACCAGTCTTATAGGGTTTTTCAGGAAGCCCAAGCTTCTGCCACCCTCCAGACAGGTTTCTACCCTCCTGCTGCTTGAACAGCTCAAGCCCAGGAAGGCAGAAAAAAGGATTTCCTTTGGGAGAGGGGGTGTAACACCCTTTCCCTTTGGAAATAGTTATATGGCTTGGGAGGGGTAGTCTCCCCATGCCACTAGTATGTGTTGAAGGGCACATTTGGTGCTCTCATTGTATAAACCAGTCTTTACCGGTTCAGAGGCCCAGAGTCCCTGCCCTGGCACAAAACTGGACAATGGAAAGGGGAGTGACCACTCCGCTGTCCATCACTACCCAGGGGTTGGGGCCCAGAGCACCTCCAGAGGGACCCTGGGTTCTGCCATCTTGAAGCCAAGGTTGTCAGGGACCTCTGGGAGCATCTGAGTGGCCAGGTCAGGCAGGTGACGTCAGAGCCCCCTCCTGATAGATGGTCACCTGGCTAGGTGGGTCCTCAGATTCGGCTTGCAAGATTCCAGCAGGACATCTCTACAACCTCTACTTCAACTTCTAGCCACTGGAACCTCCAGGAACTGACAATCCATCCATGACGAAGACTCTCCTTCCAACATTGTTTCCATGACTCCTTCCAGTTTCTGCATCATTACCCCAGCTGTGCATCCTCTGAGGGTGGCAAGTCTTCAGTCTGCACGAGAAGGAAGAAGGAATCTCCCTTGAGTGAAGGAGTCACTCCCCTGCATCCACAGGCACCAACTGCAGCACGACCAGCTGCGTGGATCTCCTCTCATCCTCAGCTGTGTGGATCCTGCATCACGGGTGGTGGTCCGGAGTAGTCCTCTTGGTCCTCTGACAGCTGTCCATCTTTGGTGGAGGTAAGCCCTTGCCTTCCCATGCAGGACAGTAACCCCCGTGCACTGTCTCTCTTGCAGCTACCAAGGCTTGTTTACATTTCCTCCAAGGGATCTTTAGGCTCTGTGTAGCCCCAGCACGCCTTCCTGCGACGCACAGCCCTCTGTATGCTCCTTCGGCGTGGGATCTTTCTCCATTTGTGCTGCGTGGGCTTCTCTGAGACTCCTAGTTCCTCGTCCAGAGGCTCTCCTATGGCGGGCTTCCTCTTCTGTGAACTCTCTGCCTTGCTGATGGTCCCCCTAGGACTCCCCCACCATGGGTTGAGTCCTCCTGGATCTTGCTGGTCCCTGGCAGCGGCACTTTGTGCTTCACTGTGGCTTGTTGGTGGTTTTTCCATGCCACTGACCGACTACAATCATCCATTCGGAGTGGGCCGTTGACTGCATCCTCCAGGAACTCTTAACCTGCTCTAGGGCTGCATTCCTGACCGCCTTTGTCCTACCGGTGACCAACTCCGGCAACCACAGCTGGGTGGGTAGTAGCTCTGCTTCCCCTGGGCTCTTCTGTGACTTCTGGACTTGTTTCCCTTCTTCCACAGGTCTTCCTTTTCAGGAATCCACCGCTGGTTTCTTGCAGTCTTGTCTGGGTGTTGCATTTTCTGAATTTTCTTCCTTTTGGGTGGTTTGGGGAAAATCCAGTAACTTACTCCTAGCTTCCTGGTTGGTGGGACGCTGTGGTACTTACCTTTGGGGTTTCCTAGTACCGCCTAGCTCCCCCTCTACACACTCCACTTACCTAGGTGGGGGTCTTGCAGTCGCATTCCATTTTTATAGTATATGGTTTGGGCTCTCCCTAGGGTCACTGTTGTCTGTTTGCATTTGCACTGTTTTAGGTCACTTTTTATGCCTATTGCTGATAACTGCTGTACCTATTTAGTGTGTTTACTTACCTCCTATTGGAGGGTTGCCTCTCTAGTACTTTTTGGTAACTGTCCCTGAAATAAAGTACCTTTATTTTTTTAACACTGAGTGTTTTCTTTCATGTGTGTAAGTGCTGTGTAACTACATTGGTATTGCATTAGCTTCGCATGTCTCCTAGATAAGCGTTGGCTGCTCTTCCACAGCTACCTCTAGAGAGCCTGGCTTCTAGACACTGCTTACAGTACACTAATAGGGGATACCTGGACCTGGTATAAGGTGTAAGTACCATAGGTACCCACCACACACCAGGCCAGCTTCCTACATGACGTCATTACCAGACGTGGTCTGGAGGATCTCGGTCTCATGATAGTTGGTGTAATCTTCTGTCATCACGAGGAAGTACCTGCCATTAGAGAGGTTGCAGAAGGTTGAATCTGCCTCACTCCTTCATGGAATGGTCAGTAATGATCGTAGTAAAGTTTGGCTGGTTTCCGAGTAATGTTTGGGATGCAAACGTGTATTATCAATAATCTTATTTTAGTGTCAAAGTGAAGAAATTAGGCATTACTATAAACGTTATTTGGTTTTGACAGTACCATAATATCTAGCATTGGCCATTGCAATGTGCATAAAATCGTTACTGCTGACAACCTTAGGTTGTCCCTCCCAAGCAGCAGGCCATTATTGTTAATTTCCGGGAACGATGGCCTGAGTGGCAACGCACCCTGCATGCAGATTTGCTGCACAGTTGAAATTATTGCGGTTAATCAAAACCCAGACAAGGCGTCGTTATTGACTATCCCCGATTGACAGGGGCGTAGATTCGGGGGGGGGGGGGGGGGGGTTGGGGGGAGGGGGTGTCACACTGTATAATTGTATTTTGTGATAAATAGTTGGGTGCGGGTGCTTTCAGTTGGGTATGGTGAGGTGTCTGTGTCGGATTTCACCTCGATTTGTTTGACAGATAATAACGCACACTCTCTGTTTGGAAAGACTTCAAAAATGTTGGTTATTTCACTAAATAATGTGCTTTGTCTCAATTAGTGCCCCTATCAATACACATTCCTCTCCCTTTCCACTGCCCCTTAAGCACCTCTCATGCGCCCTGCTTGTTGTATAATGTATTGTAACATCACGTGCCAGCGTGATTGTCGGGAAATCTGAAGCTAACTCCTCCAATCATACTGACCAAGCTACGCCCCTGCTGATGGATCATGCATCAGAGATTGAGGGAGGTGGGTGAAGAAAATATAGTATTCTCGCTATTTTTAATGATTAGACAGCTCATCCTTTGAACTGTTATCATTGAGCAGTCATGCAACAGTAGCCGTCTTATCTGAGTGGTTAGCTCCGCTGTCTAGGGGCCTCAGACTGGCAAATCTGTGTAGCCTGACAGATAAGCTCTGATGTGAGTTCAGTTTGTAAATTGTCATGCTTGAGGAATGGCTCTATAGCCTTAACAGGGTTAGGTAACGGGTGACAGCTCTACTCTGCATCACTCATGAAGATGATGGGTGCGGTGCACGAATGGACTAGGAGTGCTGTGGTTCTATTCCCCCCCCCCCCACACACACTTTTTGCAGGGGGCCCATAAGGTTTTTTTTAATGCCTGAGACAAATTTTAAGCCATACCTTGATCATGAATGTCGAAATGGAACAGAATGCTTGCATTGAGTGTTTGACATAGATCATGTTTTATGATAAACCTTTTCTGAAAAATGCACCAAAACTGGTATTTTGCCAGTGTTCTTAAAAAAAAATTGAACCAAGCTTCGTGTTCCACCTAATATGTTAAACATTATTACCGTGGTTTACATTCCTTGAAATCATCATGATATACGTGCCTTCAACTTTTGACAACAGTAAAGTGTTCTACTTATTAAATAGTGTTGCAGTTTGCCAATCTCACCTACTACCCCACTCTGTCGGCAGCCAACACGCACAGTACTTTCAACTGCACTTCCTCCCGGCCCTCGCCAATCCTTGCTCGCAACTTAGGCTACACACTTCTCCCTGACCTTATCTCTGAGTGTATCTTTCTGTACTAGCACCATTCTTTATACAAACCTCCTTTTGATTAAACATCGTCCTCTTTTTGATTAAGCCTGTCCTCGACTTTCGTTTCCCAAAAATGTACACATGCATTATTTAGGCCTCTGCACTGACAAAGCCAATAGGATAGCTATATTTTAAAAAATACAAGCCAGACTTAGTTGCTTTGACAGTGCCAGTTACAACAGATCAAAATGGTTAGGTAAGGAACAGTTACTCATTTTTTTTGTTAACCTTGCAGTAACATCATTAATTCAAAGATCTCTTTACATCATTACCCTGTTGTCAGACGCAACACAAGTGTTCATATGCCATGAATTGAATGTAGATTTGTCACCGAACTAAGGGCTAAAGTGAGAACCGAACTGATATTGGTTGACTATGATTAATAAAGTTCCGACTTCTTATTTCTCCTTTCACAGATGGAACAGACAAGACCTCAACCATCTGACTTGGATCCCTCTCCAAGCAAGCTGCTTTGTTGAAAGACTTTGGGACACCTTCCGGTTGTCCCTCAAGAACAGTGGGCGTTCATCCCCATAACTCCTCCGCATGGAAGGGGGAAGGATCCAGCAAGGGATGTCACTACAATCCACCATCTATATGTTCTCATATTTTTCTACTTTATTATACTTTTAACTATGGTTTAATATTGAAATACACAAAGCCAGAATTATTACAGTTTAATGTTAAAAGCAAGAAATGGCGCTTTGCAAAGTCTGCATGCGACAAGAGGGGAGTGAAAGCAAAGCTGAGCAGATGGGGCTTTGGATGGAAAATGGGGGGTGCAGGATTTCTCTGCCCCTCCCCTCTGTGCGGCTTTGCTGCCCTCTGCCAGAGTCTCCAGTTGCAAAGACAAGGATGCCGACACATTTACGTTTTCCTATGGACACTGATGGGATCATTTAAAGATTGGGGAAGGATACCTCGGGCTGGCACCTGGGAAGTATCCTCATTGCACCTCCATCTTGGGTTACAGCTTGGTTCGGCCAGTGAAGGGATACATCAGCCACACGTGCATAGCTGCAGACTGAAGAACCAGAGTGGTTGAGTGGAGTGCCTGAATACCGTCATTGTGAAGTAAATGGGAATTCCATATGGTGCCAATGCCTATTAGTCTATTCAGAGAGCGCTGGACATAGCACTTCTACTAGAAATGGCGGCACCTTTTAGTTGTAATCGGAGAGTTCTGCGAGGAGTCTCACTCTGTCCCGGAGACAGCACACAAAGTGGCCTCAAAGGACTCTTTAAATCATTCTACCCACCTCCCTCAAGCACCCGGGAAACAAGCTCTCACTCACCGCCACTGTGACAAGATTAGCCAAATTGGGCTATAGCAGTGTAAAACAAAGGAGACATGGTGTACTGCCATGCCTTACTACACTTTGGAGACTTTGACTTAGGCAGCAAGTGACTCGGTCGAAGAGTCCATTAATACGTTTTCTAGGGTCACCTTGTGGAGGAAGCTCTTTAATCACCAAATTCTGTTATGTATGGCGTAAGGGACATCCACTGGCTGCCGCCAGATCTGACTATTGTCAGTAATGGATAGGACACCATCCCAAAGCATAGCATGTCCCCTAACCCCGATGTAGTCTTTCACAGCTGAAGTCTGCTCTGTAAATTCCTGGCCATCCCATAGTAAGATCTTAATTTCTCAGCCATTGTTGCATGGTGTAATGGCTCACTAAGCGGACCTGGTACAGCAATCTCCAGTGATGCCCTCTGACGTTCTGGCACTGGCAGGTTTCAGAAAGCTTTGGACTTCACAAAGCGAGGCAGTGCCAACCGATGGCACCCAGCCCACCTGAACGAGTGAATTGTAAGGTTTTTGGTTAAGAAAGAAAGTTTGTGGAGTAGGAGTCGCTCTGCCCCCTCCATGAGGGAGGGTAAGGGTAGCTGTTGTTTTGGCTACACTTTTCATGCCGCAGTGATGCCAGTAAAGCAATGGTCCTGCTGCAGCCAGAGAGGCACAGAGAGAACCCGGGAGCCGGCTTCCCATTTATCTCTTCCGCCTTTTTTTTTTCCTTTGGGGGAGGGTGGGCTAGGGAGTGGGGAGAAAGTCAATTCGTATCGTGTTAAAAAAGAAAACGTACCCATTGTTGTAAAATAGAAAAGTACAACCTATTTCCCCTTCTATTGAGCATAAGGATCTCTAAGTTGGACTACACTGGAATGCTGGGGATGTTGTGTTTTTGGAAGCTAAGTGAGCAACAAGCATACTACTCTGTCCAGGAAAACTCTCCTGAGACCTGTTAGTTTATTGCGAGCAGAAGTAGCAGAGAACTAGTGGAGTGTTGGAAGCTGCATGAATTTATGGTAAATGCCCAGTGATTCACGAGGAGGGGTAGGGGAGAGTTGTCTCCAGTTCAGCATTAAGAAATGGACATCCTTTTCGTGTTTTCTTAAAAAGAAAAAAAAAGAGAAAAAAAAAACACTTTTTCTGATCTTTAAAGGTTTTTGAGTAAGGTTCTTACCCTATTTCGTTGTGTCCTTTAAAGTCCCCTAAATCCAGCAAGTGCTATTCCTTCACATCACTGCCCTTATGGGTTAATAGTACCTTTCCTTTTGTCACCGGTTACCCCTTTCAGAAACTAAAACATGCACTATCTCTGTGCAACCTACCCCACCGCTTCCCGGAGATGACGCATGTGCAATGCCCAGACAGTTCTCCTTTGGGAAACGACGGAGCATGTGTAGTTCCCATTCCATTGTATATGTCCAACTTAAGAAAAAGGTAGACTGGCTTATGGTGTTGCAAATTTGTTTTGCGCCCTCACTCGCAGCCCACCCCATCCCTCCCACCTTCTAGAAAGCAGAGCCAGCACTCATATGCATCCCCGTTTTTCGGTAAATGAGCAAGAGGCCATTCAAATTAACACTTCACTTGGGGAACGCTAACAGGTGTTGTTTCCTTGCAGCACTTTTTGGAGAACATTGTATTCCAGTATGTGCATTCCCGTTTTTAACAAAAAATGTAGGTGCTTGCTATACCAATAATGCTTTTCTTCCATACATCGCAAAAAGCAGAAAACCTAGCAGACACAGTAGGTGCAAAGCACCCAATACCCAAAGGCAGCAGTGCAAAGCACCGCATGCCCAAAGGAACCAGTGAAGGTGCTATTCCCTTGCACTCCATCCCACTCCCCTTTAGGTGAACAGCAAATGTTAGTACCATAATCCTCGACAAGAAAATGTACTTAGTGCTGTTATTGGTTAGTCGCCACGCCAAATCTTCCCGCCCCGAGCCCCCGCCCCCACTCCAATTAGTCTGGAAGCCAGGAATTGAAGCAGGTCCTATTCCCGTGCATCCAGTTAGAATTGTATATAGAAAGTGTTGGGGAAGTTGTCTGGATGAATTGGAAGGTGCTGATTTTGTGTATGTAGGTTCAGATTCTCTGCTGCCTCATGGGGTTACAGAAGAGGATTTCTCCTACCTGTGGATCCTTAAATGGTTGAGGAGGAGTGTATACATCTTGTCAGGAGGGAAATGGTCCATTGAACGAAGAATCACCTTGGCAATTGGGAGTGGGTGCTGATGCCCATTATAGACCTAGGTGAAGTACCTACTGGTATAGGACTCGAGTCAGTTGGAAGAAAGTGGTTGCTGGCAGAGTGTAATGTTGATGCACAGGAGCTTAGAGGAGTGTAAATTTGTCTTTAGCTCCCACCCCAAAGAAGGAAAAAAAAACCCTGTCTTATTAACTACCTTCTAGACATTGTAAAACACTACATACAAGTTACCTTCTCCTGTGTGGGTGTGGCAATGCCTAAGAGACACAGTGAGAGTCTGATAACACTCTGTAGGAGGCAAGAACATTGAACCGCAGGGATACATCTACAAACCTCTAGTCTGTAAATTCTTCACCTTGAAGCAGATCCGAATCCTAATAGGGTTTTCAGTCTTTTGATGCTCTTCTGGAGCACTTGGGAAGGGGGTGAAGAGGTAATGACTTTCTAAGATGTGCCTGTGGTTTCTGGCCTCGAGGTTTCGGCCTCGTCTGCAGAGCTCAGTAGGAGAAGGTGTGGGCACAGCTCAAACTGTCACTGTTCAACCCCTCTCCCCTTTGCAAGACAGACCATTTTGATCTTTTCCAAAGTATTTACCCTATAGTAACAACTATTTATTTCTAGCTTAGAAACATGCCTCTCCTCTCACAGATAGAAATGTTATTTTAGATACATTTTATTATGAATAACTTTTGTTATGACTATGGCTGGTAACCATGAGTACATTATTAAAAAACAAAAAAACACAAATTGGGTGTTTGCGTGTTTTTTTTTTTTGGTATGTGGATGAGCCAGGCCCCCTCTTTCCCTTCTGCGAGTCGTGACTATATTTGTTGTTCCTTTGTCCTTGAGTGCCTGTATTTTTCTTAATTTACTGAGCATGTGGGCCGTTTCAGTAATCCCATGGCAAACAGGGGCTACTGGGATCCATTTATAACAATGGGAGCTTTTTACTGTTGATGTTCTAGTGCTTTGCCTTAGTGTTGGACCCAAACCTGAGCTCTTAGTACATGATTTTAGCACTTTGCTGTCAGGGTTATGGAAGTAAAGCAGTCCAAAGGTTACGCAGAAAGGTGGGGAGGTAGAAACTTAAAACTCCAGTGAAACATCTAACAATTAATAAACCGTTGCCCAACCTGTAATTTGAGCTTCAAAGAAAATAACCTTAATTGCAACACACCTCTCAGTAATTACATAAAGGTTAGAGGACAACAATAATGCACACAGCTATAATTGGGTAGTAATCACTGAGTGGGGGAGCCTACTCCTACTGGTCTCTGTATAATTAAGCAACGTTTAGCTGCATGTCTGCAGTCAAGGACACATTCCCCCTGGGGAAAGCTTGTATTAAGCCGAATCCTCAAAGACAGTTATGGGTAGTGTGTCCTAAAAGCACAATTTGTCCTGAAGTCTAGTATTCTTTCCGCAATGGCACTCTTGCATTGTATTTTTAGTTAGTGTCACACTTGCAGTACCTACTTCTTTTCCCTCCTGGGGGTAGAGGCTAAGCCTCTCCTGCATCTGTGTACGGACCATGGGGGGCTTAGGCTGCATGGACTGCCCTAGTTTGGCTGATCAGAGGTAAGGAAGCTATACACTGGTCATTGAAAGAGGAACCTACTTTCCTGGGTCTTCCTCAGACCAAGTACAAGCCCACCTTGCATACAAAACAAAGAAGCTACCACAGGGCACAGCAGTGATCAAAGTCAGCAATAGAGGTAAGTGTTGATTGTGTTTTCAGTATCAGTGTAGTACCAGACCTTTCTAGATGCTTTCTAGCCTTGGTGTGCAGCTGTTGACTGCAGCTGTGATTTTTCTCAGTGCCAGGTCACGTCAAGCACTTATTTATTTGGAACATTATTCATAACTCTCAGTTGGCCTTGCCAGCAGTCATCCTCAGTTCTCTGCCAGTGGACAGGGGAAAGAGATCCAAGTGCTCATACCCCCAACTCAGATTCATGGAGCAAGCAATATCGTTCTGTAGCACACAGCAGGGGAATCCAGGGTCAGAGGGCCTCAACACACAGCCGAGTGGTTCACATACATATCAAGGCATGTAGGTCATAGTAGAATCCATCTGAACAGGCCTGTTAACTTCAGATTTCTTTCCTTGATAATATCCAAGGCACCAGACTGGATCCGAAGGGTTTTACAGCATACCTCCAGGGCACCTGAAAGTGACGTCGTGCGGCTCCGCGTTGACTCCGCTCCGTCCAGAAAGTGACAACTGGATTAATACATAAGTGCCACCTGTTCACAATGATGTTCCACAATGTTCAGCTCCAAATCCAGAGCAGATTCCACACACTGTGACACGATTCATTCCGTTCCTGCCATGTCGATGTAGGCTCCGACTCTGGAGGAGTATGTCAATCCCATAGTGCTCTCTCTCTCAGAACCAAGTCCATCCCAACCTCGAATGAAGATGCGTGTGAGTTCAGTGCCTTTGCGTCCAGCGAAGATCCTTGCTTACTCAGATAAGTCAGTTTCTACATCTTGGAGTCGCTCCCCTCCACAACTTTTTGGATTGGACTTCCCAGAACCAACCTGCATTTGGTAGTGATATTGGTGGTGGGGAGGATTTTTCCCCACAATAAAAATATAGCTTTGACATGGACCTACTAGAGGCCAGAGGGCTAGGAAACTCTCCCAATATGTGGTAGTTGTGGCTGAAATTTTGCTTCCGTCCCGGAAGAATTGCGCACAAATTCAGCACAGACCATTCAGGCTGCAACCACCAAATACGTCATCTGCTCTGGGCTGAACACATCTGACTGCCTAGACAGGGCAGTGGACACTAGTGTGGTTCTGCAGTGCCACATGTGGGTGAGATGTACAAGATGTTCAGGTGATGTCCAAGCATCACTTATGGATATGCCCTTTGGATCTCATCTTTTTGGCAAGAAGGCTGAATCTGGCCCCTCTATGCCCACAAGGCAGTACCCCCAAAAAATTCTGCCCCTTTTGAGGCATCATTATGGGTTTTGCTTTCAAACAGTGGTAAGGTCTGCCGCAGCAGATACCCCAGTCCTTCCAAGGTGGCAGCAGGTGTTCCAGCATGTAACATCCAGGCCAGTAGCGGCAGCAAGCCTCCCTGTCCCCAGTATCCGCCTCAAAGCGACTTTAGTTTTCCCTTAGTGGTACATAACAACTCTGTGGGAGTTATGATCATCCATTTTCTCCACTGGTGGCAAGCAATAACTTCCAAGTGGGCCCTGCAGAATGTTGAGAAGGGTTACTCCATGCCACCTATTACATCAGAGCATCTCTCTGAGGACCATTTGTCCATTTTGCTGCAGGACGTCTAGACTCATTTGGCCGAAGGAGCTTTAGTCCGTGATCTGGCCTCAGAAATTGGAACTGGGTGGTATTCATTTTGTTTCCTAGTTCCATATAAGGGCTGAGGCCCTCACCCCATCTTAGATCTTAGCCCTCTTAATTTGTGGTGGTAGCAGCTTAGGTCATGAATACCAATATTCCCCTTTCTCAAAAACTGGCTGCTTAAGACTGCCTCATCTAAGTCAGTTGTAGACCACCTCCAGATGACAGCAGATCTCCTTACGCATTTGGGCTTCACAATCAGTGTGCCTAAGTCACACCTGACTCCTTTGCAGAAGCTCCCATTAATCAAAGCCATCCTGGACAGTGTGCATTTCAAGCTTTTTCATCTGACCAATGAGTCCAAGACATTTGGGCTATGATCCCTATGTTTCAACTTCAAGCCTGGACCTCAGTAAAGATGGCTCTGAGGCTTCTTGGCCTATTGGCTTCCTGCATCCTATTAGTTTATCATGCCAGATGGCATATGCAGTTTTGCTGTGGGATCTGATGTCTCCGTGGGCTCATCAGCGGGCGAAACATTCAAACTCCATCCAGGTGTCTGAAAAGACTTCAAAAGATCTGCAGTAGTGACTATTCAACTGCAGTGGGACTAGCAGTAGACTCTTCTCCGTAATCAACCCAGAGCAGACCGTGATGATGGATGCATCAATACTGTGCCATAGAGGCCTACCCCACCCAGAACTGACGACGGTAAGAGATGCACAGCTACTAGGTTGGAGTGAACCCTGGTCTCTGACCGAAACCTGTCTCCACATCAGCCTGCTGAAGCTGTGGGCTATTCACTTAGCGTTAAAGACCTTCCTGCACTCCATCATGGTGTGGCTGGTTCAGGTTCTCACAGACAACACCACAGCCATATGGTACTCCAACAAGCAGGGTAGTGTGGTTCCTGTGCAAGAAGGCTCTTGGCCTCTGGAACTGGCTGAAGCATTAGGCCCTCTCCCTGATTATGAACCTTATGGCGGAATATTTAAACAGCAGAGTAGATGAACTCTGCAGATGACCTATCGAGAATTACAAACTGCAACTAAATCCAAAGGTTTAGCAGGACGTGCAATGTGGAGAGCTCTGGTTAGATCTCTTTGCCACTGCAGAAAATGCGCAGTGTCAACACTTGTGCTTTAGTATTTCCAAAAAGGCTCTCTCAGAGGCAGAGTCCGCCTAGAGCAGAGCTCTGGGCTTCTGCATGCATTCCTACCATTTCCCATTCTGCTCAGAATTCTGAAGATGATCAGTAGAGACTACCAGACCCAAGGCATACTAGTGGCTACAAATTGTGCCAAGAGACTGTGGTGCTCAGAGTTGCTGGGCATAAGCATCTGTCTTCCATTCAAGCTGCCTCTTTGGGAGGATCTTCTTTTGCTGCAGCACAGCAGGGTCTTGCACCCAGGACTGCAATCCACACCTGCTGCACAGTAGTGGATGTTATCTTGGCAACCAGGTGTCCTTCCACAAAATAAGGTTTAGGCAGGGCAATGGGACAAGCTTGTGGCTTAGTGTATTAACAGTGATATAGATCTATTAACGGCCAAACTGACACATGGGATACTTTTCGTTTGGTCTTTAGCCCAGCAAGGACTTGAGGTTGGATTTTTTTACGATTGCCGGACTAACCATCTTTCTTCGTATCATGTGTTGTGATGCACTTTTTCCTCAAAAATCTTTTGCGATGACAAAGTGGAACTTTAACTTGTTCCTTACTTTCCTATTGTGCACCTATTTTGAACTACTACACAGTTGCCTCCTTCATCTGCTGTACCCTCATCTCATTGTGGTAATGTCAGCCCGCCACATTAGTTAGCTTCAGGCTCTGACAGTTCAGCCATCCTACACCACTTTCTTACCAGACAAGCTGGTGCTCAGAACCAAGGTGGCCTTTCTTCCGAAGGTTGTAACAGCTTTCCATGTCAGACAATCCATCACTTTTCTGACATTCTTTTCCCCACTTAATACCTTTAAAGCGGAAGAGACACTCCATCGTATGGACTCCGTGCTCAGCTTCAACATATATTGTACCAATAGATTGATAGTCCTCTGTATTAAGATCTGTGACGCAATGGCGAAGACAAAGCCCTCAAAGTGCACTAGTACCTCAACAGCCGGGTCCAACTGTTACGTCATTTTAGCTGTTCTGTGTTGCAGGACTTCTTGTTATGAGACATTCCACATACCCTCCAAATGGGAATTTACTGCTTTGGTATTCATTCACAAGTTGAGGACACTGTAGTTAGAAGTATTAACCAGACGAACAAGTTACTTGGGTTTGGTAATGACATTTCTAACTGTAGATTCCCCATCGCCCTCCCACCGCCCTCTTCTGTGGAATAGCCTTTTTTTTCCATTTCAGAATGCCTCAAGTACTATAGATATGCACACACAGTGTGTAATAGAGCACAATGGATTACTACTGAGCTTTGTGTCAGAGGGTGCAGATAATACTCAGAGAGAAACTGACTTCATTGTGCATTGGTGGCGTCTATGTATTGTTCCTGTGAGGAAACAGGCTTTTTAAAGGTTCATCCCTCATCTATTTCCTCCACTTGACTACTAAGCACTGGTGTGATGGCTCTGAAATGCTCGGAGTCGTGCTAATCAGGGTACATGTGCTTTAACCATTAAAAAGGTACATATTTAATTGGCCTAGCCAGAATTGGCGTACCTTGAACCTAGGCCCTGTAGGTTGGTGCCTCTTCTGGACTGCAGCAGTAGTTGTGCCACCACAACTGAGGTAAACAAAAAGCATGACTCCAAGCCTGCTTTTTCTGGCTGGCGATCAAGTTTAAACTTCTATCACAGCTTTGTCATTTCATGCAATGGCAAAGCCCAAGCCTTCCTTTTTAATGTGTGCAAGTCACCCGGAGACAGACCTACTGAGCCATAAATGTAGGGTGCTTTATATTAAAAGGGTGGATCTGTAATTTCATGTTTGAGGTCTTAATAGTGGAAAACAATGTTATCGTTTTTATTTTTAAAAGGCTAATAGCCCCATTGGCGAGTGCAGAGTTACAGGCTGACATCTGAGCTCTTCTCACTTCTCAATGGGACTACTAAAGACCAAGGGAGGAGCTTGATGCTTAATTTGAGCCGGCAGGGGCACCTGGCATTTTTTTTTTTAATGCCTTACACCTATTTCTCTGCATCAGATAGTTCTAGAGAGCAAGAAAGGTATAAATGCGCAAATTGGAAAGACAGAAAGAGAACTAAAAATGTCACAAAGGGAGGGGGAGGGGGGACACTGGTCAAACTGGTCTTTGCCATGGGCGTGTAGCCCAGAGGTAGCCACAAGTCTAGGGTGGGCTACCAAGCTCCACACATCGAGAGAGGTGTTCTGCCTTCTTGGGAGTGAGCAAGATCGAGCACTCTGAGATCGCTAGAATGTCACACTTACCAAGAGGTAGTTAGGCAGGAGAAATCCAAGTAACCTATGTTCTAGTGATCACAACCTCCCCTAAAGGCACTTTCTCGGCATAAAACAGCCCCAAGAACACAGATTATGTCTGTTCGGAAGAGAGGACCAAGGAAGGACTGCCCTGCTGTTTTGGAACAAGCAAAGAGGCTGCACCGAAGCCTGGGCTGCACATGGTGCTGCTTGGGCTAGCAAAGAGGACTACGCCTGTGGTGCCTGGCTCGCAGAAAAGTCGTCCCCGAGCCCCAGCCAGAAGAGGTGAACTTCGAGTCAGCCTGCTGACTTCCTGGTCACAGTACAGGGCCACAAAAGCTGAGGAATCCTGCCTAGTCAAGTTGGTATCTCACATCAACAGATCGTCGCTCCTCATTGCAGCGCAGCCCGGGACACAGTGGCTGATGCTCAAAAGTTACATCTGAGTGTGCTGACCAAGGAGAGTCAGTCAGACTGCAGTTTGTTTGCCTAGAATGAAAGCTGTTGCCAAAAGAAGGGAACCACTGGTTTCCTTGTGACCAGTAGTCCAGTGGCAAGTGGACCTTTGTTGGACCACAGAGGACTCCAACGGACGTCGACTCTTGTGGCCAAAGTTGCCCCACAAGGACTGAGGAGTAGCCCCAGGATGACCCTCCCCATCAACTGCACCACATCTTCAGCGTCCTTAAGCATCTTCAGCATCCTGTATCCACCGGAGCTGGCCACCCAATGTAACTCCAAGCCACCGCATTCCACTTTGACCAAGGTTTTCTTGAAAAAAAATTCTAAATGCCAAAGTTTGGCAATGCTTGTTAAGAGAAAAGTTGTGATTTACTGTTTTTTTGTTTTGTTTTTTGATAAATCTATATATTTCTTCTTCAGTTATTTTTCCGCTGTTCAATTGCTTTACACTTGTTCCTGTATTGATGCCTTTATTGAGCAGTCAGCCTTTATTGAAGCCTGACTGCTCACAGCCACAGGTACCAAGGGATGAGCTAAGATTTGACAAATGAAACCTGACTGGTCCTAGAAGGGTTGGTTGTGTATTGCACGGTGAGGTCTCACAACGTCACCATATAATACACCACATTTCCTCACTGGGCCCTACATTACAGGGAGTGCAGAATTATTAGGCAAGTTGTATTTTTGAGGATTAATTTTATTATTGAACAACAACCATGTTCTCAATGAACCCAAAAAACTCATTAATATCAAAGCTGAATATATTTGGAAGTAGTTTTTAGTTTGTTTGTAGTTTTAGCTATGTTAGGGGGATATCTGTGTGTGCAGGTGACTATTACTGTGCATAATTATTAGGCAACTTAACAAAAAAATATATATACCCATTTCAATTATTTATTATTACCAGTGAAACCAATATAACATCTCAACATTCACAAATATACATTTCTGACATTCAAAAACAAAACAAAAACAAATCAGTGACCAATATAGCCACCTTTCTTTGCAAGGACACTCAAAAGCCTGCCATCCATGGATTCTGTCAGTGTTTTGATCGGTTCACCATCAACATTGCGTGCAGCAGCAACCACAGCCTCCCAGACACTGTTCAGAGAGGTGTACTGTTTTCCCTCCTTGTAAATCTCACATTTGATGATGGACCACAGGTTCTCAATGGGGTTCAGATCAGGTGAACAAGGAGGCCATGTCATTAGATTTCCTTCTTTTATACCCTTTCTTGCCAGCCACGCTGTGGAGTACTTGGACGCGTGTGATGGAGCATTGTCCTGCATGAAAATCATGTTTTTCTTGAAGGATGCAGACTTCTTCCTGTACCACTGCTTGAAGAAGGTGTCTTCCAGGAACTGGCAGTAGGACTGGGAGTTGAGCTTGACTCCATCCTCAACCCGAAAAGGCCCCACAAGCTCATCTTTGATTATACCAGCCCAAACCAGTACTCCACCTCCACCTTGCTGGCGTCTGAGTCGGACTGGAGCTCTCTGCCCTTTACCAATCCAGCCACGGGCCCATCCATCTGGCCCATCAAGACTCACTCTCATTTCATCAGTCCATAAAACCTTAGAAAATCAGTCTTGAGATATTTCTTGGCCCAGTCTTGACGTTTCAGCTTGTGTGTCTTGTTCAGTGGTGGTCGTCTTTCAGCCTTTCTTACCTTGGCCATGTCTGAGTATTGCACACCTTGTGCTTTTGGGCACTCCAGTGATGTTGCAGCTCTGAAATATGGCCAAACTGGTGGCAAGTGGCATCGTGGCAGCTGCACGCTTGACTTTTCTCAGTTCATGGGCAGTTATTTTGCGCCTTGGTTTTTCCACACGCTTCTTGCGACCCTGTTGACTATTTTGAATGAAACGCTTGATTGTTCGATGATCACGCTTCAGAAGCTTTGCAATTTTAAGAGTGCTGCATCCCTCTGCAAGATATCTCACTATTTTTGACTTTTCTGAGCCTGTCAAGTCCTTCTTTTGACCCATTTTGCCAAAGGAAAGGAAGTTGCCTAATAATTATGCACACCTGATATAGGGTGTTGATGTCATTAGACCACACCCCTTCTCATTACAGAGATGCACATCACCTAATATGCTTAACTGGTAGTAGGCTTTCGAGCCTATACAGCTTGGAGTAAGACAACATGCATAAAGAGGATGATGTGGTCAAAATACTCATTTGCCTAATAATTCTGCACTCCCTGTATGTACAGGGAGGGGTGGATCAGTTGTGGAGCCACACACACCAGCTGTCTGTGCAAAAGAATTGCTATGAGTGTCCAGATCCAGTCTGGCGCCTGGGTGGGGGATTCACAAGGTGAGTAATCTGCGGGTATGAGTCTCTATCAGTAAGACGTCTTACTAAAGGAAGTAGGTATTGCACTGCAAACATCATTTGAAAAATGCTTTTTCCATATGTGTCCTCCTCTGAACATTCCCACACTGAGTCCCCAATTTAGGAGTTTGAAGATACTACTTCTGAGAAATCCTCCTATGTTAATGTCTAGACATTCTCAGCGAGCAATGGGACTCCAAGTTTCGATTCTGTTTTCTACAAGTGCATGCAGTTATGCCAGAGTATGCATAAAACACTTACATACTTGCTTTTAGGGGGGGAGGAGGGGGGGGGCAGGGGGTACTCTGAAGTGGAGATTGTTCCAGTGAATATTAAGTACCGAGGAACCTAAGCAAAAAATTATTCCAGTCACACCTGAGCCAAAAAGAGCAAGTTACTTTAGCTCATGAAAAAGCTATAAGAAACATTTAAAACTAAATTCAAGTCCCACTGTGACTAACAAAGGGGTGTAGGAAAAACATTTGTCAGCTCTTCAGTAAACCTGTCCACAAAGGGCAGTCTGAATTGAGGAGGCTGATCAGTGAGGTGAGACCGACGTAAGCAGACAGTGCAGCTAGATAGGCAACTGAAGAGCTCTGCTCCAAGGATTCAGTGCACAGATGTAAAGCCTCTAGGCAACGGCTGTTAATCAAACTCTTCCCTGTTTGATCAAATATGGGATAACATTGACGAAGTTTAAAGAAAAAAACATTCACAGCACGATAATGAAGGAAAGGAAGGGTTTATTTGAATTCCAATTCTTTTGTTTTTTCATAAAGAACAATTTACAAATCATAATATATGGTACAACCGGTGATAGGAAGGCTTTCAAGGAAAGGTGGATGGCCTTTAAATTCCAATATTTTTATGCATAGTTGCTTTTCCACTAACGATCAAAGGCAGCAAATTGTCATGTCTTCCTGATCACTGCACCAGCTTAGGGAGGAAGCGTCTGTCACTACGGTCTGCATCTGTGGAAGACAAAATGGTCACTATAACAGGGTTTGATGAGCAAAACCACCATTTCTGAACAGGCAGCACTGTGGTGGATATCCATAAAGTAGTCAAAAGTAACCGCCACCAACTCTTGAGACACCTCTAGAGACACCTCATCCTCCAATGAATATAAATAACGCGATGCACATATAAGGCATTAGGGACCATGTGTAGGAAAGCTTTTTCCCATAGACACAGAATGGGTAAAATACTTTGGTACATCTGGCCCTATGTCCCTAGAGGTGTAAAACTTCCAGAACCGGCAAAATGACTTGAATCTGAAAAAACAATCTTATCCTGAATGGCCAGAATTGTCTAAGATGGGTGGGGGGAAGGCCCACATACAGACTGGCAAAGGACAGACTGACCACGATTGCTCCTTAGAAAAGGAGTCACTGGGTCAGAGAGGTGATTCCTGATAGACTTCCAGTTGCAGATGCCTTACCTTAGAATTCCCCCCCAGGCGTCAGACTGACTCTGGAGATTTTGTTTTCGATCAGTACCCTTGCTCGCTGTCAGGTGGTGTAGTTTGACTTCTTGTGCGTTGTTGGCGTCCTGGTCGCTTTGATGATGTGGTTGTATATAGGTGCCACTCCTGCACACTGACGTTAGTTCTCTTCTCTCCACACCAGCTTACGCGCAGTTCCAGAGAGGAGCTACCCTCAGTTGTTTTTTGACTGATTTCGACCATTTTGCGACCATTTTGTCAGGTTCTTTGACACTTTCTGGTGTGTCAAGGATGTCACTAGACCCGTTTCAAGCCGTGTGACTCCTGTCACCGCATGATGTCCGGGACGGATCTGCACCTTGTTTGTGGTGCCTGGAGTGGGGCCTAGAACCAAGTCATGCTCCAAGTGCTGGGTCATGAACCCAAAAGCTTTGAGGGAGCGGTCCCTAAAGCTCATGGCGGGCAGACGCTTGACACTGTCTTCTTCAGGAAGGAGCCATTCAAAATGCTCACTTTAGCTCAGGTCCTTTCTGCCCTGGAGACTGGATGGTAGCATTGGACTTCCAGGACACTTGTTTTCATATTCCCGTCCTGCCTGCCCGCAGATGTCACTTGCGAGTCGTGGTAGGTCACGAGCACTTTCAGTTTACAGTACTCCCATTCGGCCTTACCAGCGCCCATCAGGTGTTCACAAAAGTGATGGTGGTGGTCACAGCTCCTCTGCGCAGGCTAGGGGTTTCAGTCTTCCCTCTACCTCGACGACTTGCTGTTGAAGGCGAGCATGCCCTAGACTGTCATCTCCAGACTACAGCGAACCTCCTGCATTCGCTGGGGTTCACTATAGACATACCAAAGTCACATCTGACTCCCTCTGACAATGCCTTTCATTAGAGCTGTTCTGGACACAGTGTAGTGTTGGGCGCCACCCTGGCGCGCTCGCGTCAGTTCTTTTCTTTCTGCGCCAGCGTACGTGCAGATCCGGAGAAGAGCTATGGCATTCATTTTTTGACTAACTGTGACATTGTGTCGAATTCATTTTTGACATGTTTTGGTTTGCGTCAAGGGATGTCCCATAAAACTGGTTTCAAGCCCTGAGACTCCTGTCACTGCATGATGTCGGTGACGGATCCGTACCTTGTGTGCCTCTGAGGTTTGGAGGGCAACAATGACCTAAAGTCATGCTCCGAGTGTCGGGCCATGAACCTGAAAGCTTTGAGGGAGCGGTCCCTGAAGCTCATGGTGGCCCAAAACTCGATTCCGTGTCGTTCCTGGTCTCGTTCGAGAGGAAGGTCAGGAGACCATTCATCTTCATCCAAGTCATCTGAACACTCAGGAAGAATTCGAAGAAGGCGAAACGTTCTTCGACTTTGCCCCGTCACTCGCACAATGCGACGTGGGAAGAGCGTAGACACACTAAGCCTCTGTCCCCGGAGCCTCAGTCTGGGTCTGCTCTGCGCCTCCCCGAATTTCCGGGAGCCAGTGCTACCCCTGCCCATCTTAGAGTTCTGTGAGACCATGCGCCTCATATTTGGGCAGCCGACCCTCCCTCTACGTATTTGGGCTCAGGGAAGTCAGTGAGGGCCCCCTCAGGTTCTAAGTCGGCGACTTCGGCACCGACTCCAGAGGGCACCTCATGATGTGCTTCTGGATCCATCTCGACACGGGTCGTGCCAACGCAACCTTCCCCGGCACCTGTCAGACGTCAACGCTCCCGGCCCCGATTGGGCCCACAATCGATGTCAACCATATAATTATCCCAGACGAGCCAGAACGACATCCTGTGATGCCGGTTCAGTTTTCCATGGGCTCTGCTGTGCCCAGGGTTGATCCTGAACCCTATGGATATGGATACGGGGATAATGTAGAGGGGTTGCTGGACTCTTTAGAAGAGCAGCGTGACCCTGACATGGACTGGGTACAGGATTTGGGTGATGCCAGTGGGTTGGACACCTCCCCTGACACTGGCATGTTTTCTCCCCGTACCGTGGCTACGGAGGAGGGAGCGTCCTATTCTATGGTGGTGAGAAGGGCTGCTGAGGTTTTGAATCTCAAGCTTCCTTCTGTGGAGTTCAGGCCTAACCTCCTGACGAAAGTGCTTCAGCCTGGGGCCTCCAACTCAGAAACCCCTTCTGCTCTTCAACGAAGCGCTTAAGGACGACCTACAGGGGACCTGGTCCAAACCCAGCATAGGGGCTCCTGTGAATAGGATTGTTGCCCGCCGCCATCGGCTTGTGCCGAATAATCCAAATTTCCTTATCCAACACCCTACACCTGAGAGCCTTCTCATCCAAGCTTCATCATCCTCTGGCACATTCCCTACCGCTCCCCTGGACAGGGAATCAAAAAGACTGGACAATTTGGGGAAGATGTTTTCTTCTGCCAGTCTAGCACTGCGGTCCGTGCATACCGCATTCCTTTTGGTCTGCTATTCCCATACTATCTGGGATACAGTCATGCAAATGCTCTCTCAGGTTCCAGAAGAGGCCAGAAACGTTCTCTCCCAGGCCATGACAGATGGGAGAGAGACAGCCAAGTTCATGATACAATGTGGACTGGACATGACCGACTCACTGGGCAGATCGGTTGCATTGACGGTGGCATTGAGACGCCACGCCTGGTTGAGGACGTCTGGCTTTTCGGGGGATGTCTAGCATTCTTTTATGGACATGCCCTTTGATGGCACTCATCTCTTCGTAGACAAGGCGGACTTGGCGTTCAAGCGCTTTAAGGATTTGTGGGCTATGGCTCGGTCCCTTGGCCTTGCAGCTGCTCTTTGCCCCCCCCCCCCTTCCCAAATCTGCCTTTCGTAGCTACGGAAGGGGCACCCAACCGCGTTCATTTCCACCAAGACAGTGACCCGCCCATGCTGGATAGCCCCTGCGCGGACGTGGGATCCAATAAGCTCGTGGATCAGGGAGTCGGCGGGCTACCCAGGTCAGCCCGCCCCCTCTTCTTCCTCTAAACTTTCAAATTCCAATGGGAAATCTGGAACCAGTTGGCGACAGGATTCGCAATCACCTGCCTCACTGGGAATCCATCATCACAGACAGGTGGGTTTTACATATCATTTGAAGGGGCTACTCCCTCCCCTTCGAGACTTCTCCAGCCATCCCACCATCATTCGATGATCTATCGGAGGATCATTTGGCACTTCTCCACGAGGAGGTCAAGGCTGTCCCGGCCAAGGGAACCGGAGAGGGTCCCTGTCCCAGAAGTAAGTTGTGGTTGCTATTCTTTCTACTTTCTGGTGCTCAAAAGGACAAGGGCCTTCGCCCTATCCTAGACCTCTCATCCCTCAATCGCTTCCTCAAAAAGAAGTTCAAGATGTTAATCCTAGTTCAGGTCCTTTCTGCCCAGGAGACTGGATGTTAGCGTTGGACTTGCAGGACACCTATTTCCATATTCCTGTCCTACCTGCCCACAGACGTTACCTACGATTTGTGGTAGGTCACAGCACTTTCAGTTCACTATGCTCCCCTTTGGCCTTACCAGCGCCCCTCGGGTGTTCACGAAAGTGATGGTAGTGGTTGCAGCTCATCTGTGCAGGTTAGGGGTTCCAGTTGTCTTCCACCTCCAGGCTACAATGAACCTCCTGCATTCACTGGAATTCACTATAAGCATGCTGGAGTCACACCTGACTCCCTCTCAGATGCTACCTCTCATCGGCGCTGTTCTGGACACTGCAGTTTCGGGTTTTTCCTCCCAAAAGAGAGTCCAGGATGTTCGGGCTATGATACCAAAGTTTCTGCCTCTATCCTGGATTTCTGTGAGAATGACTGAGGCTGCTGGGCCTCATAGCCTCTTGCATCCTGCTGGTCCAATATGCCAGATGGGATATGTGGGCTCTGCAGTGGGACCTGAAGTTCCAGTGGGCCCAGCATCATGGAAATCTATCAGACATGGTTCAGATCTCGGAGGATACGGCAAAGACCTGCAGTGGTGGTTGTTGAATCCAGATTGAGTCAACGGCAGATCCCTCTCCCTTCCCCAACCAGATCTCACAATAGTGACAGCTGCATCACTTCTGGGATGGGGCGGCCACATGGGATTTTCCTGGTTGTTCAACATCTGGTGGGCTTTCTAAACGTCGGAGCAGACAAACTCAGCCGTTGATGCACAGTAGATCACAAGTGGCATCTCCATCCAGAGGTGGCGCAAGGCAACTCTTTATAGTTTATGTGGGTGCAAAGAAAGGTTAGGCGGTGCAGAAGCTGACCATCTCTCTATGGGTAAAAACAACAGATGATGGACGGAAGGCAGAGCAAATCAAACATTCACCCCCAGTCACAGATCTGGGTTTAATCCATCAGTTGTTTTGCTTGCCATGCCATTCCAGTTTGGACCCAGCCATATGCAAATCAATCTTGACCCTGTTCCCCATGGGAACAGCCCAGCCCGAACTGCCAGGCCAGGTCTTCCCTGGACCAGAAACAAGCATCCTGGGACCGGTTTCAGGGTATCACCCTTCATCAGCCAGGCTAGCTTGAATCTGGTGGCATAGCAAGCTGGGACCCACGTCTGGGCATACCCTTCCCACTTGGGGCGACAAATGCAAAAACAACAGATGATAGACGGAATGCAGAGCAAATCAAACATTCACCCCCAGTCACAGATCTGGGTTTAATCATCAGTTTTTTTCCCATCTCTCTATGGGTTATCCACTGCATGAAGATGTGCTACACTTTGGCAAAGAATCAGCTCCCTGAGGGCTTGCGTGCTGATTGCACCAGAGCTACTGCTGCAACCACGTAGAGTTCCAGTCCTAGACATCTGCCAGGCAGCAACGTGGGCTT
Organism: Pleurodeles waltl; assembly: GCF_031143425.1. NCBI lineage: Eukaryota > Metazoa > Chordata > Amphibia > Caudata > Salamandridae > Pleurodeles > Pleurodeles waltl. Next base: position 348,819,830 of record NC_090448.1, on the reverse strand, counting down.
TTCTGCATACGTTCACAAAGCATTACTGCTTGAACAGTGAGGTCCGCAAGATGGCTACTTAGGTCTCTCAGTCCTGCAGAACTGTTTAGTCTAATCTTGGTTCACAGCCCAACTCCAAGGATGGTATTACTTGGGTATCTATTCCAAGGTAAGGATAGTCTCTGATGAACGATCTACTTATCTTCAGTTACTATTTATCTGGTAGAGACTGTAGGAAGCTGGCCCAGTGGTGGTCACCTATGGTGTTATACCTTATACTGGGACCAAGCAAATCCCCCAATGTCTAGACTGCCAGGGCTCTCTGTTGTAGCTGTGGTGAGCAGCCAAGATTTATCTAGAAGGCATGTGAAGCATTTGCAATACCACAGTAGTCACACAGTCCGTTATCACACAGGAAAGGAACCACACAGTGTTGCAAAAATAAAGGTACTTTATTATAGGCACAGCAAACTAGACTACCATTGATATACTTCCCTCTGGAAGAATGAACACAACAAATATACACAGGTAAGTAAATAAGAATATCATTAATTAGCAAGGGCCCTACAGGGGGCTAGTAAATATATACTAAGAAAATGGAATGCAGACGGGTGTCCCCCACCAGAGCGTATGGTGTAGTTGGACAATCACTGCGAGAGAATAGAACCCAAAAAAGGTACGTTTCTAGTAGACCCCCCAGCGCCTGTGCGCAGAGAGGTAAGTTACCTGGTTTTCCCATAGGCTAACTTGGGGATGTCGCAGTCGGAAATTGCAGAAGCAGGACGGGCCCAGTGGAACCCAAGGGTGGATTCTGGGTGAAGAGGACCTCCAAAAGAAGAGGACTGAGTCCATTCCACACAGGAGTGTCCAGGTGGGGCAGGAGCCAATGCCCACCCTTCAGTGGCTGAAGATCTGGGTCGACGGTGATGGATGAAATCGAGCTTGCAGGGTCCAGGAACTGCAGAGGAGTCCCTGAAGTCGCCTACTAGCTGTCCCTCGACAGTCGACGGATTGCAGATGGGTCAGGATGGCCATCAACAAGCACAAGCTAATGTAAGAGGAGCGGTTGGCAGTTTTGCAGAGCTGTGGAGCACCAGCAAGATCCTGGGGACTCAGCCCTTGAGGGGGAGTCCAGGCTAACCCTCCGAAAACAGGAGAGCTAGCAGAAGCAGTTGGAGCCCCCCACAGGCAACCAACTGTCAGCAGGCACAGTAAGGCACAGTGAGGCCCAGTCAACACACCTGAGGCAAAGTCCCATGTCGCTGGAGCAGCAGAGGGGAGACTGTCCTTGCAGAGATAGAGTGCTGGGAGCCAGGGCTACTCAGAGAATGGAGATCCCTCAAAGCAAAAGTCAACAAGCCTTGGTGGCTAAAACAGTCGCAGTGCACAGGGATACTGTCCTCATGAAAGAGGCAAGGTCTCACCATCTCCCACATTGGACAGAAGGCAGAGAGGACCCAGGGGATCCCTCCAAATCAGCACCAGTGTTGGAGAATCTTCACAGATCCGAAGAACAGAAGATCCCACCAGCCGAACATCATTGCCTTAGATGCCTGCAGACGTAGGTAAGTGACTCCTTCCCTCCACAGGAGATAACTTCTTGCTTCTTATTGTAGCTGAAGTCTTGCCGACCCCAGAGGATGCACAGCTGTGGAAATGTTGCAGATTGCTGACAGGAGCCACGGAAACAATGTTGCAAGGAGACATTTTCTCGGGCGTTGCTGTCCTGTTCAGTTCTTGTGTTGCCCAGCAGTGGTTCCTGAGGCCAGGAGCAGAAGAGGTCTTTGCAGAGGAGGCCTGATGGAATCTTGCATGACAAATCTGGGTACCTCCCCTCAAGGGAGTCCCTAAATAACCCACAAAGGGGTTTTTGTCACTCCCTGGTGTGACCACCAATCAGGAGGGGTCTCTGGTGTCAGGGGCCTGGCCTACCCAGTCAGATGCTCCCAGAGGCCTCTGCACATCCTGTTTCCAGGATGGCAGAACCAAGTGTCCACCTGGAGGAGCTCTGTGCAACACCCCCAGGGTGGTGCTGGACATGGAAATGGACACGTCCCTTTCCTTTGTGTTTCGTGCCAGAGCAGGAACCAGTGGTCCCTGGACTGGTGCAAATTGGATTATGCTAGGGGGCACCCAATGTTCCCTTCAAAGCAAACCAGTGGCGTGAGGAGGATCCTCTAAGGAACCCCAGAGTGCATGGAATCATGCCACCAATACTGGCATCAATATTGGGGTATGATTCAGACATGTTTGATACCAAACATGCTCATGTTTGGAGTTACCATTATGTACCTGGACCACAGGTAGTGACCAGTACATAGCTAAAATGGCTTCCCCACACTTAAAAGTCCAGGGAATTGGAACTGGAGTTCATGGGGGCACCTCTCACGCACGGTTGCCCACACACATGGACCTGCACCCTCCCCTTTGGGCTAAAAGAGCCTACCATCGGGGTGACTTATAGTGACCTGGTGTAGTGACTTGTAGTGAAAGGGTGCATGCACTTTTTCATGCAGGCTGCAAATGGCAGGCTTGCAGGCACTGTTTGCATGGGCTTCCATGGGTGGCCTAATACATGCTGCAGCCCATGAGGGACCCTGGTGTACCAATGCCCGGAGTACTATATACTAGGGACTTACAGGAGTATGCAAATTGTGGGGTGTAAGAAGTACCAAAGCAGCTAAATATGGAGGAGAGCACAGTTACTGGGATCCTGGTTAGCGGGATCCCAATGAAAACGGTCAAGCACACTGACATTAGGCAAAAAATGGGGGGTAACCATGCCAGAAAGAGGAGCCTTTCCTACAGAGACATATCCTAGTTGCAGATTCCTTACCGACCCACCTATCCTCCCTGTGTACTGATTTCTAGGGACAGGGACTCCCTTTTCAGGGCCCTAGTTCTGGTGCATTAATCAGTGTACTTCAAACCTCCAGGCTACTGGCTTGGAAAGTCGTGAAAAGAAACGGACGCCAGCACACCAGGGTGGCGCCTATATATGACCACAACATCATCATGGCGACCACGTCGCCAGTGACGCACGCGGAGTCAACCGATGCCACCTGAAAACGCCCAAGGGTACTGCTCTCCAGATCCAGTCTGACGACTGGGGAAATTCTGAGGTAAGGAATCTGCAACCAGAAGTACTGAAGATAAGTAACTTGTTTGACTAGGAGAACCCAACCAGTTAAAGTCCATTTTGCCCCGTAAGTGATTGGAGACCAGTTGGTGTGAGTTTGCCTTCACCAAAAAATCATCTAAATAGGTACATGTGTTTGCCTGACTGAGGAAAGCAGCCACCATTGCAAGCACCCTCATAAACACTCTAGGCATAGTAATCAGGCCGGGAAAATACTGCAAATTGAAAGTGCTAGCAGCCCACTGTGAACCAGAGATAACAGCTCTGGTCAGGCAGGACTCTTATGTGAAAGCAGGGGCCCTAATCCAGGACCACCACACAGTCCAATAAAAATAAGATAAAAATAACTGTGCTCAAGGACATATTTTTATTTTTAATATGTCCTGTTTTGGGGGGGTGGGGGGGGAATTAGAAGTCTCAAATTCAAAGTGGCCCTGATGGCCACTGTTGCTCCTTGTAGACCAGGGAAAAGCAAGATTAAAAGTCGACATCCTTTTTTTGCCCAGCAGGTGGTCTTTATTACTCCTTTTTCAAGC